>NW_006297575.1:200184-210216 GCF_000327345.1 Myotis davidii
GGGAGGCGTGTGGCGGGGGCGGGGGGTGGAGCAAGTAATCAGAGGGAGATGGGAGTCCCCTGCCCAGGCATGATTCCTGGACCAGATGCCTCAGGCCTGGGCAGGGGCCAGAGCCAGTGATCAGGGGAAGATGGGGGCCCCCTGTCCAAGCCTGACACCTCTGGCAGAGGCATCAGGCCTGGGCAAGGGGCAGAGCCAGCAATCCAACAAAAACATGATATAAAAACAACAGTGATGCAAGAAATGACTGATAAAGTGATTCAACTTATTCTAATATCTCCCTGTACACTGCATTAAGAGTGAAAACATTTTCAGAGTGCTTGACTAATTTCCCTTGTGATGAAGTACTTAGAACTTTAACGGTAACATCGCATGCTCTTCAAACTCAAGAGAGAGCAATATATACCTGACCATGTGCAAAAACAGGTTCATGTAGGAATGTGCCTACTTTGTCTAGAGTTTGTCCTTGTGATTTATTAATAGTCATCACAAATGCTAGCATCACGGGAAACCGTCAAGGAATCAATTAAATGGGAGGCCAGTGTCAGATGGGTTCCTGAAGGAGTAATACTATTTAGAAATTCGATGGGAAAATTTTCCTTTTCAGCATCATTTGTGGAATCAATGGAATCATCACTCAAATATGTGTGAAAATCTCCATGGAGTATATCCAAATTTTCTTCATTTAATTTTTGAACATGCTCATTCTTTGGACAAAGAATTGTACATTTAGATATACTTTTAATATTTTCTATAGCAGTGGTTCTCAAACTTGGCTGCACAGTAGAATCACATGGGAATCTTTTTAAAATCCTGATTCCTGGGCCTCATTCTCTGGAAATTGTTTCTTTGTTATGGAGTGGGGCCACAACATTAGTAACAAAGAAACAGAATTAAAACTTTATTGTGGGAAGCCGCTACAGTGTTTCAGACAGGTTCTAGCTTTGGACTGATGATAGGGCACAGTCCTCTCATTGCCACGTGCAAGTCCCAGCTTGGAGGGCAGGGCCCTCCCAGACAATTATAGCCAACAGCTGTAGTTGTAAGCTTGAATCTATGGTCCGAACATATGGTCCCAGGTGCCTGAGTGATGTAGGCTTGATAGAGTTCACGTGCATGTAGTTGAGTAGAATTGAAACCCAGGAGAATGTTGTAAACATCTTGGTCACGCCCTTATTTGCCTCGTAGCATCTGCTATAAAATAAAGGCATGGCTGTGGACTTGGTTGCTGTCTCTCAGAGAAGCAGCGTCCCACTGAGTCCTGGCTTTCATTCTCTTATCTGTCTTTTCTAAACCTTTCAGGTGCCCCCACTGAGGTTCACCCTTGGCCATGCTGGTGCAGCACATTTTATAAAGATATGCCTCCATGCTCCCAGGGTGGGTTCCTGCCTCAAACCCCACCCATACAGGACACAGCTCTGTGAAATGGATGGAGGGAGGGTGCAGCCGTTGTCAAGACAATCCCTGCAGGACTAACTTCCTTCCGCTTGTTTGCGGTTCTGGTCATGATGAACACCACCCAGCAATTTTATATAAGTAGATTGGATGAGTACCAGCAGTTTATGCTTTTTGAGGGATTAATTCATTTCATTTAAGTTTTTGATTTTTTTGTGCACATAGTTCTTTATACTATTCCCTTTTGTTATTTGGATTGATGCAGTTTTCAGTGATATCGTTTGATTCAATTGTGATATTGATAATTTTGATCTTTTCTAGCTTTTTTTCTTTCAGCCTCACTAGAGATGTTTGTTAAATTTGTTGGACTTTACAAAGGTTAAAATTTTATTTTAAATTGATTTTTTGTTAACAATGATATTGAGATTTGATCTTATATTTTAATGCACTATTTTATTACATATGTTATGCACAGAACTGTGTGCATTCTTGTTGTAACTTATTTTACTCTAACTTTTAATGGATTCTGGTTGTTCTGCTAATAATGAATTATTTTAGTTCTATCTCAAAATGTTTTCATTTCCCCTCCTGTCCTGACTGAAAGTTTTAAAAGCCATAAAATTATGGATGACAGTTCTTTCCTTCAACACTTGAAAAATATTGTATCACTTTCTCCTGGTGTTGATCATTTGATATGAATAATAGGCTTTCATTTGATTTGTTGTTCTGCTATAGATAACAACATTACTCTCTGGCTACTTTAGAGTTTGGTTTTTGTATTCAGTTTTCAAAAGTTCAATAATGATGTGTCTTGGCAAGGATTTCTTTGAGTTATCCTGTTTGTGGTTCAGCTAGTTTCTTGGAGTAGTAGATTTGTGACTTTGGAAAATTGTAGAAGTTTTCAGCCATTATTTCTTAAAATACATAATCAATCCTCAACTTTGATCAGAATTTTTACTTTTTTAAAAATTTGTTCTTGAGGATCTGTTAATTTTTAAAATGTATTTTCTGTCCTTTATGTGGATTGGGTGAACTTTATTATTCTGCAATATACAAAGATCTCTTTTTTATTTTGAGTTGTAGGAGTTTCCTTTTTAAAAATATATTCTGGATATATGAACCAGGAATTCCTTTATAAGAGTCATTTGGTAATGTCTGCAGACATTTTTGGTTATTACATAGGTGGAAATGCCACTGATATTTGTGGGATATTGTAAAACATATTAAAATGCAAAAGATCATCCCCCACAACAAAGAATTATCTTGTGAAGAGGAACCAAGATGGTGGCATAGGTACACATTTGTACTTGCTGCCTCACACAACCACATCAAAACTACAGCTAAAATACAAAACGAATATCATCCAGAACTACGGGAAGGCTGGCTGAGTGGAAATTCTACAATTAGAAGGAAAGAGAAAAGCACATTGAAACTGGTAGGAGGTGCAGAGATGCAGAAGTGTGGAGGTATGGAAGCATGAGCTGAAACGGGCTGGCAACTAGGTACCCTCTTATCTTTTTCAATTGGGAGGGAGATGAAAGCTCCCAATTGCTCTGAACTCAAGTTCCAGGTGAGACTCTGGGGACCCAGACTCATACGGGGAAAGTGAACTGTCTGGCATCAGGCTGAAATGCGAGGATGGCTTTCTCGCAGAGGTGCTTGCAGCGATCATTGTCCCTGCATGGGGCTGTGGGACACAGAGACCCCAGGACCTCTCTGAGGCAGAGAAGACTGGCAGCCATTGCAGTTTGCTCTGCCTTGATGATTCCCTGAGACCCCACCCCACCCAATTGAGAATCCCACCTAAGATGTGAGCAGAAGCTTTTGCATATGAATGACCTGTTCTTTTGCAATCTAAAACCTAATAAACTGCAGCTGGGTCAAAGAGCGCCAAAGCTTCTAAAAGAAAGCCTAAGGCTCTACAGCAGCCTGCATTGCTTCACAGCTGGGCCTCATGTGGGCACCTCCAAACCCCAAACAAAGAGGAGGAATATTCAGATCTCTCTGTAGTTCCTGCTGGTTGGCCTCAGGCAGTGGCTAACTTTGCACCTCCTTGGAGATCCAAGAACCAGTGGATCCAGTGGTCTGAGTGAAACCATACCAGAGTACAACTCTTTACATCCATAAGTGACACATTCAAGGGGCAGACTCAGTGAGCATGAAAGCCCCACTGAAGCAAGCCCTGCTCCATAAAGGTGTCTCCAGCACAGCAATTCTCCCATTGTAGACAGAGCTGGTCCTCACAGCCAATTGGCCTCGGGGTCAATTCTTCCCAGTGATACCAATAACAATCAAGGCTTAACTACAAAAAGACTGTGCACACAGCCCACAAAGGGGTGCACCAAGAGTGTCAATCTCAAGTAATTAGGGGGGTTGAGCCACTGGACCCTATAGGACACCTAGCACACAAAGCCATTCTATCAACACAGGGAAGAAGACAAAATGTGGAGACAAAGAAACGTGTCACAAATGAAATAAATGGATGAAAGCAAACTACTGGACACAGAGTTCAAAACCATGGTTATAAGGTTTTTCAAGAATTTCCTAGAAACTGCTGATAATTTAGTAAGACCCTCAATAAGTCTAGTGAGACCAGCGAGGGTATGTAGAAGGACCAACTAGAAATTAAGCATACACTGACTGAAATAAAGAATATTATACAGAGATCCAACAGCAGACTAGAGGACCTCAAGAATCAAGTCAAAGATTTGAAATATGAAGAAGTAAAAAACACCCAACTGGAAAAGCAAAAAGAAAAAAGAATACAAAAATATGAAGATAGTGTAAGGAGCTTCTGAGACAACTTCAAGCGTACCAACATCTGAATTATGGGGGTGCCAGAAGAAGAGAGAGAGCAAGATATTGAAAACCTATTTGAAGAAATAATGACAGAAAACTTCTCCTACCTGGTGAAAGAAATAGACTTATAAGTCTTGGAAGCTCAATGAACCCAAAACAAGAGGAATCCAAAGATGACCATACCAAGATACATCATAATTAAAATGCCAAACATTAAAAAAAAATGAAAGAATATTAAAGTCTGCAAGAGAGACACAGAAAGTTACCTATGAGAAAGCTCCCTTTAAAATGTAATAAAAAATCTGATGAACAGAGTAAACTGGTGAATATAATAGAATTTGGGCCATACAAAGGGAGTGGACTGACAATTCTTGGAGGAAAGAGGGTGTCGGGGGTGAGGGAAGAGACTGGTCAAAAATCGTACACCTATGGGCGAGAAGATTGGAGGAGGGTGTAAGGACATGGGGTGGGGTGGAAACCAGGTGGAAGGGAGCTATTGGGGGGGGGGAAGGGACAACTGTAATAATCTGAACAATAAATACTTACTAATAAAAACAAAAAAAACCAAAAAAGACAAAGAATTATCTTGTAAAACCTTTAATAGTACTTGAGTAAAAAAAAGTTATTTAAAATTTTTGTCAAATTTGGAAATATATTTTTATTTATTTCAGAGAGCAACAAAGAGGGAGAGACAGACAGAAACATGAATAATGAGAGAGAATCATTGATCGGCTGCCTCCTGCACGTCCCACACTGGGGACCAAGCCTGCAACCTGACCGAGAATCAAACCGTGACCTCCTGGTTCATAGGTTGATGTTCAACCACTGAACCATACCCTCTGGGTTGGAAACATTTTTATAACTATTTCTTCAAATATTTTTTTTCCTTTCCCCCTAAAATTTCAATTACACAATTCTTTCCTCTGTGTGTTCATTTTGGATGGTTTTTTGTATTGATATGCCTTCAGTCTGACCAATTTCTTCTTTTGTGTTGTCTAATTTACCTTTCATCTCAATCAGTGTATTTTTCACCTCCATTTATATTGATTGAGTTTTCTCAAGATTGTGAATCAAATTTCCCTGCTTCTCTTTCCATGCCAAGTTTTATTGGGTGCCAGGCACTGTGAATTTTACATTGTTAAGTGCTTCAATTTTATTTTAAAAATCATTTAAATAATTTGGAGCTTTGTTCTGAAATGAAGTTTATTTACTTGAAAATATTTAATCCTTGTGAGGCTTTCTTATAAGCTTTGTTATGTGAGGCCAGAACAGTCATCAGTCTAGTGTGAGTTTGGCATCATTACTAAGGCAATATCATTCAGATAACTCTACATACTGTGTGTAAGATGAAGCTTCTCTTTTCTTTTAGAAGCATGAACTATTCCCTGCTCTGTGTGTGCTTCAGGAATTGTTCTCCCATCTACTTTCTGGTTGTTCTCTCTCTGTCCTCTAGTAATTTACAAAACTGCACAGATGAATGATAAACTGCACACCCCAAGGAGTGCTGCAATTCTCCAGAGCTCCTTCTCTGTACAACTCCCTCCGTTCTATTTGTCTTCCTTGTCATTTCTGCCTTGGTTTTCCCTCTTGATTTCTAAACTGCTTTTCTTCAACTTAGACAGTCCTGTGTGTTGTCTCTGGAACTGCTCTCAATGTGCTTCCGCCTGGAAACTGTCTACATGTAGTAACTGGGTCAATGATATGGCTCATCTCCTTTGTTCCTCTTGTCCCAGTGGTCACTGTGCTGAACTGCTTATTGCCTAATGTCTGTTTAACCAAGGATGTAAAAGAACTGCACTTGGAAAATTTTAAGACACTGAAGAAAGAAATTGAAAAAGATACAAATAAATGGAAGCATGTACCATATTCATTGATAGGATTTAAAATTTATGTTTTAATAGAATAGACTGGAAGGGTAAACTCATTTTTTAAATCAATTGTCACTGTAAATAGAATTATTTGATTCTAACACTGATTACTAATGAAAACCTTTGATGAAATAAGAATCTATGTATACCTCTGTAACATGGTAAAATTAACTTAGACAAGTGTCTTAATGGAAAACACTAGAGTCATTTCTACTCTTTAATAGAAAAAAGGTGAAAAACAGCTCCCATTATGTTTATTATGATTTATCATTGTGTTTGTGGTATTAGGCAATGGAATTAGAAAAAAGAAACAACTGGAGACTTAAGAATTAGAAAGAATTAAAATTTTCTCTTTATCTAGTGATTTGATATTATACCTAGAAAACACAGGTAATTGATGTTAAAAATAAGTACCTCAAGCCCTGGCTGGTGTGGTTAAGTTGGTTGGGCATCATTCTGTGCACCACAAGGTTCTGGATTCCATTCCCCATCAGAGCACTTGGCTGGGTTGCGGGCTCAATCCCAGGTAGGGAGCGTGCAGAAAGCAGACAATTAGTCTCACATTGATGCCCCTCTCTGTCTTTCTCTCTCCTTCTCTTCCTCCCTAAAAATAAATTTTAAAAATCTTAAAAAATATATAAATACACCAAAAAATTTAAAAAAAAGTTAAATGAGACAAGAAAATAAAAAAAGAACATAAAAAATCAATGAGCAATAAATGTCTGGGTAGCTGAAAACTATGGTGACTGCCTAGATCTACATTTGCACATAGGTCTTCAAGAAACGATATGAAGGTAAAAGGATAGAGAACTACCCAAAAAATATAATGTAACTATATCTAGATCACGGAGAATAACAAAAGTTAAAAATAGCTTTAAATTTAAAAAGGAAAAAAATAACATTGAGAGAACTCTTCTTTTCTGAACGAAGGGAGTTAAGAAAAATCGAATGAGAGAAAAAAGAACTTATTATTAGGTATAAAATTGCTCTAATACCACTGATAGAAAAAAATCCATATTAATTGTAAAAATGTATAAAATGTCTTGATAAGTCTGATCATTGATTGTAGGTTGGGGTTTTTAATACATTTGTAATTCAAAGTTTCAGTCTTGAGAAACACTAGCTTCTGCAGGGGGGTGAGAGAGAGAGAGAACCATTCCTTGGCCATTGTAGTCAAGGAGAAATGAATCAAAATGGGATAGTTTTGTGCAGTAAGCAAAATATAATTTTAAAAAAAGGAAGACTCTTAAACTTTCCCCATCTACATTTTTTAAATTATAAAATACTAGAAACTGAATTTTCTAAAGTGAAAGAAGGAATAAAAACATCTTTGCTTATTTTTAAATTATTCAAATTTGTGAAGGAACAAAGGAAAACTTTAAAAATGTACATGCATACATATCATTTTCCACAAAAATAGGCATAGAAAATGCCAGCTAATAAAATTATTTCCCCACAAAAAATAAAACCAAAAAAGCTGTAAAATAAATCAAAAGATCAGGGGAATAAGGAAAAACACATTGAATTAAAAATTCAAAAACTAAGGAAAGATGGCCAAAGAGAGGAAATAAAGAGAAAGTTGAGTGAATGTAGAAAAAAAAAAGAAAAGAAATGAACAAAATTACATCAGAAATTAAAATTGAAGCTTTCTCTAGGAGAATAAAATGAAAAAAAATTAATAATGAGCTATAATGAAAGGTTACAACAAGAGAATAAAATAGTTAAAAAAGTATAAAGGTCAAACTGGTAGAAATGCAAATCAGGCAAAAGGTATGGCATACACTTACTTGGAAATGTAAAAGAAATAAAAAACAACAACAATGGAACACAACTAATATGTAAAACTATAACCCAAGAAAACAGACAGAATAGACTACATAACAAAGCATTATTACCAAGGATAAGGTAGACATTCGTAATGATAAAGGAATCAGTTCATCAAGATGATACGATATTCCTAAATATTTAAAAAAACATCAAAATCCATGAAATCAAAGCTGAAAGTACTGGAAAGAGAAATAGGCAAATCCATAATTATAATTAAGGATTATAACTTTCTTCTCATTAATTTATGGTAAATGTGGACCAAAAATCAATGATAACAGAAGTCTTTAACAATATAAACTAGCTTAATATAATTGGCATTTCTAAAACCCTCCATCCAACAACTATGATTTCACATGGAACATTCACCTGAGTCTATAAAGAAAATTTTAATACATTTAAAATAAGTGAAATCATATATTGTATTTTTTTTTTTTTTGCTGATTTGTTTCAGACATTACACACAAATTTTAAAAATATATTTACTTTGGTTTTAATATTTGTGTCACTAAATCAGTTACCATACTTGGGTTTCTTAAATCATTTCCCACATATCATAATTTCTACTTCTGTTTTTTTGTTTTGTTTTGTTTTTTAGTTTTTATTGATGTTAGAGAAGAAGGGAAAGGGAGAGTGAAATAGAAACATCAATGATGAGAGAGGATCATTGATTGACTGCTTCCTGCACGGCCCCCACTGGGGATGGAGCCTACAACTCAGGACATGTACCTTGACCTGGTATTGAAACTGCAACTTCTTGGTTCCTGGGTCAATGCTAAACCACTGAGTGACACCAGCTGGGAAGTTTTTCTTATGTGGTTTTCTTTTATTTTTTTATTAGATACATGAACCCTTTTATTTTTAACTCCTTGTACAAATTTCAATTGAAGTTTATCAGGCAATTTTCTATGAAGAACAGGCACATTTAAATATCAAACAAATTTCTTCAAAATACAACCATAAACTTTTCCCCCAAGATTTTTGTATTTCCCCCGCACATGAATTTTTTTTTAAAATCAAATTGAACCATTGACGATTTTGTTGACCACTCTTAAATTCCTCCACTTCTGTGCCTCCTTTAAACTGTTATTGTCCAGAATGTTCCTTCTCAATGTCAAAATTCTGATACAATATCTGGATGATAAGGGAGATGGGGAACAGAGAGCAACTTTAGATAAAGTGACCAATAAAGACTCAAAAATTTTCAACAAATGCTATCAAAATTTTCATTTGTCAAAATTTTCTTTCATTTTCACAGCCCTTCCCTGTAGCCTTTTTTTTTATTTTACAGTTTAAAGAATTACATATGTCTCCTTTTTCCCCTATTGACCTCTCCCCGGCCACTCCCACCCCCCAGGACAAGTCCCCACCACCCCAGTGTCCATATCCACTGGTTATGCTAATATGCATGCATATAATTCCTTTGCTTGATCTCTAGCACCCCTCTCCCCTGCCTTCCCTCATTCCCTCTGAGGCTGTTTCTTTGTCTCTGGACCTATTTTTGTTCAACAGTTTATGTTGTTCATTATATCCCACATATGAGTGAGATCATGTGATATTTATCTTTATCCAAATGACTTTTTCTCATAGCATAATGCTCTCCAGGTCCATCCATGCTGTTGCAAATGGTAAAAATTCCTTCTTTTTTATAGCAGCATAGTATTCCATTGTGTAGATGTATCACAGTTTTTTAATCCACTCATCTGATGATGGGCACTTTGGCTGTTTCCAAATCTTAGCTATGATAAACTGTGCTGTTATGAACATAGGGGTGCATATATCCTTTCTGATTGGTGTTAATGATTTCCTGGGATATATTCCTAGAAGTGGGATTACTAGGTCAAATGGGAGTTTTAACTTTTTTGAGGAAATTCCATGTTTTCCACAGTGGCTGCACCAGTCTGCATTTCCACCAGCAGTGCATGACGATTCCTTTTTCTCCATATTCTCCCAGCACTTGTTTGCTGATTTGTTGATGATAGCCATTCTGAGAGGTGTGAGATGATACCTCGCTGGCATTTTGATTTGTATCCCTCAGATGATGAGTGACTTTGAGCATTTTTTCATATGCCCCTAGGCCTTCTGTATGTATGCTGAGTTTTCTTTTGTCTTTACACGCATTTAACACTCATATCTAGATCTAGAT
>NW_006297575.1:210871-229075 GCF_000327345.1 Myotis davidii
GAAATGGGATTGTTTTTTTTTTTTTTTTCATTTTCTCTTTTTTTGAATTCATTATTGGTCTATAAAAAAGCCATAGATTTCTGGGTGTTAATTTTGTATCCTACTTTGTTTCCAAATTAATTTATTAAATCCAGCAGCTTTTTGATGGAGTCTTTATGGTTTTCTATGTACAATATCATGTCATCTGTGAATAATGATTTTTTTACTTCTTCTTTTCCAATTTAGATGCCTTTTATTTCTTCTTCTTGTCTGATTGTTATGGCTAACACTTCCAGTAATATGTCAAAAAAGAGTTTTGAAAATGAGCATCCCTGTCTTGTTCCTGTTCTTGGGGAAAATCGTTTTAGTTTTTGGCCATTTGGTATGATTTTGGCTGTAGGTTTGTTATATGATGATTTTATTATATTGAGGTATGATCCCTTTATTCCCACTTTGTGAGAGTTTTTTTTTTTTCAAAAAAGGGTGTTGGTTACCAACCTTGCATTCCTAGGATAAATCCCACTTGGTCATGGAATACTACGCAGCTGTAAAAAAAGAGAACTCTTACCATTGCAAGAACATAGATGGGCCTGGAGAGAATTATGCTAAGGGAAATAAGCCAGTCACATGATCTCATTCATATATGGAATCTAATGACCAACACAAACTGATATACAAAAATAGTCTGAGACATGGAAACATTGAACAGACTGTCAAATCTCAGAGGGAAGATAGGGGAGTGGGGGAAGAGATCAACCAATGAACTCATATGCATATATGCATAACCCAAGGACACAGACAGTGGGTGGTGAAGGCTTGCGGGTGGGATTGGGCAATGGGGGAAAAAGAGACATATGTATTACTTTCAACAATAAAGGTCTATTTTTTAAAAATATATATTCTGTGAAAGAAAATTGAGAAAGGATTAAACATTACAACTATCTAGGACAGTGGTTCTCAACCTTGGCTGCAAATTAGAATCACCTGGGAATCTTTTTAAAATCCTGAATTCTGGGCCTCATCCTCCGGAAATTCTGTTTCTTTGTTATGGGGTGAGGCCACAACATTAGTAACAAAGAAACAAAATTTCCAGAGGATGAGGCCCAGAAATCAGGATTTTAAAAAGATTCCCAGGTAATTCTAATGTGAAGCCAAGGTTTAGAACCACTGATGTAGTATTTCTTGAATTATATGAAGAAAATACACCTTTAAATGAAAATATTTTCTTCAATAACTTTTATATGAGTTTCAGTGTCAAAGAATTTAAGGCAATTGATGGCACATCTTGATGACTGTGTAATGTATGAGCTTGTAAATGAAATTAATTAACTTATTTCATTCTAACAACAACTCTGCAAAGTAGATTTTATCATTCACTGTGAGAGTCCTGCAGATTGAACAGGTTAAGTATCATTCCCAAAGTCTGAGACTTAGAAAGTGATAAAGCGGGGATTTACACATAGTTCACTCTGACTTAACAGTCTTCTCAAATAACAAAACAAAACCAAAAACATTTCACCATTAACATGCATTAGCATGTTAACCATGCATTAACAACAAAACCTGGAATAAAAAGGAAAAAGCTAAGGTATTATTTGAAAGTATATCAGAGTTTTATTGTAACAAACTGTAAAGCAAAGGAATTCAGTTATGCTGAATACGGTGTAAATGTAATTTCCATTCGTGTATTTTCTGCATCTCAGTTGTAATGAATATCTATAGCTGAGCCATTTTCGTCTTATTTTTTTGGTCAAAATCTCATTTGGGTATATGTACTCATAGATGTTTATTTTCATATATAATGGCAAAAATGACCCTGACAATTTCATTGTTGTGCAGGGATGTGTTACAGAAAAAAATAAAAAGTCTTGAAATATGTATATTTTTAATTTGGATAGTCTCCTGGCCTATGATAAATCACAGAAAGCTGCATTTCATTGCTCATTTTGCTCTTTGCTAAGACTAAAAGCCATGACTTAGGGTATGTCTACTTAAAAGGAGGATTAATTTATAGTTTCTATTGATGTTAACATAATACAAGAAAGATTAAAAGAAAAATAGGTACACAAAATAGTCTATTCATATATATATATATATATCTTTCTCTCCATTATCCATTGACTTACACTAATATAATCATTATTTTAAAAGTAAGATTTTTTATTTATTTATGCATTTTTTAAATTTAATATAGATGATGTTTTGTTTAGGCAGTTTAATTGCTTGTCCTTAGGGTTTTCAATGTACCGTATCTTATCATCTGTGAATATTGGCAGTTTTTCTGCCTCCTTTCCAATTTGGATGCCTTTTATATGTACAAAATATTTGATAAAACAAAAAGTACAGGATACTTAAAGTATTTCTTTTCCCCATTGATCCATATTGCCTGCTCCTGCCACCTGCCCCAGGCCTTCATTTCCAGTACAGTGGGGCCTTGACTTACGAGTTTAATTCGTTCTGTGATGGAGCTGGTAACTCAAATTACTCGTATGTCAAATCTGAAATTGAATGAGTGAGACACGTGATACTGGGTTGATGTTGTGGCGTTCACTGTGACATTCGCTGCGCCAACTAGAGGTGGGGTATCTGAAGCTGGCTTGTAACCCAAATTTTAGCTCGCAACTCAAAGCAAAAAATCGGCTGAGACAGCTCGTATCTCGAAAAACTTGTTAGGACACTCGTAAGTCAAGGCCTCACTGTACTATGTTGAATAAGAGTGTTTAAAGCGCACATCCCTGTCATGTTCATGTTCTTAGGGGAAATTACTTTAATTTTGCACAATGAGTATGATGTTGGCTGTAGGGTTGTCATATATGGCCTTTATTATGTTGAGGCATGATCCCTCTATTCCCACTTTGTTGAGAGCTTTTATAAAAAATGGGTGTTAGATTTTGTCAAATGCTTTTTCTGCATCTATTGATATGATCATGCAATTTTTTATTTTAACTTGTTTATGTGATGTATCACGTTTATTGATCCAAGCTGGAATGATGCACCAGCCTTGCATCCCTGGAATAAATCCCACCTGGTCATGGTGTATGATTTTTTTAATATATTGCTGTGTCTGATTTGCTAAAATTATGTTGAGGATTTTAACATCTATGCTCATCAGGGATATTGGCCTGTAATTCTCTTTCTTTGTAGTTTCCTTATCTAGTTTTGGAATGAGGATAATGTTGGCCTCATAGAAAGAGGTTGGTTGTATGCCTTTCTCTTGGAATTTTTGGAATAGTTTGAGGAGGATAGGTGTTAGTACTTTGAATGTTTGGTTAAATTCCCCTGTGAAGACATCCAGATCAGGGCTTTTTTGTTTTGTTTGCTGGGAGATTTTGTTTTTGTTTTCTTTTTTAAATTACTGCTTCAGTTTAATCAGTAACTATGGGCCTGTTCAAGTTTTCAGATTTTTCCTGATTGAGTTTTAGAAGATTGTATTTTTATAGGATCTTGTTCATTTTGTCCAGGTTGTTCAGCTTGTTGGCATATAGTTATTGATTGTATTTTCTCACATTCCTCAGTATTTCTTTGGTGCTGGTTGTTTCTTTACCACTTTGGTTTCTGATTGTATTTATTGGGGTCCTCTCCCTTTGTTACTTGATGAGTCTGGCAAAAGGTTCACCAATCTTATCTTTTCAAAGAACCAGTTCTTGGTTTTATTGATATTTTGTATTTTTTTAGTCTCTATATCATTTATTTCTACTCTGATCTTTATTATTTAGTTCCTTTTACTTACTCTTGGCTTTTCTTGTTCTTTTTTTATAATTCTTTAAGTTGTAAGGTTATCTAGTTCATTAGAAATGTGTCTTGTTTTTTAAAGTAGGCCAGTAGTGTCATGTACTGCCCTCTGAGCACTGCTTTTGCTCTGTCCCATAGATTTGGGGTTGTTGTGCATGCATTTTCATTTTTTCCACGAAGTTTCTATTTTTTTTTACTTGATCTCATTAGTAGCCCACTCATTGTTTAATAACATGCTACTGAGCCTCCCTGTGTTTGAATGTTTTTAGATGTTCTTATTGTAGTTAATTTTTAATTTCATACCATTTTGATCTGAGAAGATGCATGATATGATTTCAATCTTCTTGAAATTGTAGAGGCTTAGTTTCTATCTTAACATGTGGTATATCTTTGAGAATGACCTGTGTGCACTTGAGAAGAATGTATATTTTGTAGCCTTTGGTGAAATGTTCTGTAAAGGTGAATTAATTCCATCTGATCTAGTGTGTCATTTAGGATCGTGCTGTTGTTGTTTTTACCTGTGTTGTGAGAGAGGTAT
Organism: Myotis davidii; assembly: GCF_000327345.1. NCBI lineage: Eukaryota > Metazoa > Chordata > Mammalia > Chiroptera > Vespertilionidae > Myotis > Myotis davidii. The sequence goes on from NW_006297575.1 coordinate 215,121, forward strand.
TAAAGTCCCCTACTATGATAGTATTGTTGTCATTCTCCCTTAACATCCTCCAGAAGTTTTTTGTAAATATTTGGGTGTTCCTATATATGTTTACCAGGGTATATCCTCTTGCTGTATTAATCCTTTTAGTATTATGTAGTGACCTTCATTGTGTCTTGTAATGGCCTTTATTTTGAAGTCTATTTTGTCAAATATAAGTATTTCTACCCCAGTTTATTTTCCAGTTCCATTTGCATAGAACACTTTTTTCCATCCCTTCACTCTCATCCTGTGTGAGTCTTTTTTTCTGAGAGGAGTCTCTTGTAAGCAGCATATAATTTTGTCATATTTTGTATCCATTCTACTACCCTATGTATTTTTTTAAAATATATTTTATTGATTTTTTACAGAGAGGAAGGGAGAGAGATAGAGAGTTAGAAACATCGATGAGAGAGAAACATCGATCAGCTGCCTCCTGCACATCCCCCACTGGGGATGTGCCCGCAACCCAGGTACATGCCCTTGACCGGAATCGAACCTGGGACCTTTCAGTCCGCAGGCCGACGCTCTATTCACCGAGCCAAACAGGTTTCGGCAACCCTATGTATTTTGATGGGAGCATTTAAGCCATTTATATTAAGATTATTATTGGTAAGTACTTATTTATTGCCATTTTTATTCTTTATGCCTGTGTATGTCTCTTTCTCTCTATTTCTTCTTATACCACTCCCTTTAGCATTTCTTTCAGTACTTGTTTGGTGGTGATAAACTCCTTTAGGCTTCAGGCTTCTTTTTTCCCTCTGGGAAGCTATTGTATGATAGCCTTGCAGGATACAGTAGTCTTAGATTCAGACCCTTGCTTTTCAATACTTTGTATACTCTATAACACTCCCTTCTAGCCTGAAGTATTTCTATTTATAAATCAGTTCACATTCTTATGGGAGCTCCCTTGTAGGTAACTTCCTGTCTCTCTTTTGATGTCTTTAAGATGCTTTGTTTGCTTTAAAGTTTACTTTTTTAATTATAATGTGTCTTGGTGTGGGACTTTAGGGGTTCAAATTGACTGGGACTGTGTGTTTCCTGAAATTCAGGTGTGTTTATTTCCCCCTTCACCACATTAGGGAGTTTACTGTCATTATTTCTTCAAATGGTTCTCTCTCATTGCTCAGATGCTTCTCCTGATATCCCAATGATGAGTATTTTGTTAAGTTTCATGTTTTCCCAAAGCTCCCTTAAACCATCCTCCTGATTTTTCTTTTTTAAAAAAATATTTTTTATTGATGTTTTACAGAGTGGAAGGGAGAGAGATGGAGAGTTAGAAACATCGATGAGAGAGAAACATTGATCAGCTGCCTCCTGCACACCTCCCACTGGGGATGTGTCCGCAACCAAGGTACATGCCCTTGACCGGAATTGAAACTGGGACCTTTGCGTCCTCAGGCCAATGCTCTATCCACTGAGCTAAACCAGCTAGCGCCCTCCTGATTATTCTTTTTTTTTTTTCTTTCTAATTGCTGCTCTGATTTGGTGTTTTTGTTTTTGTTTTTGTTTTCCTTTGTCTTCTAATTTGCTGATTCCATCCTCAGCTTCTTCTAATCGACTCTTCTAATGTACAGCTTCCAGGGTAATCTTTATTTCAGTTAATGTTACTCTTCATATCTGATTGAGCTTTATTCGTTGTATCTATTTGTTTTAATGCTGATATAGTTTGCATGAAGTTCCTTAGAGTTCTCATGAAATTGTTTGATCATCCTAATAACCATTACTTTGAACTATCCTATATAATAAAAGGCAAATATGCAAATTGTCCCCTTGACTGGGAGTTTGACCAGGAGTTTGACCAGGGGGTGGGGCCGGCCAGCTAACTTCCCACGGCCCCTCCCCCTGGCCACCCCGATCAGCCCCAATCAGGGTGGTCTTCATGCACGGGGCCTCTAGTGTATCTGATAAATTGCTTGCTTTCATTTCATTTAGTTATTTTTCTGGAGATTCCTCCTGTTCTTTCATTTTGGGCCTGTTTCTTTGTTTCCCCATTTTTTTCTGTTTCTTTGTGTTTGTTTCTGTGTATGGGAGAAGACTGTTATGCCTTGCGGCCTTGATTGGGGGTGGCCTTCCATTTGTGTATTAGCTCAGCCCTCAGGCTTGTTGCCTGTCTTATCCCTGACCACATCATGCTGACAGTTATACAGGTGCTAACAAGGCAAAACCAGACCAAACCAAAAGTTACACAAAGGCAAAACAAACAAACAAGCAAACAAAAGAAAAGGAAAAAGAATAAAGTAACAACAATACAAACAAAAAACTCCAACAATAATGAAAACAAGAGCCTCCACCAAAAGGCTAAAAAACAGACAAACAAATAAACAAACAATAACCACCAAACAGACACACACACACAAAAAGTATACTAGAAGACAAGATCAGAAGAATGAGAGGAGAAATGAAAAAAAAAACTAAAGTAAATATATAAAAGAGAAAATGAAAGCAGAGAAGGAAAAGACAAGCAATAGGTTAAGTATAAAAATAAAAGGTAGAGCCCTAACTGGTTTGGCTTAGTGGATAGAGCTTCAGCCTGCAGACTGAAGGGTCCCAGATTCAATTCCGGTCAAGGCCATGTTCCTTGGTTGTGAGCACATCCCCAGTAGGGGGTGTGCAGGAGGCAGCTGATCAATGTTTCTCTCTCATCAATGTTTCTAACTCTCTATCCCTCTCCTTTCCTCTCTGTAAAAAAAAAAAAATCAATAAAAAATATATTTAAATATATTTAATAAATAAATGAATAAATAAAAATAAAAGGTAGAAAATAATGAATAAAATTATAGTATTTTTTAAAAGTAATGATCTATCTATATAAAAGCCTAAGCGACCAAACAACCAAATGACCCATTGTCCAGTCACTATGGTGCACACTGACCACCAGGGGCAGATGGTCAATGCAGGAGCTTCCCCCTGGTGGTCAGTGTGCTCCCATAGCCAACTCTTGTGGTCCCTCCCCCTTGCCGACAAACCTTCCACAGCCCCGATTGATCCAGTCACCAGCCAGGCCGAGGGACCCCGCCTGTGCCCAATTTCATGCCCCGGGCCTCTAGTACTAAATAAAATAAAATATAGAATAAAAAAGAAAAATGGAAAAAGAGAGAAGAAAAGATAAAAAAAGGAAAAAATATTTTATAATATGAATTATACAGGTAAAGAGTAAGTAAGAAAAAAAAAGATAAACTAAAATAAAATATAGTAATTAGAGAATATGAGAAAAAGAAGATAAGAGAAAGAAAATCCAATGGAAACAAAAACAATCCAACCAAAACCCCAAAAATGGAAATAATTTTTAAAAATCAAGAAACCTTTGGGAGCTTGTTGGATTTTGCTTTAATGTTGTTGTTTCTGACCCCTTGGTGTGTGGGTTCCTGGCCTCCCTGGCAGTTCTCAGGTGCAAGCCAATGTGAATAGCTGTCTCTGCGCAAGTAGTCTGAAGCCCTGCATGATGGGTTCCCAAGTATTCCAGTGGGAGGATCCTCCTTAGTCCAGAAGCTGGGTCTGCTTCAGGCTTGCCCCTTGAATGTACTTGTTCTGGGCCTCTTTCCTTTCCCTCATGGAACTGGGCTCTTTGGGGAATTTCATCAGAATCAGGATTATTACAGCAGATTTGTGTTTGGGGTGGTGCCGGTAGCTTGTAGGAGGTGTAGCTGAAGCTTCTCCCAATACCTTTGTACTGCCTGGGTCACTAGCTTCCCCTCATAGCTACCTCTAGCAGTTGGGGATTTAAACAAACACACACACACACACAAAAAAAAAAACAGAAACAACAACTGCCCAAAAAAAAATACAAAACCCCCAAACACGAAAATGCCCCCTTGACTCTCTAATCTTTCAGCATGGCCTCCTCTCACAGGGTGGGGCTTCTGCTCAGGATCCCACCCAGCCAGATGTCCCAATTCTTGAGCTGCCAGGCCCAGCCACTGGGGTGCAGATTTCCAGAGAAGATCCTTTCCACAGGTGGGGGAAGGGGCAATTCCTCTTCACTTGAGGTTCAGATGACTGAGCCTCTTTCCCAGTACACTCAGATTGGCCCCCATCCTGCTCTCTGCCCAAAATTCTTTCAGAGAATAATCGGCCCCTCATATTCTGTGCTGGGTCATCTGCTCAGACTTCTGTCCTGGTCCAGAGTTCTTCTGAGTGCCTCCTCCCACAGATATTGGTTCAGGGAAGTTTCCCAGGTGGTATTGTAACACAGCACTCACTTTTTGCCTGGAATAAGACCGTCTGAGTTCCTCCGGTGGACCAAGTTCCCACTTATTCCCACTGCCCTATGTTACATGGGCTCCCCTTCCCTTCTCTATTGATTTGTTTTGGGAATCCTGCGTGTGGCTGAGACCCTAAGCTCCCAGGGGGCAGGAGCTACACTGCTGCACCTTTCCTCAGGCTTCCCAGCTGAATTATTTGGCTGTGCCAGCGTTGGCTCACCCACTCTGTGTCTTTTCCTGACCTCTCTCCAGGCTCCACACTTACAGTATTTCCTATCAGCTTTCTTTTTTTCAGGTAGCTTTTCAAGTCTAGTGTTCTGCAAATTAATCACAAGTATGGTCCAGTGTTAGGAGCAAGCAGTGGGAACTTCCTTAGACTGAAGCACTTCTTTCTCCTCCCTGCAAAGTATTTTTTTTTAATCTGCTGTTCTATATTTCTTTCATTTATCTGGAGAACATTGAGATAGAATATTTGATAAATCACAGAAAGTCCCAGGAAGAAAATTTTCTGATTCATCATTTTAACTTTGCATACAAATTGCCTCTTGAGTAATTTAACATAAATCAAAATTATAATTTGCAACCCTGAATGAAAACTATTACATATATTTTCTTACTCATTTTTGCCTGAAAGAAAAATCTGCCTAAATAGAAACATTATTGAAAAAAAAAAGTAAACTTTCTGGTTTTGTCATGTTTAAATTCAGATACAGAGTTTTTATGTTTTTGTAGAAGAAAAACATTTGATCTGTTTATATATTTGCAGTATTTGAAAAGAAAATTTTAGAGGTGCCAAATATATTGAAAATACAGCATTACTCAATGCAGTTGGAAAGGCTAAGATTTAAAAAACACTGAAAACAATAAATGTCTAAGGCACAGTTCCTGTTTTGTCTCTAGATTAATAAGTTCTACTGATTTTGTGTGGCAAAAAATATACCTCCATTTTTAAAAATAAACAATTTTTAATAAAAGTTTTAACTTTACAACAAAATTGAGAAGAAGGTACTGAAATCCCCACTATACACCCTGCATGCACACAAATCTACCCTTTCCCACTATCAACCACCCCTGTGAAGTGGTACATTTGTTACAATTGATAAACTTACATTGACACATCATTAACAAAAAAGTCCATGGTTTACATCAGGGTTCACACTTGGTGTGCTTTTCATGTATTTGGATGAATGTATAATGCCATGTGCCCACTATTATAGGATCATACACATACACAATCGCTTCATTGCTCAAAAAATACTCCTTGCCCTGCCTCTTTATCCCTCCTTCTCTCTTAACTCCTGGAAACTACTGATCTTTGAACTATCTCCATGGTTTTGTTATTGCCAGAATGTCATATAATTGGAATCATACAATACGTAGCTTTTCAGGAATGGCTTGTTTCACTTGGCAGTATTCTTTTAGGTTTCCTCCAGGGCTTTTTGAGCAGATAATTCATTTGGTTTTAGAACTGAATAATATTTTATAGTCTAGATATTTATTTTAAAAAAAATTGTTTTATTTATCCATTCACCTACTAAAGGATATCTTGGTTGCTTTTAAATTTTGGCAGTCATGAATACCGCTTCTATAAACATCTGAGTGCAAGTTTTTCTGTAGACATACATTTCAAATAATTTGGTAAAATATCAAGGTGCACGATCACTGAATCATATGGTAAGAGTACATTTAGTTTTGTAAGAAACAGCCGAACTGTTTTACAAAGGGGCTACACTATTTTCATTTCCAGCAGCAATGAACAAGACTACGTGTTACTCCCCAACTTCTACATCATTTGGATTTGTCAGTGTTACAGATTTTGTTTTTATTAATAGGTGTGTAGTAATATCTTAATATTGTTTTAATGTTTGTTTCTCGGACAACATATGATATGGAATACCTTTTCATATGTTTACTTGGAATCTGTATACCTTCTTTGGTGAGGTATCTGTTAAGGTTCTTAGTCATTTGATAATCAAGTTGTTCATATTATGATTGTTTTAACAGTGATTTTAATATTTTAGATAACAATATTTTATTTTATATATCTTTAGCAAATGTTTTCTCCTCTTATGTGGCTTGTATTTTTATTTTCTTGACAGTTCTTGCAGAAATAAACTTTAAAAAAATAAAGTTTAGCTTATCATTGCTTTTTTTCACAGCTAGTGCTTTTGATGTTGCATCTAAGAAGTCATCAATAGGAGTGATGACATAGGAATGGCAGCATGAGAGATCGCCTGATCTCTCTTCTTGATGTCTCAACAATTTGAACAGCTATAATTCAACAAGATTCCCTGCTTAATGCACAGACACACTTGAGAGGTCCACACACTGAAACATCTAAAGGTGGGCAAGTTGAAATGAACTTGGCAGGCAAGGAGGGAGAAAAACTGCGAAGTGAGAGATGCAGCCATGCAGTTGAGAGCTCAAGGCGGACTCAGCCCAGAGACGGGAGGAAGTCAGCTAATGACTGGCACTCTCTTCAGCTGGGAGGATCAAAGAAATTTAGTGGGGATTCCTGCATGAGTGGGCTGTATGAGCATGGGCTGAGCCCAGAAACCTGGTCAAGGACACAACAGTTGTGACTGCAGTTGTCAAGTGGTCTGCATTCCAGACAGAGAAACAAAGCCACAGAGCCTGACCAAATCCTAACTTCCCAGAGGTCACCTTCCTTCACCCTCGGTACCAGGTTATGGAGCACTTTATGTGCAAACCTGAGAACTTATACTACAGAATCACTTTTTTTTCTGAGCAAAGGGTGTGCTCTGTGACTGGTCCTGGGGTCAGGGCATAGGGAGGACCTTGCAAAGATCTGACTGAGGTCACAATTACCAAGAGAGGTAAAACAAACAAATAAACAAACAAAAACAAGGAAGCTGACCAGCCCACTCCACTCTCATGCATTATCGCTACACTGATGGCAGCATCTGGCTGCAGAAAACAGCACTAGGAGTTCACAGATTTGAAGCCTCATTGCCCAACACGTTACACTGGAGGGTTGGTCCCCTGGGATCATGGTGACTTGAGCACAACCCAGGGAACATCATCCCTTGGTTATCTGAAAATCCAGATAAGTGCAAGAGAGCTAAAAACTTGTGATCAAGCACCAACTACTGGTAAAGAATAGAAAGACCTCTTTATACTATGAACCAAGATGTCATGGTATGATTCTCAATCAGGCACATGCCGGGCTGTGGACTCAATCCCCAGTGGTGGCATGCAGGAGGCAGTTGATCAATGCTTTTCTCTCATCATTGATGTTTTTATCTATCTCTCTATTTCCTTTATTCTCTGAAATCAATAAAAATATACCTTAAAAATAATAAACTACTGAGCATTGACAATTAAGCCGGCCAGATGGATGACAGAATTTGTGATATTAAAGATAGAAATCTAGGAATGATGCAGAGGGAAGACATGGGATACTTGAGCATAAAAAAAAAACAAATAAAATAACTCTACAGAGTATCTGGCTTCATTACAAAGAGAAATATAAGAATAATAGGTATACCAGAAAAAGAAGAGAGGGCAAAAGTAACAGAAAGCCTATTCAATCAAAACCCTGGGTGTAACATCAGGGCCAGAACTGCAACTACCTGAAAGGAAGTCAGTCCTTCAGGGGTCGTTTTGGAAATGGCTGTGCCCTCCCCCAGCTGTTTCCTGAAGGGTGAGGTTTCAGGCAGTAACTGGCCCTCAGGGTGAGTTTTCAGGCAGGAACCCACCCTCAGAGTGGAGCATGGAAGTGAAATTATTTGTAATGGATCTATTATTGAAGCTACCTTTGGAAATACTATATCTATAGATCAGTGGTTCTCAACCTTGGCTGCACATTAGAGTCACTCGGGAATGTTTTTAAATCCTGATTTCTGGGCCTTATCCTCTAGAAATTCTGTTTCTTTGTTATGGGGTGAGGCCACAACATTAGTAACAAAGAAACAGACTTTCCGGAGGATGGGGCCCAGAAATCAGGATTTTAAAAAGATTCCTAGGTGATTCTAATGTGCAGCCAAGGTTGAGAACCACTGCTCTAAAAGAAGTTTGCCTATTTCAGGTCAAAAATTCTTTGGGGAATAAAATGTCCCTACTTCACTTTGTCTATCTCCATGGCACAGACCATTTCTAAATATCCAAAAGTGCTGTTGGAGCAACTCAAAGACATTTTTGCAAGGCAATGCGATCCTGGCTTGGATATCACAATCTTAATTCATGTTCTATGTCCTTGTGAACTCGGGAAAGTGTTTAGATGACTAAAGGATGTGATGAACTATATTCCTCGACTGATTCAACTGGTACATATTGAGTACTTAATGCCAATCACAGTATGGAGGAGTTCTCAAACTGGCTCTGCCCTGGACACCCTTCAAGTCCTATTTAAAACACACAGATTCCCAAATAAGTCAACAGAGAAAGAATGTTTCGCACATTGTCATATATATGTTGCTTTCTCTCAAGTTTGAAGAGCATGTGATGTTACAGTTAAAGTTCTAAGTACTTCATCACAAGGGAAATTAGTCAAGCACTCTGAAAGTGTTTTCACTCTTAATGTGGTATACAGGGAGATATTAGAATAAGTTGAACCACTTTATCAGTCATTGTTTGCTCCTCTTTCAGGTACTGTTGTTTTTATATCATGTTTCTGTTGTTTTCGATGAGAGAGAAACATCGATCAGCTGCCTCCTGCACACTCCCCACTGGGGATGTGCCTGCAACCAAGGTACATGTCTTTGACCGAAATCGAACTTGAGACCCTTGAGTCCTCAGGCCAATGCTCTATCCACTGAGCCAAACCAGTTAGGGCAAATAATTCCCTTTTAATTTGCACAAATTTCGTGCACCAGGCTACTAGTATATATATAAAAGCAATCTTATGATGCCATCAAAAGACACATCTAAGTTGCAAAGACAAAGTTACACTCAAAGTGAAAGAGTAGAAAATGATTCTCCAAGCAAATAACATCCACAGAAATGTAGGTGTAGCCTGTGGGAAACTGTTTATTGCCTTCACTGTCTGATAAGCATAGACAGAGAACTCCCCGAAACCCCCTGAAGGCTGGGTGCCTTTGAAGCCCTAGCAAAGCTAGTAGCTAGGCGCCACCTCTGTTTGTCCAGACAGTGGTAGCTGAAACTACTCCCCATTTATTATTATGTAAATCCTTACTGATGGGCTAGTCTGCCTGTTAATGGGGGGTCGCCTGCCTAAGGGCTACTCCAGATCAATAAAAGATTGGAGAAGCCTGAGCATGGGTGGAAGTCCCCCTCCTTGAGTTGGACTTGCCCACCTGGACCTCCAATATTGCAAAATTATCTCATGTCTTTTTCTCTCATTAGTTGTGCGGCTCCTCTTTCAGGTACTGAACCCTACTTCACGCGGGTCGTGGAAGTGTAGGTGTAGCCTGTGGGAAACTGTTTATTGCCTTCACTGTCTGATAAGCATAGACAGAGAACTCCCCGAAACCCCCTGAAGGCTGGGTGCCTTTGAAGCCCTAGCAAAGCTAGGAGCTAGGCGCCACCTCTGTTTGTCCAGACAGTGGTAGCTGAAACTACTCCCCATTTATTATTATGTAAATCCTTACTGATGGGCTAGTCTGCCTGTTAATGGGGGGTCGCCTGCCTAAGGGCTACTCCAGATCAATAAAAGATTGGAGAAGCCTGAGCATGGGTGGAAGTCCCCCTCCTTGAGGTGGACTTGCCCACCTGGACCTCCAATATTGCAAAATTATCTCATGTCTTTTTCTCTCATTAGTTGTGCGGCTCCTCTTTCAGGTACTGAACCCTACTTCACGCGGGTCGTGGAAGGAAACACTCAACAGTAGCCATACTTATAAAACTTACAATATAGAACTCAGATAAAGAAATGTAACAAGAGACAAAGATGGACATTTTATAATGATAAAGGGGACACTACATTAAGAAGATATAATATGTCTTAATATATACGCGCCCTATCAGGCCCACCAAAATATATAAAGCATCTACTAAAAGAACCAAAAGTAGCAACAGACAAAAAAATCATATTTGGGTAATGTAATGTTCCACTGACAGTCTAGATAGATCATTCAAACAGAAAACAAATAAATAAGTATTGGCCCTAAATGACACATTACACCAAATTGACATTTACAGTACTTTTCACCCTAGAACATTAGGCTGTACATTCTTCTCCAGTGCACAAGGAACATTCTCAAGGATAGACTGTATGCTAACTTACAAAACTAGCCTCAACTAATTCAAAAAGATTTAAATCATGCTAAGCATATTCTCTGTTAACAATGCTCTGAAATTAGAAATCAACTGCAAAAAAGATGTAAAGAAACCCACAATCATGTGGAGATTAAACAACATACTACTAAAAATATGATTTGGCCAAAAAAGATTAAAATGTGAGATAAAAAGATATATTAAGACAAATGACAATGACAATAAGACATATCAAAACTTTTGGGATGAGATGCAGCAAAAGCAGTAATAAGAAAGTCTGTATTCTAACAGGCCTATATCCAAAAACAAAAGCAATCCCAAATAAACATCTTAATATTACATCTTAAAGAACTAGAAAAAGAAGACCAAAAGCAACCCAAAGTCAGCAGGAGAAAGGAAATAATAAAAATTAGAATGAAATTGAATGAAATAGAGAACAAAAAAGACTATACAACATATTAATACAGCAAAATTAATCTTTGAAAAGATTAATAAAATTGGCAAAAATTTTATTAATTAACCCTTGGCTAGACTCACCAAGAAAAAAATAGAAAATACTCATATAAACAAAATCAGAAGTACAAAAGGTGCTACCACAGACATCACAGATATACAAAGGATAATACTAGAATACTATGAAAAACTATATGCCATCAAATTCTATAACCTAGAAGGAATGGATAAGTTCGAAGAAATATACAACCTTTCTAGACTGAATCATGAAAAACTGTAAAATCTAAATAGACAGATCAACAGTGAGGAAATTGAAACAACCATACAAAAAAATAAAAGTCAAGGACCAAATGGCTTCACTAGTGAATTCTACCAAACTTCAAAGAAAATTTTTTAAAATATATTTTATTGATTTTTTACAGAGAGGAAGGGAGAGAAATAGAGAGTTAGAAACATCGATGAGAGAGAAACATCGATCAGCCGCCTCCTGCACATCCCCCACTGGGGATGTGCCCGCAACCCAGGTACATACCCTTGACTGGAATCAAACCCGGGACCACTCTGTCCGCAAGCCGACGCTCTATCCACTGCGCCAAACCGGTTTCGGCCAAAGAAATTTTGATACCTATCTTTTTCAAACTCTTCCAAAAAATTGAAGAGACAATCTTCCTAATACATTATATGAGTCTAATATAACTCTGCTACCAAAACCTGACCAGGATAACACACACACACACACACACACACACACACAAACACACACACATAAAACTATATACCAATATCTTTAATGAATACAGATGCAAAAATCCCAAAGAAAATGCTAGCATATTCAATACAACAGTACATTAAAAAATAATGCATAATAAAGTGAAGCTTGTTCCATCAGAAAGGATATTGCCAACATAGCACAAAGGCAACCAACTGAATCAGAGGCGATATTTGCAAACAACAGTTCCAAGAAAGGGTTAATATCCAAAATATATAAAGAACTCATACAACTCAACACAAAATAAACAAATAATCCATTAAAAATGGGCAGAGCACCTGAACGGATACCTCTCCCAAGAAAACATATAAATGACCAACAGATATATGAAAAGATGTTTAACTTTACTAGCTATTAGAAGAATGCAAATAAAAATGAGATACCACTTCACACTTGATAGCATGGTTGTTATCCACAAGGCATGTAAAAAAAGTGTTGGAAAGGTTGTAGAGAGAAAGGAATCCTCATTCATTGCTGGTGGGAATGTAAACTGATAGAGCCACTATGAAAAACAGTAAGGTGGTTCCTCAAAAAATTAACAATAAAGTTACCATATGACCTAGCGATCCCTCTTCTGGGTGTCTACCTAAAAATTTCAAAAACAATTTTTACTAAGATATATGTATCCCTATGCTCATTACGGCATTATTCATGATGGCCAAGAGATAGAGACAACCAGTGTCCTTGGAGGATTGGATAAAGAAGATGTGGTACTTACATACAATGAATACTACCACTTACAACAACATGAATGGACCTTGAGAATATTATGCTAAGTGAAATAGGTTAATCAGAAAAAGCTAAGAACCATTTGACCTCACTTATATTTGATACATAAAATTGAAATTCATAGACAGACAACAGCATGGTGGTTAACAGAGGGAAGGCTGTTGGGTGGCCGTAAAGGGTAAAGGGTGTCAAATATATGGTGACGGAAGATGGTTTGACTTTGGGTGGTGGGTACACAATGCAATATAAAGAATATATGCCATAGAAATGTACACTTAAAACCTAGATGATCTTATTAACAATATCACCACAATAAATTTAATTAAAAATAGATAAATAAATAAATAAATAGTCATCAATAAATATCACTAAAGGTCATCTAATTTAGTGATCTCTTATGCTATTTCTTAGCAATTTTGTAGTTTTGCATTTTAACTCTATGTCTGTGAACCATGTTTAGTTAATTAAAAAAATTATAAAATCCATCTTTAGATAATTTTTTCATGTGAATGTCCAATAATTCCAGCACCATTTGTTGAAAACACTAACTTTTATACATTGTATTACTTTTGTACCTTTGTCAAAGATCAATTGACTATATTTACTAGTATGTGGGTGCATTTTTGAGCTCTCCATTCTATTCCATGGATATATTTTTGTATTCCTAAGCCAATATCACCCTGTAGCTTTATAATAAGTCACAGAGTTGAGTAGTACAAGTACAACTTAACTCTTCTTCAATATTGTGTTGGATAGTTTGGGTCTTTGACTTATTTTTGTAATATGGACAGGCTAAGGATTTTCTAGATCTTTAATTCAGTTTCTTTTTGCTAGACCAGTGGTTCTCAACCTTCTGGCCCTTTAAATACAGTTCCTCATGTTGTGACCCAACCATAAAATTATTTCATTGTTACTTCATAACTGCAATGTTGCTACTGTTATGAATCATAATGTAAATATCTGATATGCAGGATAGTCTTAGGCGACCCCTGTGAAAGGGTCGTTCGAACGCCAAAGGGGTCGCAACCCACAGGTTGAGAACTGCTGTGCTAGACAATTATTTTCTCCCACACAGTTTACTATTAGCAATTAGGAGGAAACAAGCTAAGCTTTCAACACACTGCTTAAAAATATCATCGGCTTTGCACTGGCCAATGTTTCTCAGAGGTTAGCGTGGTCTCAGATTTGATTCCTAGTCAAGGGCACTTACCTGGGTTGCAGGCCCAATGCCTGATCTGGATGCATGCTGGTGATGTGTCTCCCTCACATCAATGTTTCTCTCTCTCTCTCCCTCTCTCGACTCTATAAAAATCAATATAAAAAACATCCTCCAGTGAGGATTAACCCATTCAACATATATAATCAGCTAAATATGCAATTTTGATCATTCACAATTTATACATTCAATAAAACATAAGAACACAAACACAGTTATATCACTTCTGACAGGTTTCATACCTTGTCAATATCTTCTTCCTGTCTTGCAGATAGCCATTTTCTTTCTGTGTTCTCACATGTCAGAGAGAGAGAAGGAGGAGGAGGAGGAGGAGAAGAAGAAGAAGAAGAAGGAGGAGGAGGAGGAGGAG
>NW_006297575.1:229136-230805 GCF_000327345.1 Myotis davidii
GGGGAAGGGGAAGGGTTCTCTGGTCTGTTATTAAGAGGAGTAATCCTATCATGAGGAACCTAATCTCATTAGTTAATCTAATTCTAACCAGCTCCTGATACAATCATTGAGTGTGAGAACTTCAAGAAATAAATTTTGGGGAAATATAAATTTAGTTCATAACACTAGATATTTCTTTTTGGATGCTAATATAAATTATAATGTGTTTTTAATTTTAAATTCCACTTATTCATTGCTGATATATAAGAAAGCAATAATCTTTTGCATATTAACACTATATCTTGAAACTTTGCTATAATTACTCATTAGTTCTAGAGGTTGTTTTGTGTATTCTTTTGGATTTTTTACATAGACAATTGTGTCATCTGTGAATAAATACAATTTTATTTTTTAGTTTCTTGTCAGTATGTCTTTTATTTCCTTTCATTTTTGTGATTTTTAAAAGAACTTTAAATTCAGTTACAGTTAATGTTCAATGTTATTTTGTATTAATTTCAGGTATACAGCATAGTGGTTAGACAATCATATACTTTACAAAGTTTTATCCATGATATTTCTAGTTCCCAGCTGGTACCATACATAATTATTGCAATATTATTGACTATATTCCCTATGTTGTATTTTGCATACCCATAACTGTTTTATAACTACCAATTTGTACATCCTGGTCCCTTCATCTCTTTCATCCAGTCCTTCAATGCCCTTGTCTTAGATTATTACATTAGCTGGGACTTCCAGTATAATATTGAGAAGCAGTGGTGAAAGGGGACATCCTTAATTTGTTTCAATTCTTAGCAGGTAGACACCTACTTTCTTACCATTAAATATGATGTTAGCTGTGGGTTTTTGTAGAAGTCCCATATCAAGTTGAGGAATCATAGTGAATTGAGTTTTTATCATGAACAGGTGTTGGATTGAGCCAAATCTATTTTCTACATATCTAATCTAATAAAAGAGAAACATGGTAATTGGCATACGACCGCTACCCTTTTCATTGGCTAATCAGTGAGATATGCAAATTAACTGTCAGCCAAGATGGCCGGCGGCAGCCAGGCAGCTTGAAACTAACATGAGGCTTGCTTGCTTCAGTGACGGAGGACTCCAACGTTCCCGCTTGCCACTGCAGGCCTCTGAGCCTGCAGTTTGAACATTGTAACAAATATAGAAGCTAAAAAAACCCCAGAAACCAGCTTTCAGCAATCTGGGATATCAGATCTGGAGTCAGAGCTGGAGTTATACATTGTTTTGATTACCTACTTTCAGCAGCAGAGGCCTAAGAGCTGGAGCCTCAGAGCTAAAGCTGGCCCAGAATTTAAAAAAAAAAAGAAAAAAAGGAGCGTTTGGGAGCTTCCATCACCCGCCTGCCTGAAAACAGCCCTCAGCCCCTCACCCAGGCTGGACAGGCACCCAGTGGAAACTCCAACCCTGAAGGGTGTGTGACCAGCTGCAAACAGCCATCATCCCCTCACCCAGGCTGGCGCAGTACCCCAGTGGGGACCCCCAACCTGAATATGGTGTGAC
The DNA here is from genome assembly GCF_000327345.1 of Myotis davidii. Classification (NCBI taxonomy): domain Eukaryota; kingdom Metazoa; phylum Chordata; class Mammalia; order Chiroptera; family Vespertilionidae; genus Myotis; species Myotis davidii. The sequence continues at coordinate 230,658 of NW_006297575.1, forward strand.
CAGGTGCAAACAGCCATCAGTCCATCATCCAGGCTGGCCAGGTACCCCAGTGGGGACCCCCACCCTGAAGAGTCTGTGACCATCTGAAAACAGCCATCAGCCCCTCACACAGGCTGGCCAAGCACCCACGCGGGACACCCACCATGAT
>NW_006297575.1:231484-234915 GCF_000327345.1 Myotis davidii
CCTCAACCCCCCTGATTAGCCTTGCTCTGTGCGTTACAGGGGGTGGCGCCGCAACCTCCCCATCTGCCCTGCTATGTGCATGACAGGAGGCGGTGCCCCAACTCCCGAATTGACCCTTCTCTGAGCCCGACCAGGGGCTGCACCTAGGGATTTGGCCTGCCCTCTGCCACCCGGGAGCATGCCTAAGCCAGCAGGTCGTTATCTCCCAAGGGATCCCTGACTGCGAGAGGGCACAGGCCGGTCTGAGGGACCCCCTGTCCCCCCCGAGTGCACAAATTTTTGTGCACTGGGCCTCTAGTATATATATAAAAGGCTAAGCAACTGGCTGACCAGCTGTGAAGTATGACGTGCACTGAGCATCAGGGGGAAGACGCTCAACACAGGAGCTGCCAAACTGTAGTGACTTGGCAGCTGCAGTTCTTGGGTGATGCACCCTGGAACTAGAGAGGAGGGAGCCCGATTCCTTGTGGGGCCACACAATGCCAACTTTGGCTGTGGGGTATGTTGTTGCGGGGGCACTGTTGGCACAAAATCTGGTTTATTGCCAAGCTGTGGTGACCACAGACACCATTTGAGCTGCAGCACCACCCCAGGTTCAGTCAGCTGGGGAGGGACTGCGGGAGGTTGGCTCCAGGGCGTGTCCTGACATCTTGCCCAGTCCTGCCCTGCCAGCCACCTTCTAATTAGTTTCCTTTCAATGTATATGAATCCATGAACCAGACCAGTAGTTCTATATAATAAAGAGGTAATATGCAAATTGACTATCACACTCTCACACAAGATGCCCCCCCATGTGGTCAAAGATGGCCACCACAAGATGGCCAGCAGGGGTGGGCAGTTGTGGGCGATCAGGCCAGCAGGGGAGGGAGGGCAGTTGGGAGGGACCAGGCCAACAGGGGATCAGTTAGGCATCGATCAGGTTGGCAGGGGAGTGATTACGGGATGATCAGGCTGGCAGGCAGAAGCAGTTAGGGGCAATCAGGCAGGCAGGCAGGCGCGAAGTAGGGAGCCAGCAGTCCTGATTGTGAGAGGGATGTTCGACTCCTGGTTTAGGCCCAATCCCGCAGTCAGACATCCCCCGAGGGGTCACAGATTGAAGAGTGTGCAGGCTGGGCTGAGGGACACCCTCTCCCCCAGTGCATGAATTTCGTGCACCAGGCCTCTAGTATTTATATGTTTTATCAATTACAAATAAGAAAACCATTTTTATTTCACTTTTAATTATTCCCTTCTCCAATGTTTTCTTTCTTTTCTTTTTTCTTTTTTATATCTATCTAAGTTTCTGACAGGTATCATTTTCCTTCTCTGTAAAGAACTTTAAACATTTCTTACAAGTCAAGTCTACTGGCAACAAATTTTCTCAATGTTTCTTTGAGAAAATATTCTTCTTAAAGTTTTAAGAGTAATTTTTGCAGAGCACAGAATTTTAGGTTGTTGCATGCTGTTGCTTTTTCTCTCAACATTTTAAATATTTCATTCTATGAAATATTTTGGCTTGTATAGTTTCTGACATAATCCTTATCTTTGAATCTCTATAGAGACTGTATTTTTTCTGAAATTGGTCTTTATTTTTTATTTTCTGTAATTTAAATATGATATGTCTCTGTGCAGATTCTTTTTTTTAACATTTATTCTTTTTGCTGTTCCATGGTATTTCTGAATCTGTGATTAGGTGAATGACATTAATTTGGAGAAATTTTTAATCATTATTGAGTCAGATATTTTTTCCATTCCTCTCTTTCCTTTGGTATTATCATAACATATTTGTCACGCCTTTTGTAGTTGTTTCACATTGCTTGACTATCCTGTTCTGTTTTGTTTGTTTGTTTAGTCTTCTTCTTCTTCTCCTTCTCCCTCTTCTTCTTTGCTTTTCAGCTTTAGCAGTTTCTATTGAGACATTCTCAGATTGAGATACTTTCCTCAGCTATGTTCATTCTACTAATAAACCACTCAGGCATTTTTAATGTCTGTTATGGTGTTTTTAACATTAGCATTTATTTTTTAATTTTTCTTCAAATTTCTGTATCTCAGCTTATATTGATCATCGTTTCTTGCATACTGTTGTGGAGAAAAATGGAGCTGTAGTAAATCTAACCAAAAGTAACTTCACAGGGTGATCTGATCATAAATTTGTAACTAATTATAGTGAGTAGTCATACCTTAGACCTGTAATTTACTAGTAAAAGTTTATCTTTTCCCTAAGCAACCCCCATTCATTGTTTCTGTGGATCCAGGTTAATACACCTTTGAAATGACTACTTTGCAGACCCCTCAAAAGCAGCAACCATCCACAAGAAAGCACATAATTTTGTTAACTATTCTGTAATCTGATCCCTGCTTGCTTCCTCCCACATTTATGTAAACTTTCTTACCTTGTAACCATAATTTCAAATGCATAAAGCAAACTGCAAACTGTCATTCTGGAAAGCATTTTTCTCAGTTTGTTGAGATTTTGCTTCTAGGCATATCTTCTGTTTGGCTCAAATAAACTGTTATAAGAATTCTCTACAGGTTTGGATGTTCTCACATGAACACTGTCTACTCTATCCATTAAAGCCCTTAGCATATTAATCATAGTTGCTTTAAATTGCTAATTTGATAATTCCATCATCCCTATTATAACCGAGTCTCTATCTGAAGCTTTCTCTGCTTCCTTAAACAGTATTTTTTTTTTTGCTTTTAAATATGCTTTGTAATTTTCTGTTGATAGCCAGACATGATGTACTTGGTAAAAAGAACTGTTGTAAATAAGTATTTAATAATGTAGTAATAAGGTGTCTGAGGAAAGTAAGCAGTTTCTAGTCCTATGATTAGGTCTCAGTATCTTAGTGAGCATCTGTCTCTGGACTATAAACTTCACAAGTACATCACATCAGTACCCCATCCTGTAGGAGGAACAGAATAACTAGAGTGTACTGTGGGCTGAAATTGGATTCCTTCACCCATATTGAAAAATAGAGGAGGTTTTTGTACAGTATTTTCCTACCCCCAAGTTAGTTATACTTTGATAAAACTCCAGTAAATTTGGCCCTTATTAAATGACTAGAGGCTGGATGCACAAAAATTTGTGCACTCAGGGGGGGGGGGAGTCCCTCAGGCCGGCCTGTGCCCTCTCACAGTCTGGGGCCCCTCGGGAGATAATGACCTGCTGACTTAGGCCTACTCCCGGGTGGCAGAGAGCAGGCGCAATCCCTAGGTGCAGCCCCTGGTCGGGCTTAGAGCAGGGCCGATTGGGGAGTTGGGGAGCTCCCCCCTGTCATGCACAAAGAAGGGTGGATCGGAAGGTTGCAATGCCACCCCCGTCACGCTCAGGGTAGGGCCGATTGGGGGATTGGGGCACCGCCCCCTGTCACACTCAAGGCAGGGTCGATGGGGAGGTTGCGGCGCCACCTCCTGTCACGCACAGAGCAGGGCCCATCAGGGTCATGGGG
>NW_006297575.1:235501-243816 GCF_000327345.1 Myotis davidii
TGTTACATAGTTTCTTAAACAGCAGGCTCAGAGGCCGGCAGCGGCAGGAGGTGAATTTTGGAGTCCTCCGTCACTGAAGCAAGCAAGCCTCAGATTCGCTTCAAGTTTCCTGGCTGCTGGCCGCCATCTTGGCTAGCAGTTAATTTGCATATCTCGCTGATTAGCCAATGGGAAGGGTAGCAGATGTATGCTAATTACCATGTTTCTCTTTTATTAGATAGGATATTTTTCTGAACGCAGACCTTGTTAAGAAGAACACATGATTCTAGGACATTTCAAAATAATACCTTTACGCTTGTTCTGACAGAAGAAGGAGGAGTTTCTTCTCAAACATTCACTGTCAGGGCCTGTTCAAGATCTAAGTGGTAAATATCACAAAATTGTAGATACATACCCCTGTGACTGGGTTCCCCTGGAGATAGTACCTCTCGTATAGTCAAGGCCAGGCCTCCAGCAATTACTTAAATACAGGTTTTCTTAACCTAGCATAGTTTTCCAAGGAGTTTCTGCTCATCTGTTTCTCCTCTGTTAAGTTATAATTCTTAGTATTACCTTTGTTTCTGTTCAATTTTGGAGACAGTGGTTTGCCTTGTGACCTCCTTTCTCTTCTAAATCTAAACAGAGTTGTTGATTTTTCAGTTTGTTCTGTTCTCTGCTTAATATTAGTACAGACTGGTGATTTGTAATCTCCTTATACCACCAGTTTTGTTCTCTATTTCCATTTTATTACTTTTGGTAGATTAAAAAATTGATACACATTTTATGCAACCATAAAAAGTTTAAATTCAATTTTATATTTAGGTATAGAGTCTATTTGAATACAGATTACCAACTATATCAGTAAATTTAAAGTTCTAATAATTACTGTGTTTAAAATTTCCTTATGGTGTCTTTCCTCACCCTCACTTTACTCAGAGTTTCCTACTAGAGTCTAACCTCCCACTAAGTTAGGAAAAAACGTATAATTGTTATGACAGAGGAAGCCACTTCCCTCATAGTATTCTCTCACTTTATTCATTCTATTTTTATTATTTTCTTGGTCATTCTTTCTAGAAATATCTGAGGTGTTATATACAACAAGTAGTCCACCAGTGTTAGTTGATACTATAGGGAAGGAAAGAAAGACATTTGCTGGCTCCTTCCTGTACAGCCTCTCTCTTTCGCTCAGGCCCATGGCGCCAGCAGGATGGGCAAGTATCATGGTCTTTGTACTGCCTGGAAGTTCTGAAGCCACCAGCTATATCAGAAGCAGCATGATAAACATTACCAGAAGGCCCATTTGGTCAGGGCCCTGAAGGCCAACCCTTTTGGAGGTGCTTCCCATTCAAAGGGAATTGTGCTGGGAAAAGTAGGGGTTAAAGCCTAACAGTCAAATTCTGCTATCAGGAGGTATGTCAGGGTCCAGCTGATCAAGAATGGCCAAAATAAAAATAAAAATAAAAATAAAAAAATCACAGCCTTTGAACCCAATGATGGTTATTTGAATTTTACTGAGGAAAATGACGATGTTCTAGTTGCTGGATTTGGTTGCAAAGGTCTTGCTGTTGGTGACATTCCTGAAGTTAGCTGTAAGGTTGTCAAAGTAGCCAATGTGTCTCTTTTGGCCTTATACAAAGGCAAGAAGGATAGACCAAGGTCATAAGTTTTGATGGTGAAATCACAGTAGTAATACATTTTCATATGCCTAAAAAAAAGGACATTTGCTGTCCTTGGGGGCTTCACAGGCTGTTCTATAACTACAAGGAACACAAACATAAGAAAGACTATCTATGCTCTTAAATTGCTACACATTAGTTGGGATGAAGTTGGGAGTAGAGCTATAAGGTGGGGATGGAAGGGAGATAAGTGAAAAATATCTAAAATAAAAATCAGGATTTGACAATTGCATTAAAATAGGTACAGGGGTGTGGGAACAATTGAATAAAGAATCACATCTAATTAGAAAGATCAGAAGAGGTTTCTTTAAACAGGTGGTGAGAGAGAATGGTAGAATTTTAAAATGTAGAATCCAGGGTAGATACAGAAGGCATTTCAGAAAAATGGAGTAAAAAATCATGAATGAATCAAAAGCATGAGCCAGTAAGCATCCCAGAATGCCTGTGGAGTGATAATTTGTAGATAACCTAGCAGATTAGACAAATAAAAGCCTAAGAAAGGTAATTTGAAACAAAATGATGAAAGTCTTTGATGCAAAGTTGAGCAATTTCAAGTTAATGTGATAGTTAGCTGAGGAGGAGCAATAGATATTTTTTAAATAGGAAAATGAAATATATCAAGCCTGACTTAAAGAAGAAATTTCTGATAGAACAGTAGGGTAATTTGGACTTGAAAAGGCTGGAGAGATGAAAATGAGAGAAGAAGGTCTTATAAAAGCTCAAGATGGAGTTAATGAAGCCTGAACTTAAGCAGTGGCAGAGGAAATAGAAAAAAAAATGGATAAAAGGTATCCCATGGAAACTAAAATTAATACAATTCAGCAACTGGTTGGCCATAGAGAATAGGAGAGAGGGAGGAATCAAAAATTATATATAGATTTCAGGCCTGAATAGGACTGATGGAATAAATTAAATGTCAGGAAAATAAATTATCTTGAGCAAGAAAATGAGGAGTTCAACTCTAAAACCTTTAAATGTATAGTGTCAGTGAGATGGAAATATCAGTGAAGCAGTCAGGTTTACAGGTCTCCTATTCTAAAGGGATATTAGGGCTGAAGATATGGATTTAAGGGTCATTTACATAGAAGTGATAGTTGAATCTATGATGTAGATGAATTTACTAAGGGATGGATTTTAAAGAAAAAATCACCGGAAGGCCGTGAACAGAATCTTAAGGAATATACTAAAGTAACTGGAACTGGTGTAAAGGCAAAAGTGATTAGGAGAAAACTATAAGTAGCTATATAACTCATAGGATGGACCTTCAAAATAAATTGTATGAGAAGAATTTGGGGAAATAATTCAGATATAACTAGATGCCTCTAACAAACTTGTGGGCTCTTTTAGCATAAGTCTTTTGGCAAGAAGGTTTAAAAATTCTGTGCTTGACCTGGTACCAAACCTTAGTTAATTTAGTAAAGGACAATCTAGGAAAAACAATTTGTCCATAGCATGGACCTTGAAAGATGGTAGAATTTAGGCTATTTGACTTTGGGTGGTAGGGGCATAATGCAATATACACATAATGCATCATAGAAATATACATTTGAAAAATATGTAATCTTATTAACCAACTAGAGGCCCGATGCACAAAATTTGTGCAAGGGGCTTGGCCCTTGCAGCTGCAGCAACTAGCCTCAGCACTCGTAGTCACGGGGGCTGCCTTGGCCCTCACAGTCCTGGCTTCATTCGGAAGGTCGTCCAGAAGTACGTTCAGAAGGTCGTTCAGCTGTGATGTATAATTATCATATTACGTTTTTATTATTATAGATGTTAACCCAAACATTTTAATTACAAAAAATGGAATCTCTAGAGCCAAAGTATGTGAATTTGAATCCCTGCCCTGCCACTCACTAGCTGTGTGGTTTGATGCAAGTATCTTAAGCTCTCAGTGCCTCAGTATCTTCAAAACATAATTGAGAAAAATAATACTACAACATAAGTTTCTTGTAATCTTTAAGCAGTTAAAATATAGTAAGTATATAGAATAGTTTTTGAGTCTATTATTTATTATGTTTAGTCTACTGGCTCATCTCCAGTTGGAGTTTCTGAGACCTGTGGAGGGATGTGTCACTAAATATTCTTGAATATATGGAAGCATAAGGACAGTTTTTTAGCATTCATTTAGAAATTGTAAAATAAAGAAAAATGAATTACTCTGCATCAGACTGTCAAGAAATGCTTTCAGGTTTGGCATCAGGAAGAGATAACTATGTACAAAGTAGATCAAAGAAAAATAATACAGTATCCTGAAAAGCAGCCACAAATCAGTGGCAACAATCTGACCTACTATATCAGAGTAATGCCTGCTACACTAGGCAGAGCAGCAGCCATTAAAATTAGAGTACCTGTCAGAAAGAATATATGCACTCCTATGATCATAGTAGCACAATTTACAATTGCTAAGATTTGGAAGCAGCCTAAGTGCCCATCAGCAGATGAGTTGATTAAAAAGAACTGTGGTACAGCTACACAATGGAATACTACACTGCTGTACAAAAGAAGAAATTCTTACCATTTGCAACAGCGTGGATGGAACTGGAGAGCATTATGCTAGGTGAAATAAGCCAGTCAGAGAAAGATAAGTATCACATGATCTCATTCATATGTGGAATCTGCTGAACAAAATAAACTGATGGCAAAAATAGACCCAGAGACATAGAAGCATGGAACAGACTGCTGGACCTCAGAGGGAAGGCAGGGGAGGATAGGTGGGGGTGAGATAAACAAATGAACTTGCAACCGAATGGACGACCAAACAGGCTGAGTGTGGCGACCAGGCCGGCAGGGGGGTTAGTGAGTGATGACCAAATGACTGAAGAGCTGGCTGTGTGGAGTGACCAGGAGGGCAGGGAGCACAGTTGGTGGCAACCAGACTGGAAGGGGGGCAGTGAGGGGCGACCAGGCCAGCGGAGGGGTGGGCAGTTGGGGGTGACCAGGCCGGCAGTGGGGGTCAGTGGGGGGTGGGCCGGCAGTGGGGGTCATGAGAGGCAACCAAGATGGCAGGGGGGGCAGTGAGAGGTGACCATGCTGGCTGGGGACAGTTAGGGGTGACCAGGCCATAAGGCAGAGGTGGTTAGTAGTGATCAGGCAGGCAGGCAGGCAGGTGAGCAGTTAGGAGCCAGCAGTCCCAGATTGTGATTAGGATGACCAGGGGATCGGGCCTAAACCAACAGTCAGACATCCCCTGAGAGGTCCTGGATTAGAAAGGGTGCAGGATGGGCTGAGGGGACCCCCCTGCCCCATGCATGAATTTTGTGCACTGGGCCTCTAATAAGCATACAATACATTTTTATATATTTTTATTTGTGTGTTAAACTGACATTCTAACAAACAATATCCAATTTACTCATATTTTGGGGTTGCTTATAATTTTGACCAAGCCATGAACTTCAGTTTAATCATTCATTATTTTTTATTGTTAACACTATTATAGATGTCCAGCATTTCCCCCACCCTTTGTTTACCTCCACAAAGTCCTTGAAACCCCTCCCCTGGTCTTCACTACTCCGTTGTCTGTGTCCATGGGCTATGTATATATGTTCTTTAGTTATCCACTTTCTTTTATCCAATCCCCCAAGGCACTCCCCTCTGACCTCTGTCAGCTGTTCCATGTATCCGTGACTCTTGTTCTATTTTGTTTGTCAGTTTATTTTGTTCATTAGGTACCACATATGAGATTATATGGTATTTGCTTTTCTCTGACTGGCTTATTTTGCTTAGCAAAACAATCTCCAGGTCAATCTAAGCTGTAACAAAGAAAACTTCCTTCTTTTTTACAGCTGCACAGTATTCCATTGTGTAAATGTACCACAGTTTTTTTATTCACTCATCGGCTAACAGGCACTTGGGGCTATTTCAAAATCTTAGCTATTATAAATTGTGCTACTATGAATACAGGGATACATATATTCTTTCTGACGGGTGTTTGGGAATTCTTAGGATATATTCCCAGAAGTGGAATTTCAGTTCAAAATGCATTTCTATTTTTAATTTTTTGAGGAAACTCCATATTGTTTATCATACTAGCTGCACCAGTCTGCATTCCCACCAGCAGTGAATTAGTGTTATCTTTTCTCAACGTCCTCACCAGCACTTGTTGTTTGTTGACTGTTTTATGATAGCCATTCTGACATGTGTGAGGTGAAACCTCACTGTGGTTTTAATTTGCATCTCTCAGATGATTAGTGACTTTGAGCATTTTTGCATATGTGTCTTGAATTTCTGTATATCCTCTTTGGAGAAATGTCTACTCAGGTCTTCTGACCATTTTTTAATTGAATTGTTTGTCTTCCTCGTTTTGAGTTGTATAAGTTCTTTATATAATTTTAAAATTAACCCTTTATCAGATGTATCATTGGCAAATATGTTCTCCCATACACTGGGTTCCTCTTTCATTGTGTTGATGGTTTCTTTTGCTGAACAAAAAGTTTTTTCTTTTGATGTAGTCCCATTTGTTTACTTTTTCATTTGTTTCCCTTGCCCTATGAGATATATCAGTAAATATATTGCTACTCACGAGGAATATGATTTTATTTCCTATGTGTTCTTCTAGGATTTTTATGGTTTTGAAAGGAATTTTAGGAATAAAATAGGTATGTTTAGGGAGTTTTAGGAATAAAGAGGGTTCATGGGGGAGGAATGCATAGGTGAGTGCTTGGAACTCTTTCATTGTGTTGATGGTTTCTTTTGCTGAACAAAAAGTTTTTTCTTTTGATGTAGTCCCATTTGTTTACTTTTTCATTTGTTTCCCTTGCCCTATGAGATATATCAGTAAATATATTGCTACTCACGAGGAATATGATTTTATTTCCTATGTGTTCTTCTAGGATTTTTATGGTTTTGAAAGGAATTTTAGGAATAAAATAGGTATGTTTAGGGAGTTTTAGGAATAAAGAGGGTTCATGGGGGAGGAATGCATAGGTGAGTGCTTGGAACCACCAGAAAAGAGCTGGCTGTGTGGAGTGACCAGGAGGGCAGGGAGCACAGTTGGTGGCAACCAGACTGGAAGGGGGGCAGTGAGGGGCGACCAGGCCAGCGGAGGGGTGGGCAGTTGGGGGTGACCAGGCCGGCAGTGAGTGCTTGGAACCACCAGAAAACATACATTCACACAGAATAGAAAGGTGCCATAGGATAAGGGGAGAAGAAGACATACATTCACAGAGGATAAAGAAAAGTCATAGAGTATGGGGAAGAAAGAAACATACTTCACAGAGGATAGAGAAATGTCGACAGATGCTGGAAGGAGGGAAACATGGTCACAGGAGATAGAAGGATGTTACAAGATAATGGGGAGAGCAAACAGGAGGCACCACTTTGATTTGGGGCTTTGAAGCTGATATTCTGCAAAAAGAGTGACCAATTAGAAAATCACAGGGTCATAAAATGGGGAAAGGGAACAATTAGAATGGAGCATGAAGAGACAAAGAAGACAGCATTTATAAACCTTAGATAAAGAGGCTGGGTGGGTTACCCCCTTGGAAATCTCTCCCTATGTGGGAGTCTGTATTTGCTTCCAATAAATTTCCACGCTTTTACTAACAAGTCCATGAATTTTATTCTTCAAACTTCTTGAGGCAAGAACCTGAAGGGGGAGATCCACTCCCCACACCCCATGTCTCAGTTTCACTATTTATATTTAAGTCTTTAATCCACTTTGAATTGATTCTTATGTATGAGTTAATCATTTTTTCCCCATGATCCTTCTTGGATATTTAACCCTTTGTACATGTTTTCAGCCTTAGCTGTTTTTATTAATTACATAGTTTTCTAGTGACTCCAATATATAGGTCTTCAAAAGAGACTATGATTGGTTCAGTTAATCCCTATTTTATCAGAATTGTTCATGTTTTGTAATCTCATAGGCTCCTGGTAAATTTAGGGACTGGCTTGTGATGGTCAAGTGTCAATTTGTAATCTAATCCACCGTAGCTGAGTTTGGCTGTGGGGAAGTATGAAGTTAGATGCCATGTGAACAGAAAATAATTAAGAAAAAATCAGAAGTAATTTCCCTTATCAGGATTTGGCTTTGATCAAGTGAACATATATATGCCCTAGATAAATTAACAAAGATATACCCAATCTGTTTATGAAACGATTCTCAGTTCTGTCTTTTTCTTTTCATTCTGATTACCAGTGTCTTAGTTTACATATTATTTTATTTATTTATGTATGCATGTATGTATGTGTGTATGTATGTATATATGTATTTATATTGTTTAAAGTATTACATGCCTCCTTTTTCCCGGATTAACTCCCCCCGGCCACTCCCACCCATGATGGCAAGCCCGCACCTTCCCAGTGCCTGTGCCCATTGATCATACTAATATGCATACATACAAGTCCTTTGGTTGATCGCTAACCTCACCCCCTCCCCTGCCTTCTACCTGAGATTCGATGGTCTGCTCAGTGCCACCTTGTCCCTGGATCCATTTTTGTTCATCAGTTTATGTTTATCTTCATATCCTACATCCATGCTGTTGCAAATGGTAAAAGCTCCTTCTTTTTTATAGCAGCATAGTATTCCATTGTGTAGATGTACCACTGGCTTTTAATCCACTCATCTGCTGATGGGCACCTTAGCTGTTTCCAAATCTTAGCTATTGTAAATTGTGCTGCTATAAACATAGGTGTGATATATCCTTTCCGATTGGTGTTTCT
>NW_006297575.1:244096-255593 GCF_000327345.1 Myotis davidii
CTGCTTTGTTGATGGCTTATTTTGCTTTGCAGAAGCTTTTTATTTTGATGAAGTCCCATTTGTTTATTTTCTCCTTAGTCTCCATTTCCCTAGTATCGATGAAGATATTGCTATGACATATGTCTTCTATTTTGCTGTCTGTGGATTCCTGTACAATTTTTATGGTTTCCTATCTTACATTTAAGTCCCAGCCATTTTAAGTTTGTCTTTGTGTATGGCGTAAGTTGGTGATCTAGTTTTAGTTTTTTGCATGTATCTGACCAAATTTCCCACCCTCATATTTTGAGGAAACTGTCGACTCCATTGTATGCTCTTGCCTCCGTTGTCAAATACTAATTGAGCATAATGGCTTGGGTCTTTTTCTGGGTTCTCTATTCTGTTCCATTGGTCTATATGTCTGTTCTTGTACCAGTGCCAGGCAGTTTTCAGAACTGTGGGTTTGTAATATAGCTTTATATGTGGTATTGTGATCCCTCTACTTTGGTCTTCTTTCTCAGAATTGCTGTGGCTATTTGGGGTCTTTTTCATTCAAAATGAATTTTTGGAGTTTGTTCTAGGTCTATGAAATATATCATTGGTATTTGAATTGGGTTTGCATTAAATCTATAAATTGCTTTGGGTAGTATGGACATTTTAGTGATGTTTATTCTACCAATCCATGAAACAGTATGTTCTTCCATTTGTTTATGTCTTCCTCTATCTCTTTTTTCAATGTCCTGCAGTTTTCCAAGTACATGTTTTTTACCTCCTTAATTAAGCTTATTCCTAGGTATCTTAATTATTTTGCTATAGTAAAAAGGATTGTTTTTTAGTTTCTCTTTCTGTGAATTCATTGTTGGTGTATAAAAAGGCCATGGATTTCTGGGTATTAATTTTGTATCCTGCTACATTGCCAAATTCATTTATTAAGTCTAGTAGTTTTTAGATGGAGGCTTTCGGGTTTTCTATGTACAGTATCAAGTCTTCTGCGAATATTGACGGTTTTACTTCTTCTTTTCCCATTTGGATGCCTTTTATTTTTTCTTCTTGTCTGATGACTATGGCTAGCACTTCCAGTACTATATCCCACAGGGGTGATGAAAGTGGGCATCCTTGTCTTGTTCCTGTTCTTAGGGGAAACGGATTTAGTGTTTTCCCATTGAGTATAATGTTGGCTGTAGGTTTGTCATACAAGGCTTTTATTATGTTGAGGTATGGTACCACTATTCCCACTTTCCTGATAGTTTTTATTAAGAAAGGTTGTTGGATTTTGTCAAATGCTTTTTCTCCACTGACTTATGTGATTTTTGTCTCTCAGTTTGTTTCTGTGATGTATCACATTTATTGATTTGCAGATATTGTACCATCCTTGTATCCCCGGAATAAATCCCACTTGATCATGGTGTATGATCTTTCCAATATAATGCTGGATCCAATTTGCTAGAATTTATTGAGTATTATAGCATCTATGTTCATGAAGGCTATTTGCCTATCGTTCTCTTTCTTTATGGTGTCTTTATCTGGTTTTGGAATTATGGTAATGCTAGCTTCATAGAAAGAATGTGGAAGTATGCCTTCCTCTTGAATTTTTTTGAACAGCCTAAGGAGGATAAGTTTTAGTTCTTCGAATGCTTGGTAGAATTCCCCTGTAAAGCAACTGGGACCAGTGCTTTTGTTTCCTGGAAGATTTTTGGTTACTGCTTCAATTTCTTCGCTAGTTATCTGCCTATTAAGATTTTTGTTTTTTATTTTTGGTGATTGAGCTTTGGAAGGTTGTATTTTTCTAAGAATATGTCCATTACATCTAGGTTTTCCAGTGTGTTGGAATAGAATTGTTCATAGTGTATTTTCATAATGCTTTGTATTTCTGTGGGTTCGATTGTTGCTTCACCACTTTCATTTCTGATTTTGTTTATTTGGGAACTCTGCTTCTTGGTGAGCCTGCATAGAGGTTCATCTATCTTGTTTATCTTTTCTAAGAATGAGCTCTTGGTTTTATTAATCTTTTTTATTTTTTTGTCTCTGTGTTATTTATTTCACCTCTGATTTTTATTATTTCCTTCCTTCTGCTTATACTGGGCTTTTCTTGTTGCTCTCTTTCTAATTCTTTGTGTTGTAGGGTTAGATAAATTTTCACCATTTTTTCTTGTTTCTTTGAGGGAGGCTTGTAGAGCTATAAACTTCCCTCTCAAGACTCCTTTCACTGTGTTTTGGATTGTTGTGTTTTCATTGTCATTTCTTGCCACGATGCTTTTTATTTCCTCTTTGATCTCTTTGTTAACCCAATCATTGTTTAATAGCATGCTATTTAGCCTCTAAATGTTTGATTTTCTCATTGTTTTTATTGTAGTTGACTTCTAATTTGATGCCATTTAGTTTTGAGAAGATGTTTGATATAATTTCTATCTTCTTGAATTTGAAGAGACTTTGCCTGTGTCCCGATATGTGGTCTATCTTTGAAAATGTCCCATGTGCACTTGAGAAGAATGTATATTCTGTAGCTTTGGGATGAAATGTTCTGAAGATGTCAATTAAGTCCATCTGATCTAGTGAGTCATTTAGGATTGATGTTTCTTTGCTCATATTTTTTTGTTTTGTTTTTGTTTGTTTTGTTTAGAGGATTTATCCAGTGGTGTCAATGGGGTATTAAAGTTCCCTGCTATGACTGTATTGCTGTCTATATCTCTCGATATCTTTCAGAATATATTTTATGTATTTGTTTGCACTTGCATTGGGTGCATATATCTTTACCAGAGTTATATACTTTTGTTGAATTGCTCCATTTAGTATTATGAAGTGGCCTTCTTTATCTCTTGTTATGGGCTTCAGTTTTAGATCTAAGTTTTCAGAGATAAGTATTTCTATTTCAGCTTTTTTTTTTCATTTCCACTCACCTGAAAAAAAATTTTCCATCTCTTAATTATCAGTCTGTGTGAGTCCTGTGTTCTGAGGTGGGAAGATTCTACACAGCAGATATATGGGTCATGTTTTCTTATCCATTCAGCTATCCTATGTCTTTTGATTGGAGAATTTAATTCATTTACATTTAAGGTTATTATTGATAGGTATTTGTTTGTCGCCATTTTTATTCTTTATACCTGTGTTCCTTCTTCCCTTCCTATTTCTTCCTTTTACAGCAGTCTCTTTAGGATTTCTTGCAGTGGTGGTTTGGTGGTAATAAACTCCCTTAGCCCTTTTTTTGTCTGTGAAGCTCCTGATTTCACCTTCAATTTTGAATGCTAGCCTTCCTGGTTATAGTATTCTTGGTCAGTCCCTTGCTTTGCATCACTTTATATATTTCATGCCATTCCCTTCTGGCCTGTTGTGTTTCTGTTGAGAAATCAGTTGGTAGTCTAACAGGATATCCATTGTAGGTAACTTTCTGTGTCCCTCTGGCAGCCTTTAAGATTCTTACTTTGTCATTGGTGTCTGCCAATTTAATTATGATGTGTCTTGGTGTCAGTCTTTTTGGGTTCATCTTGTTTGGGACTCTGCTTCTTGGACTTATGTGAATTTTTTCTTCCCAATATCAGGAAAGTTTTCGGTCATTATTTCTTCAAACGAGTCTTCTATTCCTTGCCTGGATATGTGGCTCACTCTGTTTCCTCTTTTTCTGGAACCCCTATTATGTGGATGTTGTTTCATTTCATGTTGTCCCATAGGTCCCTTATGCTCTCCTCATTTATTTATATGTTTGTTTGTTTTTTCCAGTTGCTACTCTGGTTGGATATTTTATCCTACCTTGTCTTCTAGCTCACTGATGCATTCCTCATCT
The DNA here is from genome assembly GCF_000327345.1 of Myotis davidii. Classification (NCBI taxonomy): domain Eukaryota; kingdom Metazoa; phylum Chordata; class Mammalia; order Chiroptera; family Vespertilionidae; genus Myotis; species Myotis davidii. The sequence continues at coordinate 247,851 of NW_006297575.1, forward strand.
TCATCTACTATACTGTTGTTGCTTTCTATTGTGTTCTTTATTGCAACTTTATCAGTCTTCATTTCTATTTAGTTCTTCTTGATTTCCTCTTGATTCTTACACATGTTGTTAAATTTGTCTTCCATCCTTTTCAGTGTCCTTATGACCATTGCTCTGAATTATTTCTCTGACAAATTGTTTGCCTCCATTTTGTTTACTTCCAATTCTGGTGATTCCTCCCTTTCTTTCATGTGGGGGCTGTTTCTTTGTCTCCCCATTTTCACTCCTCTCAGTGTGCCTGGATATGTGGCTCACTCTCTACCACATTGACCAAAAGCCACAAAATACAACTCAACAAGACATAACACAGAGGGAACAAAACACAAATATATTCACATCACCAATAACCCCAAATAAAGGTGACCACCAGAGAAAAGTGACTTCGGGGAGAGAAAAGAGCACAGAAATAATATTGAGAAAATGAAAAAAAGTTAAGAGAGAAATTAAAAATAAGAAAAAAGTAGAGGAAAGAAACAAAGAGTAAAACAAATATGTATATGGGGAGAAAATACCACAAAACCAACAACTAAACCAAAAAATGCAAACATCAAACCCCCAGAAAAAAAGGAGGGGACTGAATCTGAAGAGGCAGAGGTTTTTTTCCAGAAGGTAATGTAAAGGAATTGAATGAATGGGCCATGATTCAGTATAGAGAAGGTAGAAAGAGAATGAGTGTATAAGAAGAAAAGCGCCCCAACTCCCCAATCGGCCCTGCTCTGAGCCCACCCAGGGGCTGCACCTAGGGATTGGGCCTGCCCTCTGCCACCCGGGAGCAGATATATCCCTGTTAAGGAAAATTTTTTGTTATCCTTTTCTCTCACTCTGAATACTACTGACACCAGATTTGGGTTTTTCTCATCTCAACCAATTCTCCAACTTCAGCTGGGTGTCCTACAATTGAATTCAGTTCTGGTCTTATCTACCTGGTTGCTATCACAACAAGATAATCTAGTTTTTTGTGCCATGGAGGCCATTTACCTGATATGCTATTCCATACATAACCCTATACTGTATACTTTATGAATGAGATCATGTGATATTTTTCTTTCTCTGATGGGCTTTTTTCACCTAGCATAATGCTCTCCAGTTCCATCCACGGTGTTGCAAATGGTAAGAATTCCTTTATATATTCATCTATTTTTGAAAAAGGAGAATAGAGTATGCATCAGATAAGCCTGATTTTGGTGAGTGAAACTAATTAAGCTATTAGTAGAAGAAGAGAACAAGTGAGCAGAGGAAGAACTAAAGCATAAAATAAAATAAAATAAAATAAAGAAACTAATAAACTATCAAGCAAGCAACAGCAACAATAAAAGAAAAATTGGCTAGTGAAGAAAGAGAAAAAGAAGGATGCATGGACTTGGAGCAGGGGAAAGGAAATGAGATATATGTGTAGGACAATAAAGACCACTTTCTGTCCACGGATTGTCTCTCCAGCTGTGTTAGTTTGGCAATTCTGGGTGGATGTTATTTGATTCAGCTGTTTCTTCTATCTGCTCCATGAGAAGGTGCTGGACCCATCCACATATTCAGCTACCACCTTGTCTCCCCCGGACAAACTTTTTAGGAGCCCTCAGCTGTGGAGGCTGGAGTCTCAGTGTTCGTGAGATTGCAGCTATGGCAGCTGGTCCCTGGCTGGTGTGGTTGTTGGGTCCCAGGAGGTATCTGAGGTCTTCCTGGGTGGAGGTGAGGGTGAGCCCCCAGTTACAGCCACTCCACCATTCAAGATGGCATGGTCTCTGCTGCAAAGCCGGCCACCCTGGGAGAGATTTCAGTGGTAGTAGAGGTTGCCCATCTATGAGAGCCTGGTCGGCCAGTCCCCAACAATCCTGTGGAATATAACTGTCCCTCACACACACATATTCTTATCATCTCTTACCTAGTCCTTTGTTAATTTGTTGCACTGACTCTGGTCTCTTCTCCATTTTAAACTGTCTTCTACATTGATTTAGTATTTATTTCTAAAATACATATTAAATCACATAACCCTTCATAAAATATAGTTAACAACAATAAAATTCAGCATTTTAAAGTGCTGTCTATTTTCTATTCAATTGGTTAGTCTTTTAAATTTATTTTCAAATATTAAATTACTATTATTTTCCTCTTTATATATATAAAGATAATAATGTTCAGAAATGTCAAGCAATTTACACAAGAAAATTTAATTAGGCCTTAGCTGGCTTGCCTCAGTGGATAGAGCATTGGTCTGTGGACTGAAGGGTCATGGGTCTGATTCTGGTCAAAGGCATATTCCTGGGTTGAGGGCTTGATCCCCAGTATGTGGTGTGCAGGAGGCAGCTGATAAATGATTGTTTCTCATCATTGATGTTTCTATCTCCCTCTCCCTCTCCCTTCCTCTCTGAAATCAATAAAAATATATTTTTTTAAAAAAAGAAAAGAAAATACAGTTCGTTAGCAGTGAAATCAGAATGTGAACCAATGTTTACTGACTACAATATAATTTCAATATTTACTATTTTTAAACCCTGTGTTATACAACTTTTCATTGCCTGCAGAAAAAAGTTCAAAATTCTTATATAATTATACACTAGAGGCCTGGTGTACAAAATTCATTCACATTGGGGTGGGTCCCTCAGCCTGGCCTGCAGCAATGCAAGCGTTCCACACCCAGCCTGGCCAGAGGCTCACGAATTTCGAACCAATTCATTTGCCAACTCAAAAACCATGACTGTAATCTCAACTGCTATCTGATTTTAATCATCCTGAGTATTTACATATTTTCTTCTCTCATCCCTCCCAAAACTAATCCTAGAGTTCTGAGCATCTGGGAACTTGGGCAGAGGTGAAAACAACCAAGAAATCTGAAATCTCAGTTCATTACCTCAACTAAAACCAACAGTGCCTTTTTGTTTGTATTGGCCCAACTCAAATGATCAGATCATGTGAATCATAAAGCACAAAATACAGGTGTCCTTATTGACTGTGAAAAGTCCAAAGTGTAATTAAGTGTGCTCTTTCTTGATGGCAGTGTCATTTATTCTACATTTAAATGTTTGTGTTTCATTAAGCCTCTCTCTTTTTTGTACAGGCACACACGGTTGCAACATACTCAGATTCACCAGCTGGGACTGGGGAGTGTGTGTTTTTCCTACCGGTCCTCAGCATTAGCTGTCAGATGCACTAATCATTGCTTCCTTGCTGCATCTACCACAGTGGAATGCAAGCTCTTGGCAAGAACAGCGCCCAGAGAGAATTCCTGACAGATGTGCAGTTTGCTTCAGCCAGGTGCTCAGCTAGAAAGTTTCCTCTAACCATGCACACCCACTTTCAATCTACAGAGCTGGCAGGGCACAGGCTGATTGGGTCCTCGCTAGAAGGGGAAAGGGTTTTACACTCACTACACTAAGCTGCCTGACTTGAGGAACAATCTCTCAGCCAAACTTCTCCAACCCTAATGGACAGGCTGTCCAAAGCTCTTAGGTGCTTAGAGAATGCTGAGGTTCCCTCTTTGTGAAACGGAGCATGGGCTCGCCCAGCTGGAAATCTGGGCACTGGAGGTAGATGGGGAGCCAGGGGAGCAGGGGTGCAGGAGGGGAACTAAACACAGGAAGCAAAAGTATTGCAGAAAAGAACGGAGTTCAGGAAAGAATGGGGGTCTTTGGAGCCGGCAGGGACATGAGTGAGAGCCAGACACCGTAGGGAGCGTGGGGAAATGGGATGCTGAAACCAGCAGGTGCAGAAAGGGTTGTGTTTACAGGCACCAGCAGGCACCTGGGAGGCACTGGCTGGGAGATCTGCAGCAGACTCCCCAGAGCCTCTGAACTGTGGGTGCGAGGTGGATGAGGAGAGTTGGGGTGGGGGATAGAGAGTGACAGCTAAGGGGTTGCCTTTGCCCGGGTTGGCTACAGGAGTCTGACATGAGGCTCTGGAGGTTGGCTTGGGGGAGTGGAAGCAGGGTGGGCTGGGTGTTGGGTGGCTGGGCTGCAGGATCAGCATGCTCAGAAACATGCTGAGATCCCGGTGGCTGTTCCAGCAGCAGCAGCAACTCCAGCAGTGGAGGCGGAGGCGGTGGCAGTGGCAGAGACAGCACGCAGCTCTGGCAGGAAAGGTGCCTGGTGCCCATGCCTTTAGCCTGAGGCCCTTCCCCTCCCCTCCCTTCGTGCGGCCGGGATGCGGACATTCGGCTTACGTTGCCAGGGCGATGACACCAGCATCCCACTCCGGCCACTATGGAGAACGTCGCCATCATTGTTGCAGAGTGACAGTTAATTTACATATTACTCTTTTATTAGATAGGATAATTCTTCATAATTTTTTCCATCCCACATTGAGAAGATTATTTCTTGTCTCTTTCCTCATCATATACCTACATTACATTTTAAACATACCAAACTTCTTACAGTTTCCTAAATGTGCTACTTTAAAAAATATTTCTTATTCATTTTCAACATCATAAGCTGAATATGTTTAAATGACATTATTCTATGTTCCTTCAACTGTAATGTTTAGTACTGAAGTAAATGGAAAATGAAAAAATAAGTATCCAGAAATCTCTTGCAACTGGTATAGAGGTTGTGATAGACAGAATTCTAATTCACATCTCTGTCCCCAAAATTCCCATGCCTTTGTTATTCAATTAAATATTAATTTAGGTATGGCTGTGCATTGATATTACAGAAATAATTAAAGTTTGTTGACATTAATTCTAATATACAAAGATTATCTAAATATGTCTGACCCAACCAAGTAAGTTTTTTAAAAAGAGAAGAAAATTTTCTCCAGTTGGAAACAAAAAGAGATATCAGAGGGTTTTCATGCATGAAAAAAATTCAATGTGCCTGCTGTCGCTTTCACATAACATTTGGAAAGCAAATTAAATATGTAACAAGATTATATAGAAATATAAGTAGACATAGAGAGATATTTAAAATGAGGAAGTTGGCTCAAAAGATAATGAAAAGATCATGGAGAAGGGAAAGTCTCACAAAATGGTGTCTGCAATACGAAGATCAAGGAGAGCTAGTGGTGTAATACTAGTCTGAGTCTGAAGGCATGAGATCCAGAGAAGCTTATGGCATAAATGCTAGTTCAAGGACAGGAGAATTCCGATATCTTAGCTCATGCAGGTAGGCAGGAAGCATGGGGAAGAATCCTTACTTCCTCTACATTTTTCTTCTATGTATTCCTTCAATGGATTGAATGATGTCCACCCACATTATGAAGGGCATTCTACTTTACTGAGTCCATCTACTCAAATGCTAATCTCATGTGCAAACACCCTCACAGAAATACCTAGAAATAATGTTTAATTTGGGCACTCTTTGGCCCAGTTAGGTTGACAGATCAAATTAACTGTAACAAGTCCACCACTGTCAACTTGGCACACATATCCATCTCCTTAAACCATATTTAATTTCCAAATAAAGAAAGCAGCAAGTTACAACTATCCTGCATACAAAAAAAATGCTCTAATCCTTTCCCCAGAATTTGAGGTACAGATTTTGAGTGATGTTTATTCTCCTTGATATCCTGTAACAAATATGGCATAATGTAAAGTTAAAAATATTCAAATTTTATTATACAAAACCAGTCATCTCAAGTTACATAATAAGTAATGAAAAGAGGAAAGAAAAGAAAAAAATACTTTTATTACAAACATATTTAAAATAAAAGACTATCAAGTATCATATCTTACCAAAACAGAATGAAACTAGAAATCAATCATGGAAGAAAAATTAAAAAATAAACATTTATTAGGAAATTAAGCAACACAGTCCTGAACAACCATGGGGTCAAAGAAGAAATCAAAGAGACATGAGAAAATATGTGTCAAAGAAAAATTAAAACAAATGTTGCAAAATTTATGGAATGCAGTTAAAGCAGTACTAAGGAAAGTTTATAAATAAAAATGCCTACATTTGAAAAGGAAGATTTGAAACACACACACATACACACACACACACACACACAAGTTTATTCATCAAGCAGAAAAATTAAAAAGAGAATGTAAGATCAAAGAAAAAGGAAATAACAATGTTTAAAGCAGAAATAAATGAAATACAAAAACAATTGACAAAAATTGATGACAGCAAGAGTTTATTTTTGAGATGAGAAACAATATTGACAATCTTTCACTAGAATAACTGAGAGGGAAATAATACTCAGATAAATAAAATATATCTTAAATGGAAGAAGAGACATTACAGTGGACACAACAGAAATATTAAGGATTATGAGACTATTGTGAATAACTATAAATCAACAAATTAGTTAACCTAAAAGAATGGATAAATTTCTAGAAGCATACTATCTAACAAGGCTGAATAATGAGGCAATAGAAAATCTGAACAGACCAATAATAAGCAAATATATTGAAATGGTAATTAAAAATCCCCAAAGAAAAGCCCAAGATCAGATAACTTCACTGATGAATAATAACAAGCATTTAAGGAGGGATTAGAAACAATCTTTCTCAAACTATTAAAGAAACTCACAAAGAACAAGGAACATATTTTATGAGGCTAACATTACCCTGATATCAATACCAGATAGAAACACTACAAGAACATAAAATGATAGACCAATATCCTTGATGGACATATATGCAAAAATTCTCAACAAAATGCAAGAAAACTATTTCAACAGCACATTAGAAGGATCATGCAGCATGCACAAGTGGGATTTGTCTCTATAGTGGAAAAGCTGTTCAATATATGCACATCACTTAATTGATAGACCACATTAACAGAACAAAAGATAAAAATTACATGATCATCTCAATGGATACAGAAAATTTATTTGATAAAATTCAACACATTTATGTGATAAAAACTTTCAAAATTAGATATAAAAAGACTATATCAACTAAATCCAGGACATATATCACAAGCCCACAGTTAATATCATATTAAATGGTAAAAATTAAATTTTTTTCTTTAAGATCAGTAATAAGACAATAATTCTCACTCTTGCTACCTTCATTGTATATAGCACCAGAAGTAATAGAGTATTTAGTCAAGAACAAATAAAGTCATGTAAATTATAAGAAAGATGTAAAATTATCTGTTTGCAGGTGACATGATCTGACATGTGGAAAACTATAAAGATTCCATATAAAACCTATTAGAATTAATTAATAAATTTTGTAAAGTTACAGTATAAAACATCAACATAAAAATCAGTTGCATTTCTATCTACCAACAATGAACTATTACAAAAGGACATTAAGAAAACTATCCTATATAGTAAAAGCCCAGTGACCAAAACAGCTGAATGACCAGAATGATCAGTAATAGCAGAACAACCATGGCCTCTAGCCCCAGCCAGCTCCGCACCCCAGCAGGGACCCCCACCTCAATTGGGGGTGGGCTGGCCGACAAACTGCCCATGGCCCATCACCCCGGTTGGCCCTGCCCCCCAGTGGGGACCCTCACATGGATCAGGGGTCCCTATCAGGGAAGGCCAGCCAGCCCCCACTTGTGCACTGAGCCTCTATCCTATCTAATAAAAGAGAAACATGGTAATTAGCCATACATCCGCTACACTTCCCATTGGCTAATCAAGGAGATATGAAAATTAACTGCCAGCCAAGATGGTGGCAGGCAGCCAGGCAGCTTGAAGCTAACATGAGGCTTGCTTGCTTCCGTGACGGAGGACTCCAACGTTCCCTGCCTGCCACTGCAGGCCTCTGCGCTGCAACTCTAAGCAACTGTGTAACAAACAAAACCCCAGAAACCTGCT
>NW_006297575.1:256123-269546 GCF_000327345.1 Myotis davidii
ACGGGCCCTTCTCTTTGTGTGATGGGGTAGAGCCATAACCTCCCCATTGGCCCTTCCCTGAGTATGAAAGTGGTGGCGCTCCAACCCTCTGATCGGCCCTTCTCTGTGGATGATAGAGGGCAGCGCCGCAACCCCTCCCTCCCACGGGCCCTGCTGTGTGTGTGATGGGTAGAGCCATAACCTCCCCATCGGCCCTGCCCTGAGTGTGACAGTGGCGGCACCCCAACCCCCTGATTGGCCCTGCTCTGTGGGTGATAGAGGGGGGGGCCCCCACAACCTTTTTGGCCCTGCTTTGTGTGTGACAGGGGGCGGTGCCCTAACTCCCCTATCGGTCCTACTCTGTGAGTGACAGGGGAGAGCTCCTCAACCCACTGATCGGCCCTGCTCTGTGCTTGACAGGGGGGAGCTCCCCAACCCCCTGATTGACACTGCTCTGTGCGTGACAGGGGGCAGCGCCCTAACTCCTTGATTGGCTCTGCTCTGTGCTTGACAAGGGATGGCGCTGCAACCTCCCCATTGAGCCTGCCTTGAGTGTGACAGGAGGCGGTGCCCCAACCCCCCAATCGGCCCTACCCTGCACGTGACTGAGGGTGTGGTGATATGAACCTTGGCAGTGTATTTAACTTGTAGGTGTAAACCCAGGAGCCAAAAGAACTACTTATCCTAATTACATTTTTTCTTAGCTACTGTACATTTTTTCACAACATAGTACTGAACATGCTATCTATAATAATAAAAGGGTAATATGCTAATTAGATCGGACTTCTTCCAGACCTCCTTCCTGATGAAGCTTGGGCTTGAGAGAAGCCCGCCTGGGTCCCGGGTGGCTGTGGGTGGCCCAAGGGAAGCCAGCCCAGGTTTCGGGTGGCAGAGGGAAGCCATTGCCGGCAGCCAGGGGAAGGAAGGCCTACAAGTGTAAAAATTTTTGTGCACTGGGCCTCTAGTCTATAATAATAAAAGTGTAATATGCTAATTAGACCAGATGTCCTTCCAGACAAAGCTGGGGCTGCGAGGGAAGCTGGGTCCCAAGTGCGTGCCAGTGGCCAGAGGGAAACCTGGGTTATAGGAGTCAGAGGGAAGCTGGTGTTGGCAGCCAGGGGAAGGAAGGCTTACTCTTGCACAAATTTGGTGCACCAGACCTCTAGTCCTATATAAAAAAAGGCTAATATGCAAATCGACCAAATGGTGGAATGACTGGTTGCTATGAAGCACACTGACCACCTGGGGGCATATTCTCAATGCAGGAGCTGCACTATGGTGGTCAGTGTGCTCCCACAAGGGGAACACCGCTTATCCAGAAACAGGGCTCACAGCTGGTGAGTGCAGCTGCAGTTGCAGGAGCCTATCCTGCCTCCACAGCAGTGCTAAGGATGTCCAACTGCCTGCTTAGGCCTGCTCCCTGTGGGTAGTGGGCCTAAGCCATCAGTTGGACATCCCCCAAGGGCTCCTGGACTGTGAGAGGGCACACGCCAGGGTGAGGGACCCCCCTGAAGTGCATGAATTTCATGCACCGGGCCCCTAATCTTATATATAATAACATTAAAATATTTAAGAATAAACTTAACTAAGGAGATGAAAACGTGTACACTGAAACTACTAAACATTGTTGAAAAAAATTAAAGAAGTCACAAATAAATTGAAGGATTGCCCATGTTCATAGACTGGAAGACTTCATATTGTTAAAATGTTCTACTCTTCAGTGTGATCTATATAATCAATGCTATCTCCATCAAAATACCAATAGCATTTTTTACAGAAATACAAAAAACAATTTTAAATTCATCTATAACCAAAAAAGCCTCTAAATACCCATAGGAATTTTGAGAAAGAACAACCCTAGAGGCATCAAACATTCTGATTTGAAAATATATTACAAGGATTGACATCAGCACAATGGCAGAATCGTTTTTAATAATACCTCCCCCAGCAAAGAAAAATAATTGACAATCACTCACATATAAGAGTGCCTCTGTGAAAGCCTGGGAGTTCAGTTAGGAAGGCCCAGCACATAATTAAAGCAAAATAATTCTGAGATTGGACACATTGAAGAGAGTAAGAAGAAAAGTTTCACTTTACCCATGTCACATCTAAGTTGTCACATCTTAGTGCCAAAAGAAATCTTTTTGGCCTGTAATTTGCCCACTGGGGAAAATGAGAATGTGTGAGTAAAGGCCCAGCTTCTCCATCCATATGGAACTTTAGTATAACATTTTCAGCAATGCTAATACCATTTACATTTTTAAAAAATCAATAAGAAAACAAAGAACCTGTAATAACACTGTAGATCAAATAATCTAACAGAGAAATGAAAAAAATATTAAAAATGGAGGGTATTTTTTAAATTAATAATAATTAACTATTTCATTGTACAAATAATAAAATAAATGGGAGAACTGTAGTTGAACATATATTTGATACCCATTGAGGAAAGCATTTCTCACTTTCCAAATCAAGCAGATATCATAGAGAGAAGACTGTTATATGACAACTTTATGGTTTTAAAGCATCTATACATAAAAATAACACTAAACTTGGTGCCAACCTTTACAATACAGGGTGTCCCAAAAATGTACAGAAACTTTGAGTCATTATAAAGGCAGAATACATTTTATTTTCCAAACTTTAATAGGATCTACAGCCATCACCTCTTGAAGTGTGTATACATTTTTGGGGGACACCCTGTAGATGTTAAAAGTCAAGAGTTAGGAACTGAAATGCATACTCACTATGTTATGAGATCTCATACATTACTAGAAGCCCAATACACGAAATTTGTGCAAGTGTAGGTCTTCCTTCCCCTGGCTGCTGGCACCGCCTTCCCTCTGGTACCCGGGACCCGGACTTCCCTCCAGCCACTGGCAGGCACACAGGACTGGGGCTTCCCTTGCAGCCCCGGCTTCATCCAGAAGGTCATCCGGAAGGACGCCTGGTCTAATTAACATATTATGTTTTTATTATTATAGATCATTAAGAGATTATATTTCACCTAAATAGACACTTTCTAAAAGAGGACATACAGAAGGCCAAGAGAAATATAAAAATATGCTCAAAGTCACTAATCATCCAAGAGATACAAATCAATACAACAATGAGGTACCATCTCACACCTGTCAGAATGGCTATCATCAACAAATCAACAAACAACAAGTGCTGGTGATGATGCGGATGAAAAAGGAACCCTCTTGCACTGCTCTTGGAAATGCAGACTGGTGCAGCCACTATGGAAAACAGTATGGAGTTTCTTCAAAAAGTTATAAATGGAGTACCCATTTGACTCAGTGATCCCACTTCTAGGAACATATCATAGAAACCAGAAATACCAATTAGAAAGAATATATGCACCCCTATGCTCATAGTAGTGCAATTTACAATAGCTAAGACTTAGAAACAGCCTAAGTGCCCATCAGCAGATGAGTGGATAAAAAAACAATGGTACATCTATCTACACATAGAACCAGAGTCACAGAAGCATTGAACAGGCTGTCCAACCTATGAGGGAATGTGGGGATGTGAGAGATCAACCAAAGGACTTGTATGCATGCATATGAGCATAACCAATGGACACAGACAGTAGTGGGTGAGGACATGTGTTGGGGGTGGGGGCAGCCAGGGAAATATCAATGGGGAAAAAAGGAGACTTATGTCATACTTTAAACAATAAAGAATTTTTAAAAGGAGATTATATTGCAAGAGTTCCTTCTTTTGATAGATATTTAGGTAATTTCCAAGTTTGAGCCATTATGAAAGGTGCTACGACTTGCAGTTAGACTTTGAAATTTGGTCTTTGTCCATGATGATTTGCAATCTATTATGTACCCAGATGAAACTTATGAGTGAAATCATAAGATTATTAACTTTTTCTGACTGACTTATTTCGCTTAGCATGATATTTCCAAGTTCCATCCATGTTGTTGCAAATGGCAGTATTTCATCTTTTCTTACGGCTGAATAGTATTCTATTGAATATATGTACCACATCTTTGTCCAGTCACAGGACACTTTGGCTGTTTCCATGTGTTGGTAAGTATGAATAACACTGTAATAAATAGAAGAGTGCACGTATCTGCAAATAAATGTTTTAAACTTTTTAGGTAGATAGCTAGAAGAGCTGTTGCTGGGTCATATGGTAACTCTATCCTTAATTTTTTGAGGAACTTCCATAATGTTTTCATAGTGGCTGTACCAGTTTACATTCTCACCAGCAGTGAATTAGGGTTGCTTTTTCTCTACAACCTCTCCAACACTTGTTATTTACTTGTCTTGTAAATAATAACCATTCTAACAGGTGTGAGGTGGTATCTCATTGTAGTTTGTATTTGCATTTCCTTAACAGCTAGTGAAGTTGAACATCTTTTCATATATCTGTTGGCCATTTTTATATCTTCTTGGGACAAGTGTCTGTTCTCTAAAAAAATGGATCCTCTGCCCATTCGTTAATTGGATTGTTTGTTTATTTGGTGTTGAGTTATATGAGTTCTGTATATATTTTGTATATTAACCCCTTGTCAGAGCTGTTGTTTGAAAATATTTTCTCCCTTCAATGGTTGCCTTTTTGTTTTGTTGGTGGCTTCTTTTGCTGTTCAGAAGCTTTTTAGTTTGATATAGTCCCATTCATTTATTTTTGCCTTTACTTATTTTAATTTTGAGGTCAAATTTATGTAATCCACTCTAAGACCAAGGTACATAAGTTTAGTACCTATGTTTCCTTCTATGTAATTTATTTCAAGTCTTATATTTAGATTATTGATCCACATTGAATTAATATTTGTACATGGGAACAAACCGTAAATAAGTTTAATTCTTTTGCGTGTGAAATAATGTTTGTACATGGGGACAAACCACAATCTAGTTTCATTCTTTTGCATTATGTGGCCTTCTAGTTTTTCCAGCAGCATTTATTGAAGAGGTTTTTTCCTCCATTGTCTGATATTGGCTCATTTGTCAAAACTTATTTGGCCATATATATGTGGTTTTATTTTTGGGCTCCCAATTCTGTTCCATTGGTCTGTGTCCATTTTTCTGTCAATACCATGCTGCTTTTTATGTAAATTTTTCATAACTTTGGGTATTTTCCTTTTTTATTGCTTAAAGTATTACAAAGAGTATTACACCTGTCTCCTTCCCCCTCCCCCCGCCCTTGACAATCCCCTGGCCTGCTGTTTTGATTACTATCACTTTGTAGTATAATTTGAAGTGTGGAAGTGTGATATCTCTGACTTCATTCTTTTTCTCAGGATTGCTTTGGCTATTTGGGGTCTTTTGTAGTACCATAAAAATCTGATAAATTTTTGTTCAAGTTCTTTTTAAAAATGTCATTGGAATTTTGATGAGAATTGCAATAAATCTGTATATTTCTTCAATTAATATGGACATTTTAACTATGTTGATTCTTCCAATCCAAGAATATGAAGTATCTTTCCATTTCATTATGTATTTTTCTGGAAAGCATCTTATTATTCAAAAAAAATAAATGTATGTGATAATAACCCAATATATAGCTTATGTAAGACAGAAAGTTTATTAACATGAGTAATGGTGTAAGAAGATTCTGAGTAGATTTAATTTGGGGCATGATTACATTAAGGTATTCAAATTATGCTATTCTCTCTTTTGCTCTCCCCTCATTCCTTTAACTCTGCTTCACTTTGTGAGTTGTGTGTTGTCTTCATTCTCTTCTGAATATGGGTTTCCTTTATGTGAGCTTGGAGAAGTTGGAAGTCAAAGCAGTGCATATCCATGTAAAAAGCATAAGTAACTAGTAACAAAATATTGGCTCAATTATTCAATATATTTAAATTTTGCAAGACTATGACAAATATCATAAACATGTATTTAATTATCTAACAGTGTCCCCAAACTGCCCTCAGATATGAAAATCCAATGTTATTTCTTTATTATATATAACTGACTTGGTTTTTCTCTCAAAGTCTGTCCATAACTCTATTGGATATCAATGAATAGAAACAAACAAAAAATTAACCCCATCCCAAGATCAAGATCAAGCCTGTAATCTTATTCCACACCAATAATTTAAGCTGTTTTTTCAAGTAATTCAATCAGTTTATGCTTGGAAGACTCAAATACCACTTTTAATTTTAGTGTTCTCCTTTTGATTATTTCTCTGATGGCATGTGAGTATGTTTGGAAGGAATGTATACAATTTATTTTACTCTCATGGGACTAATGTGCTTATGGGATCTATTGCACCCTTAAGGTACCTTTTAGAGTCTCTTTGGTCTCTCTGGATTCTCATTGGCTTATTCTGCTTCCAAGAATTGTGAATGTTGAGGTGAAAGTGGTCTCATTTGTTTTTCCAGGGGTTATGTGCTACACCTATTTGTGGAGCTCATATTCTTGGACATCGGTATGGATCTCAAGTCCCAATTCATGATGGTCTCTTTTCATTATAATTCCAGGTTTCTGCCATGCCAGAAAATGTTCCATTAATCTTAAATAGCACTCTTAATGAGACACACTGGAATATCTTGGTCCCTATTGTTTAAATCAGGGAATTGAGGATTTTGCCTCAGGCTTATCAAACTACTTGCCTAATATTCACACTTCAAAATCATAGCTCAAAATTTGTGTTGAAACTAGAGGCATGTGAGGATTCTTCTAGAGGTTTGCAGCCCCAACCTAGTGTTCCAATAGTCCTAACCTTTTCATCCATCCAACTCCTCCATCTCTATCTGTTGGTTCTAATAAGGGTAGTAAAAGTTCAAGTATCTGATCCCTTAATTTTCCTTCTATCTCAGTTTTCCTACTAAGAATTTACTGGGACCAGAAAGATCTGGCTTTCCTAGTTTTCTCCATTTTGGGAATATTTTTACATAAAACTTTAGAATCAAATTACCTGTCTGCTTCTTGATTTCTTAAATGGGAACTAAAGTTATTTAAACAACCCTTTCCTTTTGTCTGATCTTTAATGACCTCCCCCTTTTTTTGCTAAATAATTTGAAAACATCAATTTTAACACTCATGGTTGATCAAAGAAATTGGTTATTGCTCAAGGAAATTTAATTCCTGGAAGACTTGGAGGTAGAAAACTGAAAATTGACTCTATTTTAGGAAATTTATAAATTTAACTAGAGGCCTGGTGCACAGGTTCGTGCACTGGTGGGGTCCCTCAGCCTGGCCTGTGCCTTCTCACAATCTGGGACCCTTCAGGGGATATTGGACTGCTAGTTGTGGCCCAATCCCCACAGGCCAGGATAAATCCTTGCACTGGGCCTCTAGTACATTTTAAGTGGATACTGGTAAATACTGCTACATAAAAAAAGATGGGCAGTTGTGGATGGTACCACTTGATACAATTTTGTGTAATTCAAAGAAAAAGTAAAGGGTCATGAGTGATCTTAATTTTTATAATTTGTCATAAATCATATCACATTGAACTGCAATTACTTTATTGATATGAAAATCCATTAGTGATAATGGAGGTAGATGAATAAGATAAGCATTTGTCATTAACTGGTTTCAAGACCTGAAGTAATTTCAGTGTTAGCGTAAGGCGATGCTTTGAGTCATCACAGAGCCCTGAAAGCTGTTTGTTATATCTGTCCTAGTGAGAAATATACTGCTGACTCAGTATACCTAATAGAATACTGATGGAAAGTTAGGCTATTACATAGGGAGAATAGAAGGAATTTTCTTATGGAAGGGAGTAAGGATAAAAGTTAAATATAAGAGTGAATTTAGAGGAAAATTGTAGGAGACAACATCTCAGATAATCAGAAGAGAACGAAAGAGAAAGATTATCTCATTGTACCTGATTCCAGATAAAATTCTAACATAATCATACCAATTGGTTCAGCAAAAGTCTTGGCACCATTTCTTCTGATTCACTGATATTCAAAATGATCTTTAAATTTGTACTTTTCCTACACAGTAGATAACTACCTTTTCCAGAATTAAATCTCCTGTCTTTTTTCTCTGCTAGTATCCTCTATTTTCATGTTCGTCCTAAGTATTTTGTATTATTGTCTTACTATAGATTTTCTTTACTGAGCAACATTTCTGATTTAAAATCATCATCTTTAATTTTAACTGGTAATTTCAAGATCAAATTGTTTGGCCTTCCCACTAATAAATTGATCCCACCCACCTGTGAGACTTGGCACTGTAACAAAATGCCGATGATCCAACAATTCAACCTGACTACTATGGGTCCAACTACTGACATTATACAGCCTGTCTAGTTTTAGTTCAGTGTTGCCTCTTCAAAAAATCTATGTATAGATTCAAACCAGTTCTAATCAAAACCATAGCCAGTTGATTTTGGATATTGACAATGTGATTACAAATGTATATGTATTTGCATGGGGTCAAGAATTCTCAATAATTGTGAGAAAGAAAGTCATGCTTTATTAAAAAGATATAGTAATTAAGATTATGCATTTTTATAAGAATAGATCATTGGAACAAAGTAAACATTCTAGAGCTGAGACAGATCCACATAATGTTATCTGACTTACTTCAAAATTAATCCATCAGAATAATGGGTAAGAAATTTCCTTTCAACATTGGTATCAAGCCAATTGTGTATCAAAAAAAGGGCATCTCTGTTATTAATCAGGCTGGGAGGATAGACACAGATAAAAATCAATTGCATTTAAAAGGAACATTGCTACAAGGTAATGCAATAGCTTTAACATGACATAACATCACCTTTTTGAGTAACTGCTACTTTCTTACTATTGACACCCCCAGGCCAGATTTTCCATGCATTTGTTACTAGGGAAACCCAAATGCTAAGCTTTTCTCACTTCTTGCAAGCAACCAAATGCTTGTTAATCTGCATTTCTTCTAATACAACCTCAGAAATAACAACCGCTCTAGAACCTTCCCATGCTTTCTTTAGGCTGTCCTTAGTATCCCTCAATAGTAATTCCAACCTTACAAAACCTTACAAAAGACTCTTACCCTCTTCCATCTTGCCAAATGACATTCCACAGTTCCTCTGAAATATCCTTCCTTTGCTAGACTACTGGCTGTTTCCTGACAGTCTTTAACAAGAGTTTGTAACTCTAAATATGAAGTATCAAACAAAAAAAAGCATTTAGACTATACAGGAAAATATCTTTATGGCCTTGTGATAGGTAAAGTTTCATGAAAAGGAAACAATTAGCACTGGCCATGAAGGTAATGGTTGATAAATTTAACTACATTAAAATTAATAACATCTTTTAATCAAAACATACCATTAAGAGAACGAAAATGCAAGCCAACAAGTATGGCCTAACATTTGAAATACACTTAACTGGACATATATATTGTACATAAAGGTGCTCATGTTCATAGTATATAAAAATTCTTAGAAATTAATAAAAGAACACAATCTGATAGGAAAATGAGAAATCAATGTATTAAGGCAATGTGGGAAGGGGATAGCCACATTGGTAAAATTACAATATAAAACTGTCAATAAACTTCTATTAAAACTGAACATATGCATAGTCTTTGAGCCAGCAATTCCACTCATGGATATATGACCAGCAGAAATGATGCATATATGCATGAGGAGGCAAACTGAAAAATGTACATAGCACAACTGCTTATAACATCTATAAACTAGAAATGATTTTAATTGCCATTAGAGTGGAATGAGCTATGAGTAAGTTCATTTGCAGGAACCTTATACAATGGAATATTATGAAGAATTAAAAAGAGGACAAAGTTCCCACTTGGAACAACATGGCTAAATTTCACAAAAATAATGTTGAACCAAAAAATATTAAGAGAATACATACTTTATGACTTAATAGATATAAATTTCAAGAACAGGTTATGAATAGTGACAGGTATGGGACACAAAGAAGGCTTAGATATTGGAAGCAATTCAATGTGTATTGATTTAAATAGTCAATTCATCAACCCACACACTTATGATTTGGTATCATTATTGTCTATATTTTATTCTTTTTTTAGATATTCATTTTAAAAAGAGAAAGGACAGTTAAACACGGAGAGAAGGCAATTCACATGCCCAGTCAGAGAAAACGGCTAAAACATAAGCAAGTGTAAAATTGAGAGAGCTTCTCTGTTCCCAAATGCATTCCACATTTTTCTTCCACTGTGAATTGTGCAAAACAAGACTTTAAATGAGAGGCTTTATCTGAACAGTGACAGGGGAATTGCGCTTTTTCCTGGGAGATTTTTCAGTTATTACTGGGTTACTAAGATGTTTTGAGTGAATTGACAGAGTATGAAAAGAATAAATTGCACAGAATTTCTCTAAAGTTTGCACCTAATCTGGCGTGCTTGAGACAGTTTCTGCAAGGTTGTCATCTGGGTATACTACTCCAAAAGTTTAGTTGACATAAATGTCTGTTTTATTCAGAGATGTGAATCATAATCTCATAGAAGATAAATTTGCAGATACAGTGATCAGGTCAGGAGAGGGACAGGGGCCTGGGTCAAATGTGAAAAAAAATCATAAAAAACTAGGTATCTGTATTAGTTTGCTAGGAATGCCATATCTCAGTATTATAGGCTAGCTAACTTAAATAACATGAATTTATTTTCTAACAAAAGTCAAAGGTCAAGGTGTTGGCATGGTTGTTTATTTATGAGGCCTCTCTTTGCTTGTGGATGGCTGTCTTCTTGCATGTCTTTACATGATATTCCTTCTGTGTGTGTCTGTGTCTCAATCTTTTCTTATAAACACACCAGTCCTATTTGAGTAAGGCCCACCCCAATGACCTTATTTAACCAGAATTACTGTTTTAAAAGCTCTATCTTTGAATATAGTCACATTCTGAAGTGTTCATTATTAGTACTTCAACAAATGAATTTGGGAGAATGGTGCATAATTCAGTCCCTAGCAATACCTGTACATATGCATTAAATGATTAATGTAAAAAAACATAATTATTTTAAAACTAATTTTGATATTGATCAAGAGTATTTATATCCATAAAAATATTGATCTTTATGCCCTAGGACAAAGGAATTTATACAAACCTAAGAGAGCACCTACATTTGAGAGCTGATGTGTTGCTACGATGGACTGAATTGTGTCCTTCCATAAATCATATGTTCAAACCCTAACCCTCAATGTCACTATAATAGGAGTTAGTACCTTTAAAAATGCAGTTAAGGTTGAGTGAGGTCATAAGGGTCTTAACCCAGTAAGACTACTGTTCGTATAAGAATGAACATCCCCAGTGAAAAGACGACGTGAGGACCCAGTGAGAAGATAGCCATCTGCAAGGCAAGGAGAGAGGCTTCAGCAAAAACTAACTCTGACAACATCTTGATCTTGGATGTCCAGCCTCCAGTACTGTGAGAAAATAAATTGTTTGAGCCACCCAGTTTTTGTCATGGCAGTCTTAATGGGCTAATCCAGTTGCCCAAGTACATTCCATTTGCATTTTACAGGGTATGGTGAAAAGCAAATGTTTAAATAAGGAAGAGTATTGGAAAGTCATAGAAATTAGTTTTGCAGCTCATAATTGGACAGGTTCACCTCGAGGTTTTCCATATACGTTAGTATACTTGGGTTAGAGTGTCTGCCAATTCTCTATCTGTGCAAACACACAACAAATGAGCTAAATTCAGCCCCATGATTGGTCCAGAGCACTGAATCTAAACCTCACAAAGGATGAGTTGCTGCACTTGACACCTCATCCTCTAAGAAATACACACAATTTTTGTTGGAATTTTCTTTTTATTTTGTAGGCAATATATTGTACATATATATTTACTTCACCCCATTTCTCAAGTGACCAATAAAGCTGCCTTCTTTGAGTGAAGCCCAAAAGGAAAAGGCTCTTCAAAATGATTTAAATTGCAAGGTGTAAAAAAAAAGAATCATAGAGAAAGTTTGAGATTAATTTCGTGACTAAGAGGAGTTCCAAATATAAACAATGGGGGAAATGACATGAAAACATTATTTAAAGAGTTAATAGTGAAATAGTTTTAGAATCAAAGACATGAGTCATGAGCTTGAAAAATTACACCAAATGTTGAACTATATTATTTTTTAAGTTGCATCTAGGTACATAATAGATTGAAAATCATCATGGAAAAGACCAAATCTCAAAGTCTAACTGCAAGTCATAGCACTTTTCATAATGGCCCAAACCTGGAAATTACCTAAATATCTATCAATAGTTATGGGCACAAACAATTTGTGCTTTAATAACAAATTGAAAAACTATCTAGAAATGACAATAAATTAACTACAATCACTTGCAACATTTTATTTTTTAATATATATGTATATATATATTTATAGTTGACAGTATTACAACATGCAATATTTTAAATTCTTAAAATGGCAAATATTTATTTCTTACTCATGTTGCATGTATATGCAGGTGAGTAATGGAACTCTAATCCTTTATAGTCACTTGGAAGCATTACTCAATATGGGAAGTTGGTGGATAATTATCCCAGCTTTCTCCCTCATCACTTGGTATAACTAAGAGGTTTGTTCCTCATTGTCTCACAGAGGTCCTCAGTGTAATCAAACTGTAGTTGTCACAGTAATGACTGATATTGTAAACATTCTCGGTTTACTTTCCATCCCTGTCTTACTTTCCCACTTCCCTACTGCTGTTTACCAAGATCACCTTCCAAATAAACTATTAGTACATTATTTTCTCAGCCTCTGATTCTGTGGGAAACTAATCCAAAGCAGTTTTCCTTCTGGGTAAAATAAGTTACAAAAAAGGCACCCCGGCAGGAAGACAAATTAAAAAGTCATGCATCCTTCAGGATTATGCAGCTGGTCACCAAATTCTAGGTTTACTGAGCAAAGTTTAGATTTGAGTTCCCCACTTGCCTTGGTCCATATTTTCCCTTATGTACCGTATAGTACCGAAAGTACCACTGGAATTGTGCCCTGGGGGTTGGGAGTCTCTTCAATTAGCTTCATCAGTAGGACTATCGGCTGAACAAGCCCAATTATTTTTTTTTAATATATTTTATTGATTTTTTACAGAGAGGAAGGGAGAGAGATAGAGAGTTAGAAACATCGATGAGAGAGAAACATCGATCAGCTGCCTCCTGCACATCTCCTACTGGGGATATGCCCACAACCAAGGTACATGCCCTTGACCGGAATCGAACCTGGGACCTCTCAGTCCACAGGCCGACGCTCTATCCACCGAGCCAAACTGGTTTCGGCAAGCCCAATTATTTTTTTTATTATTATTATTAGTTAAGGTGTTACAAATGTGTCCTCATCCCCCCCCATTAACCCCCAATCCACCCCCCACACACACACAGACTCATGCTCCCATCCCCCTTTTTGTCCATGTCCATTGGTTTGGCTTATATACATGTATACAAGTCCTTCGGTTGATCTCTTCCCCTAAACCCCGCCCTCCCCTACTTTCCTTCTGGGGATTGATAGCCTGATCGCTGTTTCTCAGGCTTTGGGTCTGTCCCTTTTCCTCAGTCTATGTTATTCTCTATA
>NW_006297575.1:271141-276079 GCF_000327345.1 Myotis davidii
CAATTACCATGTTTCTCTTTTATTAGTGTAGATGGTGGATAATAAACATTCATTTTATAGTCATTTTCAGATTGTTTTATTATATTTATTTCCTGTGAAATAAGTTAGTTTACTTACTGTGTTTGCCGGCTGCCAATATGCTGTTAGTTTGCCTATTGTGTATTGATAACTTAGTTTAAAGAGTTTCTCTCAAGTGGGTATTTCTGTTTCATAGTTTTATAGTTGATTGAATCTGGTCTATGAGGGTACATGGATAATAAATAAATTGTATATTGGCAGAGTCAGGTTTTTTCCCCTGATAAATAATGTAAATGCCAAGTCTAAAACAACAGGCACACTGCCCGGATTCCCTGTTCTCTGCTACCTCCTATGTCCTTAGAGAGAAATTTGATATTATGTGTCAAATTGTTCTGCTTAGCCCAAAGTCTCAAACATTGAGCATGATATTGTTTCTTAAAATGTGGGACATGCTTTTGATCCTAACTAAAGAATAGGAGTTTAATTTTCATATGTTTCTACATTCTTGTGCTCTTTTGTCAAATTAGTCTGCAGCAACAGCCCCTGTTATCCGTTAGTGGAGGTGGTGGCATTGTTATTATTTCTGTTCTATAGGCATCTTAAATTAATATTGAATACTGCTATTTTATTTAATATGTTAAAAATCCATTCTCTTTCATGTTAATGAAGTACAAGTATAAGACTTTGAAAGAGAACTACTATCTAGACATGAAACTTTTGCTCTATGTTTAATCTTTAGTTCTCTTCAAGGTTTGAATTACAGTTTATCTAAACAATATCTACCTACTATACAGACTAATAGCTAGTTTTATAAAGAAACACTTCAAAAATTTGTTATAATATTTTCTCCTGAATCTTGCAATCTTTTACTGATAGCCACTTCTGTAGCATATTGTTACAAAAGGGGGACTAAATAAAAAACGATGGGTGTTTCTACTTATGCACATATAAAAGATCACCTACTTGGCTTTTCTTTTGAAGATTTCAAAAGAGAGATCTTTATCTCACTAACACACACATTTTTAGTTTTAATGTGCTATTCTGTCACTATGAGTGTATGTGTTCACTAAGATATGAGGGAATCAATAACCTTGGGAGATCAGAACTACGTTATGTTTACTTCCTCTGCTTAGCATCATAAGCTTTTTTAAAATAAATTTTTATTTTTGAAAGTATTAACATATGCTTTCCCCCCCATTGCCCTCTCCAATTCCCCTTTCCCTCCAAGCCCTCACCACCTTACCATCTGTGTCCATGGGTTATGCACATATGCACATGAGTTCATTGGTTGATTTCTCCCCTCTCCCTCCACCGTCCCCTGCTTTCCCTCTGAGATTTGATAGTCTGATTGATGTCTCCATGTTTCTGGGTCTATTTTTGTTCATTAGTTCATTAGATTCCACATATGTGTGAGATTATGTGATATTTATCTTTCTCTGACTGCCTTATTTCGCTTAACATGATGCTCTGTAGTTCCATCCATGCTGTTGCAAATGGTAAAAGTTCTTCCTTATATAGAGCAGCATAGTATTCCATCGTATAGATGTGCCACTGGTTTTTAATCCACTCATCTGCTGATGGGCACTTAGGCTGTTTCCAAATCTTAGCTATGGTGAATTGTGCTGCTATGAACATAGTGGTGCATATATACTTTCTGATTGGTGTTTCTGATTTCTTGGGATATATTCCTAGAAGTGGAATCACTGGGTTAAATGGTAGTTTCATTTTTAATTTTTTGAGTAAACTCCAAACTATTTTCCACAGAGGCTGCACCAGTCTGCGTTCCCACCAGCAGTATATGAGGGTTCCCCTTTCTCCACATCCTTGCCAACATTTGTCGTTTGTTGATTTGTTGATGATAGCTATTCTGGCAGGTGTGAGGTGGTATGTCATAGTTATTTTGATTTGCATCTCTCAGATGATTAGTGACTTTGAGCATTTTTTTCATATGTCTCTTGGCCTTTTCTATGTCCATTTTGGAGAAATGTCTATTTAGGTCCTTTGCCCATTTTTTCATTGGGTTCTTTCTCTTCCTTTTGTTAAATTGTATGAGTTTCCTGTAAATTTTAGAAGTTAACCCCTTATCAGATGTATCATTGGCAAATATGTTCACCCATGCAGTGAGCTTTTTTGTTGTTCTGTTGATGATTTCTATTGCTGTGCAGAAGCTTTTAATTTATTTTTGTGTATGGTGTAAGTTGGTGGTCTAGTTTCATTTTTTTGCATGTATCTGTCCAAGTTTCCCAACACCATTTATTAAAGAGACTATCTTGACTCCATGTAAGCTCTTGCTTCCTTTGTCAAATATTAATTGAGCATATAGCCTTGGATTGATTTCTGGGTTCTCTGTTCTGTTCCATTGGTCAATTTGCCTGTTCTTGTGCTGGTACTATGCTGTTTTGAGTACAGTGGCTTTGTAATACAGCTTGATATCTGGCATTGTGATCCCTCCAACTTTCTTCTTGTTTCTCAAGATTGCTGTGGCTATTCAGGGTCTTTTTTGATTTCATATAAATTTTTGAAATATTTGTTTTAAGTCTGTGAAATAAGCCATTGGTATTTTGATAGGGATTGCATTGAATCTACAGATTGCTTTGCGTAGTATGGACATTTTAATGATGTTGATTCTACCAATCCATGAACACAATATATTCTTCCACTCATGTATATCTTCCTCTATCTCTTTTTTTTCCCCAATGTACTGTAATTTTCCAAGTCCAGGTCTTTTACCTTCTTGGTTAAGTTTATTCCTAAGTATCTGAATTTTCTTGTTGCTGTAATGATAAATGATGTTGTTGTTTTTTTTTTTTCCCTTTCTGAGTGTACATTATTGGTATATAAAAATGCCATATAACTCTGGGTATTAATTTTATATCCTGCTACATTGCCGAATTCACTTATTAAATCTAGTAGTTTTTTGATGGAGTCTTTAATGTTTTCTATGTACAGTATCATGTCATCTGCAAATAGTGACAGTTTTACTTCCTCCTTTCCAATTCGAATGCCGTTTATTTCTTCTTCTTGTCTGATTGCTACGGCAAGCACTTCTATGTTGAACTTGAGTGGTGAAAGTGGGCATACCTATCTTGTTTCTATTCTTATAGGAAACTAGAGTCCCGGTGCATGGGATTCATGCACTGGTGGGGGCGCTACTCATCCTGGTCAGCTGAGTGGTGCTCCCACTGTGGGAATGCACTGACCACCAGGGGGGAATCTCCTGCATCGAGTGTCTGCCCCCCTGGTGGTCAGTGCACATCATAGCGACTGGGCGACTGCTTGTTCTGGTCATTCTGCCATTTGGTCATTGGGCTTTTATTATATAAGACTAGAGGCCTGGTGCACAAGAATTTGTGCATTCGGGAGGGCATCCTTCAGCCCAGCCTGACCCCTCTAACAGTCTGGGAGCCCTCACAGGATGTCCTACTGATGTCCCTGTGGGGAGTGGGCCTAAGCCGCAGTCTGGCCTCCCTCTGTGGAAGGCAACTGGCCAATCAGGTATATAGATACTTTATGAAGGCAGCACAGACGCCTTCCTTATTTCTTTCCTCTGCGGTTGGAGATTAGGGGACTAAAAGGTGGAGACAGAACTGTGGCCAGGCCTGGGGCTCTTGTAGGCAGCAGAAAGAAGTAGAGGGCTGGGGAAAGTCTAGACATGGTTTTCTTCAATTGTCCTCCCTTCCTCCAGGCCCCTCACTCTGTTCTTTTCTTGTTGTGGTGGATGCTGGGCCTCAGACTGACAGGAGCCCAGTGATAGTGGAGTTCAGCCCCCTCACTTCTCCGTTGAACGTACAACCACCTCACCTTCCAAGTGGAGCTGTTTTCAAGTGGCTAAAGTGCTGGGAATTCATGTCTCCCAGTTTTTCCCCTTTCGGGTTTCCTCCTTGAGTCAGTTGCAAATTTCACTGAGACACCGAAGCAACTCTGCCCTGGTAATTCTGCACTGACCCCTGCCTGGGACCAGCCAGGCACTCTTCCTTGAGGTCTCTGGGTCAACAGTCCGAGCTTGAGAAGGTCACCCAGAGCCTGTTCCCTCGGACAGGAGGGGCAGGGAGGCTAGCTTGAAGAGCTGGAGGAAAATGGCAGAGTAAGAGTTGGTATGAACCAGCGCCTGCTTAGCCAGACTTCCTAAGCTCCCCACCAGGCCAAGGCTGGGCCCCTCCCCCACACCAGGAGGATCCCAGCTGAGGTCCCCTCCCTAAACCCAGTGCTCTCCTCCTTGTTCTACCACTGGGGGAAGGGAGCAGCTCACCTGCTCTGAACCCAGCCAACCTGGCAGGCTGAGGCACAAGCAGTGCAGCCTAGGGTTCTAATAGCTGTGAGCCTTCTCCCCCTCCCTGAAGTGTGGGGCAGGGTTGTAGTAGCTCACAGCCACCCTTGAGCACCAGGCATGGAGAGACCGCTCTCCACTGAGCCACCATCCGCCTGGGAACTGTGGGGGTTGGGGTGGCCTCGGGCTCCCACTGGCCCCACTGAAGCCAGACTCAGCTTGACTGGCCACCCCTGCTGCCCGAGGGCTGTGCATACCCCACGGGCCTCATTGCCTTCATGAATCGCCATGGACCGGCCATCCCATCCCAGGAAGTGGCCGTCCCGATCGCCATGGCTCATTCCCCAGTGCAGTTGGGCCTGCCCAGCAAGCATGTACGCAGGAGTCAGGCCTCTGAGGGGAAGGAGGAGGGATGTGTGGTCCAAGGCAGAAGTGAGGAACTTGGCGGTGCAAACACAGCACCCACCCACGTTATGCTGGCCCCTCGCGCTGCATTCCCGAACCCCTGGGTTCTCCTGTCCAGAACTCTGCTCTCAGGCCTGGGGCAGGGGTGAGGGACCTGGAACTGTGGCCTGAAGGCAGCCCTCCATGCTTGGAATCACAGTGGTTGATCAAAGAGAGATGCGGGGTGCCAAATTCCACCTCTCTCTCTC
>NW_006297575.1:277712-278547 GCF_000327345.1 Myotis davidii
CCCCAGTCCAAGGCTGGGCCCCTCCCCCACACCAGGAGGATCCCAGCTG
Source organism: Myotis davidii (assembly GCF_000327345.1). Taxonomy (NCBI): domain Eukaryota; kingdom Metazoa; phylum Chordata; class Mammalia; order Chiroptera; family Vespertilionidae; genus Myotis; species Myotis davidii. The sequence goes on from NW_006297575.1 coordinate 277,762, forward strand.
AGGTCCCCTCCCTAAACCCAGTGCTCTCCTCCTTGTTCTACCACTGGGGGAAGGGAGCAGCTCACCTGCTCTGAACCCAGCCAACCTGGCAGGCTGAGGCACAAGCAGTGCAGCCTAGGGTTCTAATAGCTGTGAGCCTTCTCCCCCTCCCTGAAGTGTGGGGCAGGGTTGTAGTAGCTCACAGCCACCCTTGAGCACCAGGCATGGAGAGACCGCTCTCCACTGAGCCACCATCCGCCTGGGAACTGTGGGGGTTGGGGTGGCCTCGGGCTCCCACTGGCCCCACTGAAGCCAGACTCAGCTTGACTGGCCACCCCTGCTGCCCGAGGGCTGTGCATACCCCACGGGCCTCATTGCCTTCATGAATCGCCATGGACCGGCCATCCCATCCCAGGAAGTGGCCGTCCCGATCGCCATGGCTCATTCCCCAGTGCAGTTGGGCCTGCCCAGCAAGCATGTACGCAGGAGTCAGGCCTCTGAGGGGAAGGAGGAGGGATGTGTGGTCCAAGGCAGAAGTGAGGAACTTGGCGGTGCAAACACAGCACCCACCCACGTTATGCTGGCCCCTCGCGCTGCATTCCCGAACCCCTGGGTTCTCCTGTCCAGAACTCTGCTCTCAGGCCTGGGGCAGGGGTGAGGGACCTGGAACTGTGGCCTGAAGGCAGCCCTCCATGCTTGGAATCACAGTGGTTGATCAAAGAGAGATGCGGGGTGCCAAATTCCACCTCTCTCTCTCTCTCTCTCTCTCTCTCTCTCTCTCTCTCTCTCTCTCTCCGGGGCCCGCAC
>NW_006297575.1:278567-282110 GCF_000327345.1 Myotis davidii
GGCCCCATGTCCCCGGTGGGTGGGTGGGACTCAGGAGAAGGCAAGCAATACCGATTGCCTCACCTGAGCCCATGCCTGCCCCCGGGTCGCACACAGGAGTGGGCCCCATGTCCTCGGTGAGCAGGCAGGGGCTCAGGCGAGGTGATCGGCAGTGCTTGCCTTTTCCTGAGTCCCCACCCGGCCCCCGGGTTGCACACGGGGGCCTGGATGTCGGCTAGCACTGTCCCATCCTGCCTGCAGTATGCAAATTAACCGCCATGCTTGTTGGCGGTTAATTTGCATATCACCCTGATCAGCCAATGGCAGGCATAGCAAAGGTACAGTCAATTACCATATTTGTCTATTATTAGTGTAGATAGTTTTAGTTTTTGTCCATTGAGTATGATATTGGCTGTAGGTAGGGTTGCCATAGAAGGCTTTTATTATATTGAGATATGATCCCTTTATTCCCACTTTGTTGAGAGTTTTTAATAAGAAAAGGTGGTGGATTCTGTTGAATGCTTTTTCTGCATCTATTGATATTATGTGGTTTTTATCTTTCAGTTTGTATATGTGGTGTGTCATATTTGCATCCTAGGGTTTCATAGAAATACTAGAGGCCTGACGCATGAATTTCATGCAAGGGGCTTAGCCCTTGCAGCTGCGGTGGCTTGCCTTGGCCTTTGCAACCCCAGCTTCATCCAGAAGATCATCTGGAAAGATGTCTGGAAGGTCCTTCAGCTGTCCAGTCTAATTAGCATATAATGCTTTTATTATTATAAATAATTTATTAATCATCTGACTTAAAATAACATGAGTTAATTATTGTGTATAATAACATCTTCTAAGTGGCCATGCTTTATCTGTGTGGTCTGCATGGCAAATGAAAATTCTAAAAGGAAATTAAAAATAGTTATTTAATAAAGCAAGATATTAAAACTGTAAGCCTGCCTGAAAAATGTGTTTAAAAATTTAAGGAAATGAAAATGGTAAAAAATATTAATTGGTGTAATTATGCTAATTAATCGATTCTCTTGAAAAAGTGAAAGATCTGGCAACTCTGGCCTTATTCCTTTAATGTCACTATTTAATAAAGCTGAGTAACAGTTGTATTGGTAGGGTGAAACATGTGCTCTTGATTTTACCACAGTCTTCACCACTCCTTGTGTTTCTGACATGGATGATAAGATTTTAAATCACCCTTTGCCTTACTTGAATCAATTAAGGTGAAAATATGCTATTGATGGAAGTTAAATAATCATTTTTGTAATGAACTAAATATCAAAAAAGGACCAAAATTGCAATTTTCAAAAGTAGAAAATTATGTAGAGGAATTAATTACTAAATTTCAAGGTAGTGTTAAATAATACATATACAATAATATTATAAAAATTAAAAAATAGTCTTTTCAAACTGATGGTTGCCAGATTGGAAGGGGTCAGAGGACTGGATGAAAATGGTGAAGAAATTAAGATGTATAACTTAGTAGTAACAAAATAATCATGAGGCTGTAAAATACAGCATAAAGAATATAGTCAATAATCCTATATAATAAAAGCCTAATATGCTAATTGTCTGGCTGTTTGACGAGTCGCTATGATGCACACTGACCACGAGAGGGAAGATGCTCTGACTGGTAGGTTAGCTTGCTGCCGGGGTCCTACTGATCGGGAGTAGGTGAGAGGGGCTGGACATGCTCTGGAACTCTCCCGCGGTCCCTCCCCAGCCCTTGTATTGCACTGGTGCGGTCCCTTGGCCTTGCCTGTGCCGTCTGGCAATCCGAGGCCTCTTGGGAAATGTCAGAGAGCTGGTTTAGGCCCGATCCCAGCAGGCAAGACCTAGGGGCCGCAATGATGCACGGATTCGTGTAACAGACCTTTAGTATTATAACTATGTATGGTGCCAGGTGGGGACTTGAATTATCCTTGGGATCACTTTGTAAATTACATATTTGTTTAACCACTATGCTGTACATCTAAAAGTAATACAAAATTGTATTGAATATTAATTGTAATTGAAATAAAGTAGACTTTCCATTCATGATGTGTAATCCTATCTGATAAAGAGGTAATATGCAAATTGACCATCACTCCAACACACAAGATTGCTACCCACATGTGGTAAAAGATGGCCACCACAAGATGGCCGGCAGGGGAGGGCAGTTGTGGGCAATCAGGCCTGCAGAGGAGGACAGTTGGGGGCAACCATGCCTACAGGGGAGGGCACTTTGGGGGAACCAGGCTAGCAGGAGAGGGCAGGTGGAAGTGACCAGGCCTGCAGGAGAGGGCAGTTGGGGGGCACCCAGGCCTGCAGAGGGGGGCCATTGGGTGGGACAAGGCCTGCAGGGGAGGATGGTTAGGGGTGACTAAGATGGCAAGTGAGGGACGTTAGGGGTGACTGGGCCAGCAGGGGAGGGCAGTTGGGAGGAACCAGGCCTGAAAAGGAGGGAAGTTGGGGGCTATCAGGCCTGCAGTGGAGGGCAGTTAAGGGTGACCAGGCCTATAAGGGAGGGCAGTTGGGAGTGAACAGGCCAGCAGGGGAGGGCAGTTAGGGGCGACCAGGTTGGCAAGTGAGGGCAGTTAATGGTGATCGGGCCCACAGGGGAGGGCTGTTGGTGGTGACCAGACCTGAAGGGGAGGGCATTTAGGGGTGACCAGGTCATCAGGGGAGAGCAGTTATGAGCAATCTGGTACACAGGGGAGCAGTTAAGCATCGACCAGGCTGGCAGGGGAGTGGTTAGGTGATGATCAGGCCAGCAGGCAGAAGCGGTTAGGGGCAATCAGGCATGCAGGCAGGCGAGCAGTTGGGAGCCAGCAGTTTTGGATTTTTAGAGGGGTTCAGATTTGAGAAGGTGCAGGCTGGGGTGAGGGATACCCCTCCCCCCGTGCATGAATTTCGTGCACCAAGCCTCTAGTTAAAGGGTGTCCCAAAATTTACGCAAGAAGTAATTTTGATAGAAAACACAGGTTTATAATTAAAAATTGTAAATTTTTTATTGATTCATAAAGGATACAGTATAGGGTTATATATGGAATAGCATATCACAGTGATGGTGAACCTATGAGACGCGTTTCTGAGGTGACATATGAACTCATTCTTTTTTGGTTGATTTTTCTTTGTTAAATGGCATTCAAATATCTAAAATAAATACCAAAAATATAAGTCTTTGCTTTACTATGGTTCCAAATATCAAAAAATTTCTATATGTGACACAGCACCAGAGTTAATTTAGCATTTTTCAAAATGCTAACACACCGAGCTCAAAAGTTTTGCCATCACTGGCATATTGGGTAAATGGTCTCCACGGCTTTGCTGGCACATACGCATTCTTTTGTTGAAATTTTCCATGACCATTTTGCAAAAATGTGGCTGAATTTTGTTGATACAGCTCGCAATTTCCTCCTTCAAGGTGAAGGTGGTCATGAGCTTGTTGGCATAAACCTTAGACTTCAAAAAACCCCAAAGAAAAAAGTCCAGAGAGAGGAAAAAATGGCAGAGGTTTAGATGGATGTGTCAATGCCTTGTCCTGTTGCAGATAAGGGCAAGCAGCTGAAACGGGTAACA
>NW_006297575.1:283189-283870 GCF_000327345.1 Myotis davidii
CAACAGAAAAAAATCAATAAATTATGTAAGAACCAAGAAGAAATGAAGAGTGATATAGCTGCAATAAAAAACACCATTGAAAGTATCAACAGTAGACTAGGAGAAGCAGAGGATCGAATTAGTGAATTAGAAGACAAGGAAGCAAAACACACCCAAACTGTACTTCAATTGGAGAAAAAAATTAAAAGACAGGAGGAGAGTCTAAGGGAGCTTTGGAACACCATGAAACGAAACTACATACGAATAATAGTGGTGCCAGAACAATAGAAAGAGGAACAACAATTAGAAAACGTATTCGAAGAAATAATATCAAAAAACTTCCCTGAGGTGGGGAAGAAAAAAATCACACAAGCACAGAGAGTCCCAAACAAGGTGAACCCGAAAAGACCCACACCAAGACACATTATAATTACTCTGGCAAATGTTCAGGACAAAGAGAGAATCTTACAGGCTGCAAGAGAGAGACGGAAAGTCACATACAAGGGATTTCCATTAGATTATAAAAAGATTTCTCAACAGAAACACATCAGGCCAGAAAAGAATGGACGGAAATTTACGAAGTGATGCAAAGCAAAGGACTGAATCCAAGAATACTCTATCCAGCAAGGCTATCATTTAAAATTGATGGGAAATAAGAAGCTTCACAGACAAAAAAAGGATAAGGGAGTTTATCACCACCTA
>NW_006297575.1:284288-284745 GCF_000327345.1 Myotis davidii
ATGAGGATATAACCCTGATAAACATATATGCACCTACTGCAGGAGCACCCAAATACATTTAAAAAGTCCTGGAAGATATCAAGGGAGACATCAACAGCAATATGATCATAGTAGGAGACTTTAATACCCTACTGACATCACTGGATAAATCCTCTAGAGAAACATCAGCAAAGAAACAGCAATCCTAAATGACTCACTTGATCAGATGGACTTAATTGACATCTTCAGAACACTTCACCCCAAAGCCACAGAATATACATTCCACTCAGGTACTCATGGGACATATTTGAAAATAGACCACATATTGGGTCACAAGCAAAGTCTCCACAAATTCAAGAAGATCGAATTCATACCAAGCGTCTTCTCAGACCACAAGGCCATACTATTAGAAATAAACTACAATAAAAACAACCCAAAATACTCAAACACCTGGAAGCTGAATAGCATGCTATTAAAT
>NW_006297575.1:287320-297339 GCF_000327345.1 Myotis davidii
GGATCCTAAAGACATTTCTCACTTTCTTTTGGTGCATTTGAGGTATGGTAATTGGATTTTATCCAAATGCTGCCAACTCTAAGATACAAATATGTGTTAATTATAATATGTACATTTTATCATTGGGTTGAGGCATTACCTTGCAGGAGAACAATAGCCTTAATGGTAGGTAAGTTATTATTAAAAAAAAATTCCACAAGATCTCACTCACTCATGGATAATATAAAGACCATTATAAACTTATGAACAATAATAGATACAGAGACAGAGCTTCCTCAAACTGATTGTCAAACTGCAGCAGGAAAGGCCAGGGGGGCTGTTGGGCAGGAGGGAGGGGGTTAAGAGATCACCCAAAGGGCTTGTATGCATGCATATAAGCATAACCAATGGACATAAGACACTGGGGGATAGGGGAGGCCAGGGTATTGTCAAGGGCGGGGAAAAAAAAGGACACATATGTAATATTCTTTGTAATACTTTAAGCAATAAAACAATAAAAAAATTTATTTTTCCATTATATAAAAAAAAGTCCAATGGCGTTAAAACAGTCCAATGGCGTTTGGCCAATTCTCATCACCCAAACAGGAAATTACACGACCAGGAAATCATTCATGCAGTAATTGAATTATTTCTCTGGCTGTATGGCATGTGGCACCATCTTGTTGAAACCACATGTCGTCCACATCAATTTCTTGTAATTTAGGCACAAAAAACTGGATTATCATATAGTGATATCGAGCACCAGTAACTGTTATTGCCTGAGCAGCCACATTTTCTAAGAAGAATGGTCCGATGATGCCTCCAGCCCAAATCTGCACCAAACAGTGACACGTTGTGGATGCATTTGTTTCTCAGCAATCACTCGTGGATTTTCTGAACCCCAAATGCAACAATTTTGTCGATTAACCAAACCATCAAGATGAAAATGAGCCTCATCGAAATTCAGCCACATTTATGCAAAACGTTCATGGAAAATTTCAACAAAAGAGTGTGTATGTGCCAGCAAAGCCATGGAGGCCATTTACCTGATATGCTATTCCATGCATAACTCTATACTGTATCCTTTATGAATCAATAAAAATTTTACAATTTTTAATTATAAACCTGTGCTTTCTATCAAAATTACATCTTCCGTGAATTTAAGACACCCTTTATAATAGTCATGTGATCATTTCTAAGTCTTCAGAGGTCAATAGAAATTTCAAATAACGTTACTAGGCTATCAAAACATCAAGGATACAGTGCATTCATATAGGATTTTCTGGTAAATCCTGACTGGCTCATTTCACTTAGCACAGTACTCTCCAGGTCCATCCACGCTGTCACAGAAGGTAAATTGGGTGTAAATATTATAGGAATGTTTAGTTTTTTGTCCAATTATTGTGCTGGCCAGTCTTGTTTGGGTTCCTCTCTGTCCCTCAAGCAAAACCCTTTCAGAAATTCCTATCTCTTTTGCCCCATATATAAGCCATGCTTCTCAATTAATAGGCATCATCAATCCTACATCATACAGCAAATCATTCAGGTTTGAACTATGTCGGTTGCTTAATAAGCCACTCTTATTCCTTGACATTTGTTATCTCTTTTAGGAATTCTGGGTAGGAAAACCAGGGTAGTAATGTAATAAAAATTGGCTACTTACTAATAGCTTAGATGGTTGAAACTTATGGTGAAAATGATTATCTGTGGAGTTTAATTTTGACCTTTACCTTGACTCCCTAACTGTGGTTATTAGAAAGTCTGCTATGTGATTTCCTTAGCATAAGTAGTATATGCAGTGTTTTAATGATGTTATCAACTTAGATTTCTTTTTTTCCTCTTGGGAAAAAAATGCAGAAAAGCTTTGCTGTAATTAATACACCACTGCAGTTGCCTCAATGTGTTTTTAAGATGTAAGTCTCTTCAGCTTATTTCTGAAACTATGTAACTAAAGAGCAAATTTTTATAATACTGGGTCAATTACTGAATGTCCGCTTAAGACCAGAACACTTTGCATCTTGTTTGTAAAAAATAATTAGTTTTGAAATAATAAGTGCTCTGAAAATCTAAGGGATGTTTTGAGCAAATGTAGGTGTGTGTGTGTGTTTGTGTTGTTGTGTGTGTTTTTTTTACTTTAAAATTAGATTTAAGGACTTAAAAATAGCTGTTTTTACCCCAAGATTAAAAACTATTCGGTTATGTACTCCTTTACATATAAGTTTAAGTGTCTTTGGATCAACAGGATGTAATGACAGCTTCCACATACTATATTCACTTTAAGGAATGGTATCTTCCCCAAAGCATGGAATTTCAGAATGCCATGAAAAGATATACCCTTAAATATAACTATCAATTAATGAACCCACGTACCACTGTCATACCATCAGTACTTTATCAATCTCAAATTTTATGTATTTCTGTATGAAACATCCTAAAAGTAGACACTACCTGTCAGTTGAATAAACAGAACCTTGCATTGGAAGTAGAATGATCCACATGGGCACAGTTAATCCATTTTCTAATTATTGCTGAGATTTACCTAATTTCTAGACTCATCTCAGCTAAACAGGTGGTGGGTTTTACTACTGGAAAACAAAACATCCTTCATTTTACATATTATTTTATTGTTTTAAAAGCACTGAAATACCTAGACACGACTAAGAGATTTGTAGAGAAAGAACAGAATTTCTAAAGGATGAGAAAAATAAAAACGAAAACAATCTCCTCAGATGCATATTAGAAAGGATCAGAAAATTGAAAGTTAATTTAAAAAAGTAAGAGCTCCAAAAATGTTGGAAATTTAATTATATTTACAATGTAAAAATACATGAAGAAATGTGATGATACTGCAATAATTTTTGATATAACTTCTAGCTTTTTAATACATATTTGCTAAATGTATATCTAATAGGAAGCAAGAGATACAAAAAAGAAAATGTACAGTTCCTGTGAATTAGTCAAAATATGTACTATTATATACATGCCATGAAACAAACAATCCCATTAATTTTAATATGTGGAAAACTAATCCCATTTGCTCTGATTAACAGAGAGAAATTGAATATAGGTGATACAGAAGTCCATGCAAGATTCCCCTCTTCTTACTACCAAGTGTCAGGTTTATTCTCCTCTCATGTAGAATATACATTGTTCCTCTTCAAGTCCAGAATTTATGTTTTATATGTAATAGTCTCTATATCAAGGTCATATGTGTCTTCTCTTATTCCAGAGGCCTTGAACTAAACATACACTAGGGGAACAGCAAAGAGTAATAACAATAGATATTCCCACTGAGAAAAAAAAGAAAAAAAATTTCTGATGCACAGAAATTCTCAAATGGAATAAAGCTAACTTTGGGTTGGGGAATGCTCCTTTGTTAAGCACATTTTTGGATCTTTTGTCCATCATTCTCTATAATCCTGGCTCTAAACTCTGGAATATTCTCCATTGATACTTTCCTTCATGGTTCTATGTAAAGTGAATGCTGGGGAGTATGTCATCCTCATCCTTCTTCCTAAATATAGATGGTCCAAGGTACATTTGAAAACTCAAAAAACATATACATGTTTTAGAGCTGTTTTCTGATATCTTTGGCAGTATAACTCTTAAAAAATTAGTAGGGTAACCTGGGATTTTTTGTACATTGTATTGTGTGTTCGCCACCCCAAGCCAATTCTTTCATCACCATTTATTTTTCTTTACCCTCTTCCACCTCTCCCTACGCCCCATTTCCTCTGGTAATTGACATATTGTTGTCTGTGTCTATTATTTTTTTCCCATTGCTTAATCCCCTCACCTTTTTTAACAAGCCACTTCTCCATAGCAACCAGAAACACTAATTCAAACAATATATGCACCCCTATGTTCACTGCAGCATTTTTTATAGGAGCCAAAATTTTTTTAAATGTATTTTATTGATTTTTTACAGAGAGGAGGGGAGAGGGATAGAGGGCTAGAAACATCGATAAGAGAGAAACATCAATCAGCTGCCTCTTACACACCTCCTACTGGGGGTGTGCCCACAACCAAGGTACATGCCCTTGACCAGAATCGAACCTGGGACCTTTCAGTCTGCAGACCGACGCTCTATCCACTGAGCCAAACAAGTTAGGGCAGTAGCCAAAATTTTGAAGCAGCCCAAGTGTCCATCAATAAATAAGTGGATAAAAAGCGGTGGTACATTTTCACAATGGAATACTACTCAGTCATAAAAGGAAAGAAATCTTTCCTTTTGTGACGGCATGGATGGACCTGGAGAGTATTATGCTAAGTGAAAAGAGTCAGTCAGAGAAAGATAAGTACCATATAATTTCACTTACATGTGAAATCTAATGAACAACATAGAGTACTCTGTTCTTAAATAGGAAGAATCAAGATCATAAGCATGTAAATTGTTCCTGAGTTATTTAAATGTAAAAAGTCCCAACAAAAATATCATAAGATATTTTCTGAACCTAGAATGTATAATTAATTAGATAAAATCAACAAGAATACCTAGGATAACCCAGAAAAAAATAACAAAGTTTTCAGGGTGACCAATCCTATCAAATATAAAAAATATAATATCTTTCATTAAATTAGTTTGGCACATAAATATATACATGAATCAATGAACCAGAATAAAACGTTTTTAATGTATGAAACATTCTTTATAATAAATATGGTAACCCAAAACACTGGGGGGAAAGGTGACTTTTTAAATGAGTAATGTTAGAACTCCAGAACAGCAGTATAAAAACAAAACAAAACAAAAAAACAATATTTGGTCTATTTCTCATATTATACACTTGGACAGGTTCCAAGTAGATAGGAGAGTAAAGGTAAAAATACAGTAATCACTCTATTACTTGGGACTAGCAAATATATTCTTAATACTGCCTTGAAATCCAGATGTTATCAAAGAAAATCATGATAAATGTGATGATATTTAACAACAAAAATATTTTACCAGGAAAAAGATATAAGCCAAAAAGAAAATAAATCAATGGGCAAACAGAGAGAAAATACTTGTAAGTTATATCAGAAAAAAAAGTGAATATAAATAATGCATAAAGGGTTTCTTAAAAGAGAAGGCTACGATGGAGAAACAGATGAATAAGTGGAGCAGAGAGACTTTTGGGGGCAGTGAAAATATGCTGTATAATACCATAATGCTAGATAAATATCATTATGCATTATGCACTGAGAGTGAACCCTAAAGTAAATTATAGACTGGGTAATTATGATTTGTCAATGTGGCTTCATCAATTGTAATAAATGTATCATCTGGCAGAAGATTTTGATTATGAAGAAAGCTATGCCTCTGTAGGTACAGGGGTTATATGAGAAATCTCTATAACTTCTCAATTTTGCTATAAATCTTATATGCTTTTAAAAAATAAAGTTTTTATTTATAAAAATAGAGAGAGGGAAAGAAAAATAACCTTATAGAAAAACAGGCAAAAAGTAAGAACAGATTAGCAACACCTTAAATATATAAAAATATACAAAATCTCAGTTAGGATAAAAAATAAAATTACACTGAGGTATCATTTCACACCTATCAGATTGTGAAAAATTCAATATCTTGACACATGGTTTTGCAAAGTTTGGCGAAATAGGCAACCTGGGATGACAAAAGGTTACAACCACTTTGAAGTAGAATTTATCAAAATCTAGGAAAATCACACATGAATTTAATAAAGAATCTGTCTCAATTTTTGGTAATTTGGGATACTGACAGCTTTCATGTACCACCACTTCCCCTTACCCTCTGCCCACATCTGGGCAAGCTCCTAAGAAATCCTAGGTGCTCTCTGTTTTAGTGCCATGGGAAATTCTTCCCTTGCTCAGGAATCCTCATTCTAGCCCCATTTTGTAATCACCTTAAAAGCCAAGCCAATCGTCTTTTCTCACTCTCAAGTCATTCTTACTTATGTTTGAGAGCCCAGACTGTTTTCAGAGAGCTTCAATATGTGAGTTATAAAAGCTTTCATACCCTTGTGCTGTATATGTGGCAGCATCAGTTTTGACATTCAAACCAAACTGTGTTATAAGGTCCACTTTGTCCTTGCAAGATGGTCAAACACATTTATTAACTTTTGATTCATGGTCACCTCTAAGAGTCTACTCTTAAATTATACCAGAAAAAATATAAATAAATATTCTTTGCAGTACCAGTTTTATAATCACAAACAATTAGAACTAATCTAAGTGTCCAGTAATAGGAGACTGGTTGAAAAAATGATTGACCAGCCACACAATGAAATATTGTACAGATGTGAAAAGGAATTAAAAAGATCACTATAAACTGCTATAGAATTATTTTCAGAATATATTGTCAAGTAAAAAAGAACACATGCATAACACTATGTATAGTATGCTAACTGGCATCTAAATAAGTCAAATATGGATATGTACATCTATACATATTTGTTTATAGATTTCTTTTTTTAAATATGGTAATCTTAAAACAAATTAACAAAAAGTTTATCTAAAAAGGAGGCAGGGATAAGGTATAGGGGACATAAATGGAAGCTTTACTCCTATGTTTGTAAATTTGTAAATTTGACTCTGAGTATATATAAATGTCATATATTATAAGGCAAAATTAAATAAAAATTAATGAATGAATACTCAAAAACAAAAATAATGAGTCAAATAAATTATATATTTTCTTGGTGTCACAAATGCACTGAGAAAAATTATTTCAAAAGACTTTAAAACATAATGATGATATATCATGAATAAGGAATATCTTAAGGATAAAAAAAGTGCAAAGAACCTTAAATTGTTGCATAATCAAATTCTTACTAATAATATTGATATTTTAATCTGAAACTTCAATGTAGACATTACAAAATTAAGCAAAAAATTTCTTCTGTTAAATCATTAGAAACATATTTTCTGCATAGTGGAGAAGAAATACAGAAATTTTAAATTGAAAATGTCAGTAAGAACTCATGATGTATTCTTATTCAAGAATGTTTATTTTCTTGATTCATGTTGAAAGCAAAGGCAAGCCTCGGTGTGATGAATATCCCTAACAGGGATCCCTAAATATGGTTTCCCAATTAAAGCAACCAGAGATATTTGGAGAAGTAACTAAAAGTAGGTATGAGGCATAAAATGCACAAAATGAGCCTGGGGTATGTTGCCATACCAGAAAACAAGTAAGCTATAAAAATATTATTTGAATCATGTGAATGAATTCAGTAGGCCAACTTGAAGAGTTTCCTACTGGCTAAAGATGAAATCATTTCAGCATCAAAAACAATAATAATTGCAATAAATAGAAACATAATAAATATATTAAAATTACAGCACTTAATCATGTTAAATTAAAAAGCATGATTTTTACTTTGTAGATTTTTCTAGGGGGCAAAAAATTATTCTGAAAATTGGCATATAAAATAAAACAGTCAGGCATTTATCCTGCTTATTTTGTCCAAATGTACCCAAAATTAACAAAATAGTTAAGACAGAAAACTTTTTTATCTTTAGAATTACTTCTGCTAATAAATAAACTAGAAATGAGAGAATTCGTATATCACCATTTGGAAAACCATAGTGAAATAATAGATTGGGGCTGTGATAATCAATGGTGCTGAAACTATTATGTGAATAGCTGATGGAGGACTTTTTATTGATTGATTGATTTTAGAGAGAGAAAGAGAAAGAGAGAGAGAGGAGAGAGAGAGAGAGACAGAGAGAGAGAGAGAGAGAGAAATCAATTTATTATTCCACTTATTTATGCATTCATTGGATGCATTGTGTATTTTCCCTGACCTGGTATTGAACCCGCAACCTTGATTTTTGGGGATGATGTTCTAACCAACTGAACTACATGGCCAGGGCCACTGATGGATAATTTTTTAATGATTCGACCAGGTTGACACACCTGACTTACTGCCCAATCTTTTCATCAGTACAAAAAAGACAATCGAACATTGTTCCTGAAGATATGATTTGGTGATAAATTAATGAAACCCATTGAATATGAAATATTATTGCCAAAACAATTTTCTTGATAAGACTTTTGATCTTATGTACCCAAGGGTACTACAGTTTGCATGAAATACAGGAGAGTAATATATGAAATGATTTCATGAAAATACAACTTTGAAAATCCTGAGTGTGCGTGCCTGTAGTAGTTAGTCTTAAACTTGAGAGTACATCAGCAGATTGTTGGGCTTCTTCCTCAGAGTTTCTGATATAATAGGTGTGGGGTAGGCCTCAGAAATTTGCATTTTTTAATTTGCAGGTGATGCAGATGTTGCTGGTCTCTGTGCTACACTTTGAGAACCTGTGGCTTCTTCAATTAATATGTAGCACCTATAGATAAAATACATTTAAAAAACATGCCAGCAATATATCATCTGTGGATCCTGTTTGGATCCCTATTTGAATAAACCTACTATAAAGATTTATGAGAAATTAGATCACCAATATTTAATACCAAAAATTATTGTTAAATATTTATAAGTAATTAAAAGGTTTTGTTCTTGATGTGTATTTTAAAGTGTGTGTCTTGGAGCTATATTAAAACATTATTGGTTAAATTATAAGATGGGTGTTGAAAACATGTTATTTCTGTATGAATCTCTCAACTTATTTATGTGGTTGAAATTTTCTAAAATAATTAATTTTAGAAATCAGTACTATAACATCAATTACTTTTAAGACAGACTCTAAAATATTATATAAAAGTATATATCTGTAAAAATGTAAATAAATATGTATACATATTCTTTGTGCACTTTCTTCTATCCCCCGCAGTGTAAAGTGGGCAAACTTGAGGCTCTCAGTTTTCTCTTGGAAGCTCACACACTTTTAAAAAAACCCCACAAATATGGTTTTATTGATTTTTAGAGAGAGAGGAAGGGATGGAAAGATAGAAACATTGATGAGAGAGAGACATCATCAGTTGGCTGCCTCCTTCATGCCTCCTACTGGGGATGGAGCCTACAACCCAGGCATGTGCCCTGACCAGGAATCAAACCTGCGACCTCTTGATTCGTGAGTGAACACTCAACTGCTCCACACTGGTAGGGCTGAAGATCACACTCTTCCCCCCTGCCAAGAGATTTTAAATCTTTATTGTTGACAGTATTACTTATATCCCCTTTTATTCTCCCATTGAACCCTTATAGCCTGCCCCGCTCCTGGCCACCCCAGGCCTCCACCATGGAAAACAGTATGGAGTTTCCTCAAAAATTAAATATGGAACTGCCATTTGACCCAGTGATCCTACTTCTAGGAACATATCCTAAAAGTCTGAAACACCAATCAGAAAGAATGAAGCCCACACTCTTAATGGAATCTTTGTTCCAAGTTACTTTATTCAATTAAAAGATTCTATTGGTTACCACATGCATATAACTTTTCCCAGAGGCAATTTTAATCACATTAAAGGTTGTTTTGGGAATTTGTTCCTCAAAACCTTTATCATTCTTATTGTTTCTGTTTAGAGCCGAGAAACAGAAATTTTTTCAAGCACTGAAAATACTACAATTTCTGGACTTCTTTATCCTTATTTATTTATTTATTTATTTTGCTTGGAATCTAACCAATTATTTCCAAACACCTCCTTTTCTTGTAATACTGTACTCTGAGAACATAGCACATAACTAACAAATTGCTAAAAGTTTGGTTTTCTATTTTGTTCTCCAACCTATTTTCTTTGCTAAGTTAATTTGTTCCATGTTCTGCTTCACAATTATCAAAGATGACAAGTATTTCCAAATGTTTCCCCATTGTATATTATAGATAGGCATCTATTTAATCTCCATTATATTGTTTTGTTTTATTTTTGTCACAGATGTACCCAAAATTAGGTTAAATTTTTTATTTCATCACTAGAGGCCCGGTACACAAAAATGTGTGCACTCAGGGGTAGGGGGTCCCTCAGCCTGGCCTGTGCCCTTTTGTAGTCTGGGACCCCTCGGGGGTGACCACTTGCTGGCTTAGGCCTGCTCCTTGGGGGATTGGGCCTAAGATGGCAATCAGACATCCCTCTGGCAGCCTGGCAGCCCTCAGGAGATGCCCACTTGCCTCAGGGA
>NW_006297575.1:297625-301321 GCF_000327345.1 Myotis davidii
AGCTGTCACTGGAGCTGAGAACCGGCTCCAGCTCTGAGGCAATGGCTGGCTGAAAGCAGGTGTCTGGGGTTTGTTTAGCTTCTATAATTGCAAGATTGTTGCATCCGGAGCTCAGAGCTGGGCCCCGGCAGGCGGGGAACCTTGGCTTCCTCCATCACTGGAGCAAGCAAGCCTCATGTTCGCTTCAGCTGCATGGCTCTTGGCCGCCATCTTGGTTGGCAGTTAATTTGCATATCCTGCTGATTAGCTAATGGGAAGCATAGAGGAGGTAGGGTTAGTTACCATGTTTGTCTATTATTAGATAGATAGTAGGCTTGTCTATACTGCAGCTACAAAAAATTCCCAATTTCTGTAGCTCAGCACAATGACCGAGAGACACAGTGATAAGTGTTCCTCCATCTTTTTTTAAAAAAAATATATTCTATTGATTTTTTTTTTTTACAGAGAGGAAGGGAGAGAGATAGATAGTTAGAAACAGCGATGAGAGAGAAACATCGATCAGCTGCCTCCTGCACATCTCCTACTGGGGATGTGCCCGCAGCCCAGGTACATGCTCTTGACCGGAATCGAACCCGGGACCTTTTGGTCCACAGGCCGATGCTCTATCCACTGAGCCAAACCGGTTTCGGCAAGTGTTCCTCCATCTTGAACTGCCCATTGAAGGTTAGATGAGTGTTATATACCGCAATGTTAAACTTCCTTCTTGTCTCAGAAACATGCAAAATGACATTTATAACTCTCAGTAATCTGCATACTATGCTGCTGTAAAAAGGAAGGAACTCCTACCATTTGCAACAGCATGGATGGAGCTGGAGAGCATTATGCTAAGTGAAATAAGCCAGTCAGAGAAAGATAAATATCACATGCTCTAGGAGTGAAGGGGAGAGATCAACCAAAGGACTTGTATGCATGCATATAAGCATAAGCAATGGATGTGGACAACAGGGGGTGAGGGTGAGGGCAGGATTGGGGGGGTGAGGGGACATTGGGGGGATAAGGTAACATTTGTATTATCTTAATCAATAAATGGAAAAAATATAAGATAACATTTTATAGCATTATTTCTCACCAGTCATAGTATCCAATTTCAGAATTTCATCTAAAAAGGAGGATAGTCTGAGCATAACATAGAGTCATATCTCTTTTTGATAAATAAATATACTCTTAATAAAATTGATATCAAAGCTATTTTACAATGAAAGAAGGCTGAGTTTTTATCATCTCTGTTAATATTACTGATAATCAAAAAACTATGGGGATTAAATACGATGTGGATGTACAGAATAAAAAAGGAAGGAAGGGAGATCTATCCACAAAGAAATAATAATTAAAATAAAACTTCACTGAATTTGGAACTGAAATAACTTTTTAAATTGCATTTTCACATCAAAAGAACATACACAATCACAAGAAGTAGTATTTAAAAAAGACCTATGCCTGGCTGGAATGGCTCAGTTGGGGTTGAGCCTCACCCTGTGCACCAAAAGGTTGTCAGTTCAATTCCTGGTCAGGGCACGTACCTGGGTTGTGGATTTGATCCCTGGATGGGGTACATATGGAAGGCAACTGATTGATGTTTCTCTCTCACATAGATCTCTCTCTCTCTCTCTCTCTCTCTCTCTCTCTCTCTCTCTCTCTCTGTCTCTCTCTCTTCCTCTCCCTCTCTCTCTCTCAAGTATGTCCTCAGGTGAGGATTAAAAATAAAATAAAATAATATGACCTATATTTATACATGTGGTGCAAAAATTTTAAACTAAAAGGAAAAAAAGGAAACTCTGCTAATCTCCTACAGAGAGAAAATGCACAATAACTATGAGAGAAAGGAAAGCATACTGTTATCGAATTTCTCATGTGTATAAATTATAATGCGGGAGAATCTGTAAAGAATAACAAAATAATTGTGAGACAAGGAACCTATGCTCTAGCAAGATGGCATTCATACGGGAAGATGCAGAGCAATATTTTTAGCTGTGCAAGTGGTATTGCATTGGACTTTCTTGCTGATAAGTGACAGAAACCCATCCAAAATTGTTTATAGAACTAAAAATATTCAAAGATAGACTTAAGGAATAGCTAGATTGAGGAGCTCAAAAGTTTTCCTTAAGCATTTTATTATCTCCATATTGCGGTTCTGTGTTTGCATCATTATCAGAAAGAGTTTTATAGTTGCAATATAGACACTTCAACTAGAAATTAGGACCTAAGTAGAAAGAGAGCCATATTTTCTCACTCTTTCTAAAAAAAGTCACAGGCATAACTATAACCACTCCAAACTGGGTCATGCTCACATCACTGAATCAATTACACTGAGCATCTGATTAGCTGAGCATGGGTAAGTGCCCAGTTCTTTAGTGGGAGATAAGATTGTCTTGACCATAATCATACAAGTAAGAGAAGGGGAGAAGTTATCACAGAAAAATTTAAATTCCATTAGCAGAATAAAAGGAAATTGTTAATGGCTGGTTACAAAACAATAATGGTCCCTGTAATAAGGTTCTCCAGAGTATATAGTAGTTCTGATGTGAGTCCAAAGGCCAGAAAACAAGAACCCATTTCAGTCCAAAAGCCAGGAGTTTAAAGATCCAGGAATAACTGGTGTTTCAGTTCTAATCTGAAGGCAGAAGAAAAACAATGTCCTAGTTTGAAGGCAGTCAGGCAAAAGGAGTTCTCTCTTACTCATGGGAATGTTAAGCTTTTTATTTTATTCAGGTTTTCAACTGATTGGAAGAGATGTTCCCACATAAAGGAGGGCAATCTATACTCAGTGTACTAATTCAAATGTCAATCTCTTTTAGAAACACCACCCCCTACAGACATGCCCATAATGTTTGACCAAGTATGTGGCAAGCCTGTGGCCAAATAAATTTGAATTGGTGCCACCTCTTGACAACTTGGCACTAATACACATCTCCTTAAACTAAACTTAGTGTCCAAAAAAAGAGAGACAATAACAAATCCATAATTCTATATAACATGGTATGATTATCTTGCATATGACCAAAAATGCACTATTTTTTTTCCCCAGGAGAGAAATTAGAGTACTTGAGTGAAATTTAGTCTTCTCCTTAATATCTGTAACAAATATTTTGAAAAAAATTAACAATATTTTATATTTGTTCTCTATATATTATGACACATAAGGAAATAAGAGGGGAAAAGCAAAAGAATATATACAACATGAAGATATTTATAACAAAGTAATAAGAAATATTCATGATAATCACAGTCTTCATTTCAGTAACTGGTTAAGTGATCGTAGCTGATATTTTTAACTACCTTCTTCCACTACCCATTTAGTCTTTCCTTTGCCTTCAGCAAGCACCACAGCTGGTTGTGGTTCCTATCTGGTGGAGTAAACGAAACCCTTATTTCTTATTTTTTTTTTATTGATTTTTACAGAGAGGAAGCCCTTATTTCTTAAGGGCCTGGGCCATTAGAACCTCTGCTTATAAGGGACTGTTGTAGTTTTGATTTAATCTTAATCGCAGTGCATAGTAATATTAAGGGGATCTCCCTCTATTTTTTCTTTACAGTTGACATTCAATATTATATTAGTTTTACATAGTGGTTAGACATTTATATAACTATGGAGTGATCCCCTGACAAGTCTTTTAATCTATGCAAACTGAACTCTGATTTCAGAGGGCAGAGGGTAAGGGGTTGGTGAGAGAAGAATAAAAATACATCAAAATGAAA
>NW_006297575.1:302619-306494 GCF_000327345.1 Myotis davidii
GCTGAAAGCAGGTTTCTGGGGTTTTGTTTAGCTTCTATATTTGTTACAATGTTTCAAACTGTAAGCTCAGAGGCCGGCAAGGCAGGGTGGGGAATGTTGAGTCCTCCGTCACTGAAGCAAGCAAGCCTCATATTAGTTTCAAGGTGCCTGGCTGCTGGCCGCCATCATGGCTGGCAGTTAATTTGCATATCTCCCTGATTAGCCAATGGGAAGGGTAGCGGTCGTATGCTAATTACCATGTTTCTCTTTTATTAAATAGGATGGAGTAATCCTCCCAACCCTTGATAATCTAGTACCCACCTGGCACCATACATAGTTGTTATATTATCAATCTTATTCTCTATGATGTGCCCTACATCCCTGTGACTATTCTGTAATCACAATGATGCATCACCTCACACCTGTCAGAATGACTATCACTAATATCATTAATAAATCAACAAACAACAAGTGTTGGTGACGTGGTGAAAAGGGAACCCTCATGCACTGTTGGTGGGAATGCACTGTTGATGGGATTTCAAATTGATGCAGCCTCTATGCAAAACAGTATAAGGGTTCCTCAGAAAATTAAAAATAGAATTACCTATGACCAGCAATTCTATTTTGAGGCATTTATCCAAAGCAATCCAAAACACTAATTTGAAAAGATACATGTTCATTGCAGCATTATCCTATATAAAGAGGTAATATGCAAATTGACCATCACTCCAACACACAAGATGGCCACCCCATGTGGTCAAAGATGGCTGCCCCCATGTGGACACAAGATGGTCAACTGGAGAGGGCAGTTGGGAGGGACCAGGCCTGCAAGGGAGGGCAGTTGGGGCCAGCAGGCTGGCAGGGGAGGGCAATTGGGGGCGATTGGGCAAGCAGGGGAGCAGTTAGGTGGGGGGGAGGGCAGTTGGGGGGGACTAGGCCTTGAGGGGAGGGCAGTTGGGGGCAACCAGGCTGGCAGGGGAGCAGTTAGACATTGATCTGGCTGGCAGAGGAGTGGTTAGGGGGTGATCAGGTTGGCAGGCAGAAGCAGTTAGGGGCAATCAGGCAGGTAGGCAGGCAAGCAGTTAGGAGCCAGCAGTCCTAGATAGTGAGGGGGCAGTTGGACATCCCTTGAGGGGTCCCAGATTGGAGAGGTTACAGACTGGGCTGAGGGACACCCCCCCCATGCACGAATTTCATGGACTGGGCCTCTAGTTTATTTATAATAGTCAAGATAGTAAAGCAACCTAAATATCCATCAATAGATGATTGGATAAAGAAGAAATGGTACTTATATAAAATGGAATATTATATGGCCATAAAAATGGAATCTTACCATTTACAGCAACAGGGTATTATGCTAAATGAAATGAGTCAAAAAAGAGAGACAAATACCAAATGGTTTCATTTATTTGTATAATCTAAAAAACAAAATAAATGAATAAACAAAACAGAAACAGAAACAGACTCATAGATACAGGAGAAAAATCTCAAAATAGAAAATGACTGTGATCCCACTTCTAGGAATATATCCCAAGAAACCAGAAACACCAATCAGTTCATATGTTCATAGCAGCACAATTAACCATAGCTAGGATCTGGAAACAGCCTAAGTGCCCATCAGTAGATGAATGGATTAGAAAACTGTGGTACATCTACACGATGGAATACTATGCTGCTATAAAAAAGAAGGAACTCTTACCATTTGCAACAGCATGGATGGAACTGGAGAGCATTTTGCTAAGTGAAATAAGCCAGTCAATGAAGGAAAAATACCACATACTACAGTGGGAAGGCCGGGGAGGGTTGGGGGGCAGGACGGGGTGGGTAAGAGATTAACCGAAGGACTTGTATGCATACATATAAGCATAACCAATGGACATAAGACACTGGGGGGTAGGGAAGGCCAGGGGATTGTCAAGGGCAGGGGAAAAAAAAGTACACATATGTAATACCCTTTGTAATACTTTAAGCAATAAAACAATAAAAAAGAAAATTAAAAAAAGAAAATAAACCAAGAATAGTTGAAAGTTAAATCTAAGTTCAAGATTATTAGAGTAATGGTTGAATATAATTATTGTTCAGAATGACTTCTTGAGATGTAAAAATAAAGCACAGTCTGAGGTAATGAAATAACAATAGTGGAGGAAATATTTTTAAGATTGCTAAAAAAATCCCAAGAGGTTGAAGAAAGTGTGCAGCCTGGAGAGTTAAACACATAAGAATCCTCTTGTCACAGTACCAAGTCTGTGTGGTGTTGTTTTGGGAATAGAGATAATAACACTTGAATAAAAACCTTCTACAATGACTTTATGGAATATTTAAAATATTTAGTCACTAAGACTGTGGGACACATTAATGCAAAGTTAAATTAACTACTTGGGTAAATTGTTTTACTAGCATAAATTTCTGGAGTTCCAGCTGCATGTTCTAAATCCATCCAAGTTTTGCCTGTTCTTTCAGCCTGATTTAATTATCTAATAAGGCAATATTGGGCCTTGTGGATAGCTGGAACTTCCAGAACAGAGGCAGCATACATGTAGCTACAAGGAAGAGGGACATGGTCACTTCTACTTAGTAAGTTGTCTACTATTTTCAACTATTTAAAATATGTTAAGTGACTCCTAAGATGATGCTGAAAAGCCATTCGATAAAACAATATTAAAATCAGACAGACTGTCAAACCCCAGATGGAAGGTAGGGGAGGGTAGGGGTAAGGGGGGAAGATCAATCAAAGGACTTATATGCATGCATATAAGCTTAACTAATGGACACAGACAACAAGGGGGTGAGGGCATGAATTGGGAAGGTCTGGGGGGGAGCTTATGGTGGGATAAGGACACATATGTAATACCTTAATCAATAAAGAAATTAAAAAAAGAAAAAAATTCAGACATGATGCATATATATATATATATGGGGAAAGTAGTCAATGAGTGGCATTTTTTAATGTGCATTCTCTACCACCTACCAATGGAGCAGGCTTTATTCATCTGCCTGGGCACACTTCCAAAGATGCTCTAACTTATAAAATAACTTAGAAATGTCTCTGTCCAATAAACTTAAAAAATACATTGATCTCTACTTTAAAATTTTTAAGGACTTTTATACCACAAATCACAGACATCTTCTCTATATATTGTTCTTTCCATTCGCATTTTGACTGTAATAATAATGACCCCATATTTCTTCTAATATCTGTCAGTCACATGGTTCTCTCTATCATATATTCTCCATATTCACCTTCTTCTCTTCTCTATATAATTTCAGCCTCACCAGTGGTCAGCTTATAGTGCCCATGGGAGATTTTCATCTGCACACCAGTCACTATGAGCATTCTAATATGGTTGAAGAACCTGTTGGCTCTCAGGCCATGGGCATTACTTCGGCAATTAAAACACTGCAGATCATTATAATTAATATATTTTAAGACCTTTGCAGGGTAAATGGTCTCAAATCCTTGTTATTCCACCTGCTCAATTAAATTTTTTGCATGTGTGTTAAACCAATAACAATAGACTGTATTTTAAGCATGAGGAATTATCAACCAGTTTTGATAATTTTGATGAACTTCTCTTACCCTGTCCAACATACTGATATTATAATTATTAATGTTGTAATAATTACATCTGACAGTCTAGTATCATAGCTTAAAGAACTATAGCACCATTGCTGAGTTTTACAGTGATATTTGAGAAATCTGTCCCTGAGTGTGATTTTTTTCAACCCTAATTGCTTTTGAAATAAGTGAACTTGCACTTATTCTCATAATGGCTCTGAATAGCAAAGTCAAGAGATGATATTAGAATGCAATGTTTTCTCTGGTTCATATGCCACTCCCACCCTCATCCCCTCCCTAATAGGCTTTTTTCTTTAAATTCTCTCCAATGCTTAGTTAA
>NW_006297575.1:306794-310293 GCF_000327345.1 Myotis davidii
TGCTTCAAACTGTTTATGTGAACACGTGGATACATTTTCTTTGTGGCTACAGGGTAACAGATGCCAGGTTTCTGCAGATGGAATCTCAAGTAGGAATGGAATTAATATGGCAGAGTTGCCTACAAGCAATTCAAACTAGGAAAGAATATTATTGACTTAGTTTTTCTCAGGATTAAAGTCGATCCTTGAATCATAAAGTTTTGAAGAAACTGCATTACCATGAACAATATACTATTTTAATAAGATACTAAATTAGTATCAGGTATTCTTTTAATAGGATACTAGGTTAGAGTCACTATGTGATAGAGAACTATATAATAAGCTTCTTTTGCTTCATACCTGTGACAAAATATTGGGTAGATTTAGTACTGAAATAATTGGGTTATCATGCTATTGTATCAAACCTCAATTCTTTCTCATCAGTCCAATTGTATGACCCGAGTTCTTTTTTAATTTTAAGTTTTATTGAATTTATTAGGGTGACATTGGTTAATAAAATTACACAGGTTTCAGGTATACAATTCTATAGTACATCATCTGTATATTGTAGTGTGTGTTCACCACCCCAAGTCAAGTTGCCTTCCATCACCATGTATCCCTACTTTATCCTCTCTTACCTCCTCCCAACCTCCTTTTCCTCTGGTAATCAGTACATTGTTGCCTGTGTCTATGAGTGTCTTATTTTTCTTTGCTTAATCACTTTACATGTTTTCCTTTGTGACAGGATGGATGGACCTGGATAGTATTATGCTGAGTTCTTCTTACCCAGAGTATTTATTATACAACGAAGGAGGCAGTACACTATAGAGATCAAAAGTGCACACTGTGAAATCAGAAGGGTCATCAACATTTAAGCTTATTTTTGCCACTTACTGGTTCAAAGATCTGTAAAAGTTATATAACCTCTGCTTCAATTTTCCAATTTGTAAAATAGGATAACAATTATAATTAGCTTATAAATATTTAAGGTCACTAAATGCAATTTACCTGAAAAGTTCAGTCGTAAATGAACTTTTATAATTAGAGTGATTTTTTTTTAGTATGTAGCAAGTCCAATGCTTTTTACTTTTTTAAAGAGTAACTAATAAACTTTAGGTTTTTCCAGTGCTAACTAAAAGAAAACAGGTGAAAAATATGTGTTCTTTTTTTGTTTGTTTTCAAATTGGAAGAGAAATGTGACACATTTACAATAAATGTTAATTATCAATTTAAGACAGTTTTCTAAATCTTTGATACAATGTCCTTTAATGCAATAAAAGGGTCGGCTTACTGGAAGGGAATTACCATTTTCTAGACAATTTTATGATACTGGAGTTACAGAGTTTTGAAACACATTGTAAGTTTTGAAAAATAAAAATAAATCTCAATGGCTGCACTCTAACTAGGGGCTGGGTGCCCTTACTCCCAGCCATGGACTAGATTTATAGATAAAATACTGCATAGTCAGCTTCAAAAAATAAGAGAAGTATAGCTGATTGGACATATTTTGCCTAAAGAGCACCAAAGAAACAACCGAGGGACTGGTGAGAGAAGGGAAGTCAAAGAAAGGGGCAATCACCCCTGGTGCTTGGCTGCAAGGCCTGAAGAACAGTGGCAGCAAAACCCCCTCCCATTGGGAATGTGAACTGGCATCCAAGCGCAGGAATCTCAAACCCTGAGCAATGAAGACGGAAAAGAGATCCCAGGAAGGATCAGACAGAGGGATCCTGGCAACATTCTACTTGCGAGGGGGGGTCCCCTAGCGAGTGAAAGAACAGGTTTAATTACAGCAACCCTGGCAGGAGATATTCACTCTGGACTCTGACTGCTGTAGGCTGTGTTGCGATGTGTGGCCCCAGAATAGACAGGGCCCTAATAGAAAGCACCTGTACAGTCAGTGACCTAAAGAGATCCTCTGCTTTCCTGTAAGGCATTGCACAGCGCACCGGAAAGCATCTAAACTGTGTGGTGTGGAGAAGGGAAAGTTCCATTGCCAGAGAGAGACTGGAGCTGCCTGAAGGGCAGCGTAGGGATTTATGACCTTCACTGAAGAGTGTTTGGATCATGAGCAGAGTTGGAAATCTCTGCCCCAGCTTCACTAAGATCAGCTATGTGGGAGACCTGCATTGGGTGGACTTTGTAATACCTCCTGCTTGGATTGGGGGCGCAAGGATGCCAGGTCCTCGCAAAACAGGTTTCCTGTTTGTTTGGTTCTTTATATGTTTTTGATTTTTGAATGGCACCCCACAGCATACACTGGGAAGGCTTATATTGGGGAGACAGACCAGCAAGACCTGGGCTTTGTGTCTGCGTTGTGGAGGGGATGATCTGAGAGTCCTGTGAGTTTGGCCAGCCAGAGTGGGAAAGTAGGGGTGGAGTACCTCTACTTCTCCTGCAGGCTAGGAGCACCACCCCCAACAGCAAATGGGCTGAATCAGCTCTCTGAAGCCCCAGAAAACACCAGCGGGGCAAAGTTAGGTGCAGGAAGGGAGAAGGGCTCAGAGGAAGACATTCCAAGAGTAAGATTCTCAGGGACGATTGTCTGGGACCAGGGAGATATGCTTACCTCCCCTCCTGGGGGCTCGGGAAGAGCCTTGCTCAACAGAGACTCTTTTGATCAATCCCACTGAGCCCAGGGCAGCTGAAACTGTCCATACAGAAAAGACAGCAAGCTGAATCCAATCTGAACCTGCGTCAGGCCATTTTAAGGGGAAGTAGAGTTGGAAGATATGGTAGAGACTGAGTGGACTTTGAAGCAGAGATTAAATTCCCCCTCAGTGAGTGCCTGATGGCAAAATCTCTAAGAGGCTCACTAGCACTAGTTACAGTAGCCTTCCTCTGCTCTAAAGACTCACTTCAGAAGACACTGGAGAAAAAACAGGCAAGCACAGGGCGGAGGAGGAGGTCTGCAGAGAGCCTCAGACCAGCCAGCTGCAAAAGGACACCGAGAGCCAAACATGGACAGCTCCTGACACTGGCTGACACAAAACTAGGTCCCAGGAAGCCTGAAATCAGCATTGTAAACAGTGAGCCTCTGACATCATAAGCTGCCCAAATGAACTTCACGTGGCTGATTTTAAAAAAATATATATTTTTGTATTGTTTTGTTTTGCTTTTCTTGTTTTTTTCTTTTTGTTCAATATTTTCTTGATATTATTTGCATTACTGTTTTAATATTATTATAATTATTAAGTTCATTGCTTTTTTCTCTTGTTTCTTCCATATTTCTTATTGGCTTTGCTCCTTGCACTATTTTTTCTTTGTTTTCCCCTTTTTCCTTCTACATTCCAGCTTTTGCTTTACCTTTCTCTCTCTTCTTGTTACCTTTGCATTACTTTTTTTATTCTTTGTCTACTTGTTTTAACATTTTCCTATTCCTACGCTCGTCCTATTTTTTCCCCTCCTTTCTTTCAAAATAATTTTTCTGCCTTTTTGTATCCCAGTAGTCTATTTATTATTATTATTATATTTTTTGCTATTAGCAATAATATCCTTCTCTCTCTCTCTCTCTCTCTCTCTC
>NW_006297575.1:310348-339628 GCF_000327345.1 Myotis davidii
TCTTTGCCTTAGTGTTTGTATTTTCTCTTCTCTTTCCCAATTCTCTGTTCTCTTTGGTTGTTTTCATTGTGGTTGTCAGGATATTTTGTATGTTCCTATTTATTTACTATCAGTTTTCTTTTGTTTTGATTTTCACTTTTAGCACCTGTACAGCAGCTCACACAATGTGGTAGTTGCTGAGCCTCACAGTTAGCCAGCTAAGAGAAGACTCTTCTCATGAATAGGACAACAACAATATAGACACAATCACAACAAGGAGAGTCCAAATAACCCACAAGAGGGACACACCTAGAGCATACAGCTCAGAAGTCCAAGGAAAACACACCTCTGGGTCCCACAGGATATTCACTACAGAAGCCCAACCCATAAGACTGGGAGTCATACCAAATATATTTAATACATAGATATAAACACAAAGAGACAACTAAAATAGGGAGATAAAAAAACAACCCCCAAATTAAAGAAAAGGAGGAATTGCCAGAAAAAGACCTAAGTGAAATGGGGGTAAGCAAGTTTTCAAACATAAAGTTCAGAGTAATGGTTATAAATATGCACAAAGAACTTAGTGAGAACTATAAGAAATTTAATAGGAACTTCTAGAATTTAGTTGGAACTACAAGGAACTTGGTGAAAGCTGCATCATCATGAAGAAAAAAGATATAGATATGAATAAGAACTAGGAAGAATGAAGAATACTATATCTGAGATTAAGAATACACTGGAAGGAATAAAAGCACATTTTTGAAGCAGAGGATTGAGGTAGGGGGGTAAGTGATCAACCAAAGGACTTGTATGCATGCATATAAGCATAACCAATGGACATAAGTCACTGGGGGATAGGGGAGGCTAGGGGACTGTAAAAATAAAGGAACTGTTGTAAAAAGAATATAAAGGGAAGAAGGAACACAGGCATAAAGAATAAAAATGGCTACAAACAGGTACTTACCAGTAATAACCTTAAATGTAAATGGATTAAATGATCCAATCAGACCTAGCCAGATTGGCTCAGTGGATAGAGCTTGGGCCTGTGGACTGACGGGTCACTGGTTTGATTCAGTCTAGGGCATATGCCTCGGTTGCAGGCTCGGTTCCCAGTTTGGGGCTTGCAGGAGGCAGCCAATCAATGATTCTCTCTTATCATTTCATCTTTGTTGTTTCTCTCTCTCTCATTCCTCCCTCTCTGAAATCAATAAAAAATATATATTTAAAATAAATACATACATAAATGCTCCAATCAAAAGTCATAGGGTGGCTGAATGACCCATACATATGTTGTCTACAAAAGACCCACCTCAGAACACGGGACTTACACAAACTGAAAGTGATGTGATGGAAAAACATTCTTGAGGCAAACAAATGAAAGAAAAGCTGGGGTAGCAATACTTACATCTTACAAATGAGACCTCAAAGCGAAGGCCACAACAAGAGAAAGAAAGCCACTTCATAATACTAAAGGGATGGATTCAACAAGAAGATATAACTCCGGTAAACATATATGTACCCAATGCAGGAGCACCCAAATACATTAAGAAACTATGGAAGATATCAAGGGAATGATCTACAGCAATACAATCATAGTAGGGGATTTTAATACCCCATTGACATCACTGGATAATTCTTCTAGACAAAAAAATCAAGAAACAGCAATCTTAAATGACTCACTAATCAGAAGGAATTAATTGACATCTCCGGAAGCTATGGACTATACATTCTTCTCAGGTACACATGGGACATATTAGGACACAGGCTAAGTCCTTACAAATTCAAGAAGATTGAAATCATAGTAAGCATTTTCTCAGATCACAATGGCATAAAATTATAAATCAACTACAATAAAAACAAATCAAACACTTGGAATCTAAATAGCATGTTATTAAACAAAGATTGGGTTACCAAAGAGATCAAAGAAGAAATAATAAACATTCTGGAAACAAATAACAATGAAAACACCTCAATCCAAAATCTACGGAACACAGTGAAAGCAGTCCTGAGAGGGAACTTCATAGCTCTCCAGTCCTACATAAAAAAAAAACAACAAAAAAAACAAACAAACAAACAAACAAAAAAAAAAACAAGAAAAACTGGTAATAAATTATCTACCTCTATACTTCAAAAAGTTAGAAAGAGAGAAACAAGAAAATCCCAGAGTGATAAGAAGGAAAGAAATAATAAATATCACAGCAGAAATGCATGACACATAGAAAACAACAAAAACAACAACAAAAAGATGAATAAAACCAAGAGTTTGTTCTTTAAAAGGATAAACAAGATTGATGAACCTCTAGCCAGGTTCAGCAAACGAAAGTCGTGGTCCACACCACTTCACAGGGGAGTTTTAGCAAACATTCAAAGAAGAACTAAAATCTATCCTCCTCAGACTATTCCAAAAAGTTCAAGAGGAAGGCACATTTCCAAGCTCTTTCTATGAAGCCAGCATTACCCTAATCCCAAAACCTGATAAGACACTACAAAGAAAAGAATTACAGGCTATGATCCCTGATGATCATAGATGCTAAAATCCTCAACAAAATTCTAGCAAATTAGATCCAGCATTACACTAGGTACATCATACTCCATGATGAAGTGGGATTCATTCTGGAGATGCAAGGCTGGTACAATATCTGCAAATCAAAAGATGTGATACATCACATAATCAAATTGAGAGACAAAAATCACATAATCATCTCACCTGAGGCAGAACAAGCATTTGACAAATCCAACACCGTTTCTTGATAAAAACTCTCAGTAAGGCGGGAGTAGAAGGATCACACCTCAACATAATAAAAGCCTTATATAACAAACCTACAGGCAACTGCATACTCAATGGGCAAACTCTAAAACCATTTATCATAAGAACAGAAACAAGATAGGGATGCCCATTTTCACCACTCCTATTTGATATAGTACTGGAAGTGCTTACCATAGTGCTCAGACAAGAAGAAGAAATAAAAGGCATCCACATTAAAAAAGAAGAAATAAAACTGTCATGGTTTGCAGATGACATGATATTGCATATAGAAGTCCCCAAAGACTCCATCAAAAAACTACTAGACTAGAATATACAGTGTTCATGGATTGGTAGAATCAACATCATTAAAATGTCCATACTACCCAAAGCAATCTATAGATTCAATTCAATCTCCATTAAAATATCAATGGCATATTTCACAGAACTAGAACAAACTCCAAAAATTCATATGGAATAAAAAAGACCCTGAATAGCCCCAGCAATCTGAGAAAGGACAAAGTTGGAGGGATCACCATACCAGATATCAGCTATATTAACAAGCCATTGTTCCCAAATGGCCTGGTACTGGAACAAGAATAGACATACAGTATATGCGGGCGTGCAGGTACAGTGCGATTGAAACTTCATGGCCCATGCGCAGAAGTCGGTATTTTGTGGAAGAGCCAGTATTTTGTGGAAGAGCCACACTCAAGGGACCAAAGAGCCGCATGTGGCTAGCAAGCCATGGTTTGCCGAGCTGCGGTTTGCCGACCACTGAACCAATGGAACAGAACAGGAACCCAGAAATCGACACAAGCCAGTATGCTCAACTAATATTTGACAAAGGAGGAAAGAGCATAAAATGGTGTCAAGACAGTCTCTTCAATAAATGATGTTGGGAAATTTAGTCAGATACATGCAAAAAAATTAAAGTAGACCACCAACTTACAGCATATACAAAAATAAACTCAAAATGGATAAAGGATTTAAACATAAGACAGAAAACCATAAAAATCTTAGAAGACTCCCAAGGCAGTAAAATAGCAAACATATATCTTACCAATATCTTACTGATACTGCTCCTAGAACAATGGAAACTAAGGAGAAAATAAACAAATGGGACTACTTCAAAATAAAAAGCTTTTGCACAGCAAAAGAAACCATCAATAAAATGACAAGAAAGCTCACTGCATGGGAGAACATATTTGCTAGTGTTATATCCAATAAGGGTCTGTTCTCCAAAATTTATAGGAAACTCATACATCTTTAAAAAAGGAAGATAAACAATTCAATCAAAAACTGGGCAAAGGACTTAAATAGACACTTTCTGTAAGTGGACATACAGAAGGCCAAGAGACAAATGAAAACTGACTAAAAGTCACCAACTATCTGAGAGATGTAAATGTCAGAATGGCTATCATCAACAAATGGCATGTGCTGGTGAAGATGCGGAGAAAAAAGGATCCCTCATGCACTGCTGGTAGGAATGCAGACTGGTTCAGCCACTGTGGAAAACAGCATGGAGTTTCCTCAAAATATTAAAAATGGGAACTTCCATTCGACCTGGTAATCCCACTTCTAAGAATATATCCCAAGAAACTAGAAACACCAATCAGAAAAGATATATGCACCCCTATGTTCATAGCAGCACAATTTACAATAGCTAAGATTTGGAAACAGCAGATGAGTGGATTAAGAAACTGTGGTGCATCTACACAATGAAATACTATGCTGCTATAAAAAATAAAGAACTCTTACCATTCTCAACAACAGGGATGGACCTGGAGAGCATTATGCTAAGTGAAATAAGCCAGTTGGAGAAAGATAAATATCACATGATCTCACTCATTTGTTTTTTTTGTTTCCTAACACCATATATTATATTTTATTTGCATTAAGTTTCTAAAAAACACTTTGGTTTTACATACCATACCTGTTTATTATTGTATTTATTTGCTCACTATAATGTACTCAGACTGTTTTTCTGATGTCATTTGTTTATCCTTAGAAGTTAATTTAGTATAGGTGTCTTTTTGCTACAGGTCTCTTATTGGTAAACTCACTTCTTTTCTTCATCTGAAATTGTCTTTGTTCCAACCTTATTCTTAATTTATTGATTTGCTCTGTGTGTGTGTGTGTGTGTGTGTGTGTGTGTGTGTGTGTTGTGTGAGTTATCTACTACCACATAACCAAATGCCATTTATTTTATTTGATGATAATTCTGTAAGTCATGAATTTGGCTGTGCTTAACTGGATGATGCTTCTGTTGGCCCTGTCAGTGCTCATTCATGTGGCTATATTTAGCTTGAGCACCTGCATGAGCTTGCCGGTCTAATAGGAATAAAATGTAACAGCTTTAAAATTTTGAATTAAAAAAGTCTATTTCGTGTGGCTTTCCTATATTTTAGGATGTTTAGCAGTATCCATGGTCTGTATCTATTAGATGGTCATAGAACTCCCTATGTTCTGACATCCAAAAATGACTCCTGATATTAACAAATGCCCTTGGGAGATAAAATTATCTCTGGTTGAGAAACACTTATGTATTAGTTTCCCAATATTTCCATAACAAATTAACACCATCTTGGTAATTTAAATCAACCCAAATTTATTATCTCATAGGTTTGGAGCTCAGAAGTCCAAAATGACTCTTACTGGGCAAAAATCAATGTGTTGGTAGAGGTGAGTTTTTTCAAGACGCTCTAGGCAAAGAATCTTTCCTTACAGCTTCTAGAGGCTGACTGAATTCCTTGGCTTGTGTCCCTTTCCTCTCCCTTAAAGCCAGCAGCTTAGCAGTAGTAGCTTTTGTTACTTTTTCCTTCTCCTCCTCCTCCTCCTCCTCCTCCTCCTCCTCCTTCTCCTTCTCTCTATCTCTTTTGTCACTTCTCTTTTTTTTTTGACTCCTTTGAAGATCCTTGTGAGGACATTAGGCTAATCCAGATAATCCAGGGTAATGTCTCCATTTTAAGGTCCTTAACGTAATCACATTGGTATAAAAAGTGCCCTTTTCTTTGTAAAATAATATATTCACACATTCCAGACATTAATTTGTAGATGGGAGGACATTACTTTGCCTACCACAATTGGTCTAACAGTGGTCGGCAAACTCATTAGTCAACAGAGCCAAATATCAACAGTACAACGATTGAAATTTCTTTTGAGAGCCAAATTTTTTAAACTTAAACTATATAGGTAGGTACATAGTTATTAACTTAATTAGGGTACTCCGAAGAGCCACATTCAAGGGGCCAAAGAGCCCCATGTGGCTCGTGCGCCGCAGTTTGCCGACCACGGGCTAGGATGACCTCACTTGAAATGATTTATCTCTGCTCCACATGTTTTCATCTTCCAGGAAGCTATCCCAAATTTTCTTCATATAATAGTGGTTGAGTTTCCAGAAACAAGAGACTAAGCCTCAGTGCTGAAATACTTTTTAAAATTTAGATCTGATAATGTCCTATTAGCCAAAACAATTCACAGGACCAACACCAAAGTGGGAGAGGACTATACAAGAACACGGTTATAGGAAGAAAAATTTTATTTGGGGAAATTACTGAAACTCTAACAGAATAGTAATCTAGGTTTAGTTATTTTCTCTTAGAACTTTAAAAGTATAATTTCACTGTATTCTAGCTTCAATATTTTAAAAGGTTGTATTTATGACCAGCTGGTGTGGCTCAGCGATTGGGCATTGACTCATGCACCAAGAGGTCACCAGTTTGATTCCTGGTCAGGGCAGTTTGGGGTCTGGGTTGTGGGTTCAATTCTCAGTGGGGGGTGTGCAGGAGGCAGCTGATTAATCAATGTTTCTCATTGATGTTTCTCCCTCTCACCTCCTCTCTCTCTATAATCAATAAAAATATTTTAAAATATTATATTTATAATTGTTCTTTTTTACATGTTTTGTTATTCTCTGGAGATGCTTAAGTATGCTATGATTTCTGAAGCTAAGCATTTTTGTTTTTACTAGTTCTATAAAAATTGTCAGCCATGATCTCTTAAACTGTTTTCTCTCCTTCAATTATCTATCTTCTCTTCTTATGATTTTCATTAGACATATGCAACACATTTTAATTCAAGTCTCTGTATTTTAACATCTTAATTTTTTAACTTGTCATATCTTTGTTTTCCTGAGCTCCTATGTGGGTAATTTCTACTTATTAGTACATCTTCCACTTCATTAATGCTGTCTTATAGTTGTCTAATCTGTTTTCTCCTGTCAGATGAGTTTTTAAATTGCAGTAATGATATTTTGTTTAATATTTAGAAGTTCCTTTTATGCTTCAAAGTTGTATGTCAATTTCCAATATTCTTGAGTTGATTTTGAGATTTTGTCATTTACATTCTATTATATGCATATCTATCTATATTCCATATCTGAATAATCCATTATCAGAAGTCATTCCAGCTGTAAATCTGTGAGTTATATCATGTGTTATAACCTTTAATTATAAGGGTTTTACTACCTGTTAATTTTTTGGAGTCTTAAATGTCGATGAGGAGTTATTATTGCAGAAATAATTTAATTCTTTTTCTATTTCTTGCAGTTATGTAGACCACTGAACTGAAATTAATGAGTCTTCTTTGTAGGTTCTCAACTCAGAGGTTAAGCATAAGTTTACCTTTTCCTTTGTAGCCTAAGGATCAGTTTTCAGATAGCAACTCTGCCTCAGGCCTCTGTGACGCTCCCATCTGCTCTTTAGTTCTGGTCCTAGATCAGTGGTTTGCAACCTTGGCTGCACATTAGAATCACCTGGGAATCTTTTTAAAATCCTGATTTCTGGGCCTCATCCTCCGGAAATTCTGTTTCTTTGTTATGGGGTGAGGCCACAACATTAGTAACAAAGAAACAGAATTTCCAGAGGATGAGGCCCAGAAATCAGGATTTTAAAAAGATTCCCAGGTGATTCTAATGTGCAGCAAAGGTTGAGAACCACTGTCCTAGATGAACCACAATCTTTATTATTTCCAACTGAAGGTCTCTTTTTTACTTTTCCTTTTTTTTTATATATTTTATTGATTTTTTACAGAGAGGAAGGGAGAGAGATAGTTAGAAACATCGATGAGAGAGAAACATCGATCAGCCGCCTCCTGCGCATCCCCCACTGGGGATGTGCCCGCAACCCAGGTACATGCCCTTGACCGGAATCGAACCTGGGACCTTTCAGTCCGCAGGCCGACGCTCTATCCACTAAGCCAAACCGGTTTCGGCAACTTTTCCTTTTTTTAATAAAGGGTGAGAAATACTTCAGGCCTTTCTCTACCTTTTATGAGACCTTCAATATCTCACAAATAATATCTTGCAAAGCTTTACTTTTTATAGAGCTGAAGTGTTATTTGGAGGACTTCATTATGATAATGAAAAAAAGAAGTATTACATAGATCTTTTAATTATTAAAAATAAAGAACAAGGTTCCCTGGATAAAAAACAAAACAAACACACACACACACACACACACACAACTTCCCTTGACTCTGGAGTCCAATCTGGTCAATGTCTTATTTATCTTTTCATTAAAAACACAAGAGTGAGAAGTCAAAACTTGTTTCATGTAATGCTGAGTTGTCTAAGTTTTTTGGAAATAGGTATTAAGAATTACAAATGCCTAGAGCAGTGGTTCTCAACCTTCTGGACCTTTAAATACAGTCCCTCATGTTGTGACCCAACCATAAAATTATTTTCGTTGCTACTTCATAACTGTAATGTTGCTACTGTTATGAATCGTAATGTAAATATCTGATATGCAGGATGGTCTTAGGTGACCCCTGTGAAAGGGTCGTTCGACCGCCAAACGGGTTGAAAACCGCTGGCCTAGAGGATTTAGGAAATGCTTTTCTTCCATTTCTCTTGAAAGACATTGCAATCTTTATGTTTATTTGTTTTACTAATACAAAAACATGGTGAAAAATAGCAATTGACATTTGGCCTTAGGGTCATAGACACAAGAAGGAACGATTGCAAATTTGATGATCTGTAGGATACACATTTAGAACAAAGGAAACATTTCGCTCTCAGCTCCAGTCTCCTGTGCCATTTAAGGGTAAAAGCCCATTGTTGGCACCTATTACGATACTTAAGAGAAGCAAAATCCAGATGTTTCAAAGAAATATTATTTGTCATTAAATAAATAATTTAAAAATAATACTGTGCAACTTAATATTCTTAGCTTCAAATTATCAAGGTTTATGAGGCAGATTCAGCCTAATAGTTGGTGACTTTTGATATACATAAAAGTGTCATGATTGAAAATAGTTTAAAAAAAATTTTAAGCCTGGCCAACATGGCTCAGTGGTTGAGCATTGACCAATAAACCAGGAGGTTAGGTTCAGCTTTTTTACATGTTGAAAGTAAAGAGCCAGCTATCAAAGAGAAATATGAGAAGAATGTTCCAGAGAAGTTTGAATTAAGTACATACACTTCACATAGAGGTGATAATTGAGATATTAAGGTAAAATAATTATCTAAGAAACAAAGTAAAACAAAACAAACAGCATCTTATATTTAAGGAGCAGGAAATAAATAATTTATTAGAAAAACAACAAAAAGTTCAATTGAAAAAGTGATAGGAAAAAGCAGTAATGAATGGTCCTTAAGTTTAAGAACAGTTCAATAGAAACAGGTTGGTTAATCAACTACTGCAGGTAAATCCATTTAGTGAGAGCTAATAAATTGGTTTTATTATTTGGAGATCATTCCTTTCTCATTGAGGTAGAGGAAGGAATTATATTAAAGAGTTATAGAGAAGATTGATATTGCCAAAATTGAGGGAATGATTCCAAACTATTTTCTCAAAAAGTTTGGACAAACAAGAAGTTGAAGATAGGCAGGACTTAGTTTAAGAATGCTTCATGAGAACAGGTGTAATGGGCTGGTGGTGAAGTGGTGCCATTAACTGAAGTATCAATAACAATTTTTAATAACTGGTCCTGAAGAGATAACTCAAAGAGAAGTATCTCAACCTTAGGACATCTATAAGATTTTCTGTCCATGTATAGGACAGTTTTCCATGGAAAGGAAAGGACTAAATCTTCATTTCCTAGTGCCTAGACTGAATTAGTATGTAATATTCAGATCTAGCAAAGAGAGGGTCCAAGTAAATCAAAACACCAGGGAGACTAGTCAGTGAACAAAA
This sequence comes from Myotis davidii, assembly GCF_000327345.1. Classification (NCBI taxonomy): domain Eukaryota; kingdom Metazoa; phylum Chordata; class Mammalia; order Chiroptera; family Vespertilionidae; genus Myotis; species Myotis davidii. The sequence goes on from NW_006297575.1 coordinate 320,210, forward strand.
ATATTACAGAACTCCAGTGCATAATACGAGTTTGACAGGAAATAATTATCTGTGAGAATTATCAAACATGGGCCAATACAGAAACCCAGCTCTACTGAAAGAACTAACATGGGGATGGAAAATATAACTGTGAATTCAGGACAATTCATAAGTCTGAGGATTATCCAGCAGTGATTTAAGATCTAGGTTGTTTGGGAATAAGACTTGAGCAGGAAGCAATATATTTACATATAGCTATTTTCACACGTGTCACGAAAAAGAGAGCTAAGGCCATTGATATGATATCCACATAAACTGGAATTCCCTAAGGATCAAGCTTGCAGGTCAGAGTTATCTGAGACTAGCAGTCAAGGCAGAGGCTAAGGAATAAACCATGCTTTGACAGAGTAGGTGAGTTTTTTATTTGGTTTTGTTAAAGGTAACCTGGCTTATGTATGACAGAAGGGAAAAGGACTATTTGAGTAAAAAACATTAAATATTCAATAGAAAGGACAAACTTTAGGGAGGGAAATAATAAATTAAGTGGGAAGAAATGAAGTTAATATGACACTTTCCATTTCATTATCTAGTAGGGGAGAAACAACCAAACAAATAAATATTGTTATGAGACTTCTGTAAAAAAGAATAGGAGAATGGTTAGGGGAGCAATCTAGATCAGGTCTCTCAAGAAAGGTCTGATTTAGAAAGTTTCATTATAATTGAACTTAATGGAGATGCTAAACTGGTAGAAAAACATTCTAAGTAGTGATAATAGGAACAAGTTTGGGTTATTGAGAATCCAAAAGCGGACCAATGAGGGCTGGACCATACTGTGGAGTAATAAAGTAGAAGGTATGAGAAAATTGGTGAATGTTCAGCTCCTGCAGGGTTATATAAGTTGTGGTAAGAACTTTGGATGTTAAATTTTAAAAGTGAATAAAAAGGCATTGCAGGAATAAACAGGAGGGTAAATTTATCTGGTTTATATTTTTAAAAGATTAGTCCAAATGTTGTATGGGAAATGGAATTGGGTGGCTAAAGAGATTAGATGCAGGAACACCAAATATGAGGGTATTTCAAAATCCAACCAAGAGATGAGGGTGGTATTTCCTTGGCTGATGACAGTGGGAAGGAAGAAAAATAGACTTGTGGAATATATTTTGGACATAGAAATTTCAGGACTTGCTGGTAGATTAAATGTGGGTGAAGACTGAGAGAAAGGTATTCAGAAAGAAACTAGGTTTCTAGGTCAGGCAGTCATTTGATGTGCCAAATAAGTACATTAAAGAATAGGGTTCAAAAAAACAATTTAATCAGTCTGGTAGGTGAGAATCAGATGATCAAAATGGCAATTTATTTCATCTACTGACATTCTTTTATAATGAAGTAGAAATGGAATAGTGGGTTAGAAAGACTTATATTTGGATCATTTTCTGCTCATCTTTATTCAGACATGACTAAAAAATAAAAACACATGTGAAATTGAGGATTTTAGCCTTTGATTTATGTCCTCATAAATAAAAATGAAAACAGTTTCAATTCTATTGTAATAAAATAGGTGGGAAGAGTTTAAAGTACTATCTACTATTTTCCATAAGAACAATTTTAAACTTACTTTTGCCCACCCTTGTATACGACAATGGTCTAGTTACTAGTATCTAGAATATGTAAAGAATTCATAACTGAATTACAAAAAGTCAAGCAATTCAGGCTTATAGTTCAACAACATAGAACAAAACAATCCAAAGATAACAAATCTAAGGCTTTAAATATATATATTCAACTGGCCAATAAGTACATGAAAACATGCCCAACATTATTAGTTATGAGGTAAACACAAATTAAAACCACAATGAAACCACTTCACTCCCTTAGGATGACTATTATAAATATTTTTAAATGCAACAATAACAACTGTTGTCAGTGATGTGGAGAAATTGCAGCCCTAATACATTGCTGATTGAAATGTAAACTGTTCACAAGCTATATAAAGTTTAGAGGTTTCTCAAAATGTTAAACAGAATTACCTTATGACTTAGCAATTCTACTCCTAAGTATGTACTCAAAAGAATTAAAAACAGGTCTCAGAAAATACTTGTACACAAATTATCATAGTATCGTATTATTATTCACAATAGACAAAAGTCTGAAACAGCTCAAATGTTCATAAGTGGCTAAATGGAAGAAGAAATTGTGATACATACATAAAATGGAAAATAGCATTATAAAGGTATGAAATACTGATGCATGCCTCAAAAGCATTTATGTTATTTGAAATAAGTCAGACACAAAATATTACATATTGTACAATTCTATTTATATAAAATATCCATAACAGGTTAATCCATAGAAATAAAACACAAGTTGGTGGTTTCCAGGGACAGAGAAAGAAGAAATGAGGAATAACTGCTTAATGTGTATGATATCTTATTCTGAGGTGATGAGAGTATTTGGAACTAGATAGAGGTGGTGGTTATACAACCCTGTAAATGTAATAAATGACCTTAAATAATTTACTTTAAAATGGTCAGTTTTATTTTCTGTTAATGTCACCTCAATTAAAAAAAAGTAAATGAGCTGTGTCTCATTTCCTTAAATTTAACCAATTGAAAGTTCACTTTTAATAGCTGAATGTTCTGCACCTTCTCAGATAATATAAGCCATTTGATGGATGGGAATGAATATGCTTTAACATAAAAAATGGATAATGTAGAAATTTATTGCAAGGCTAGTTTGATAAATATTATTGGCTTTGGAGGTTCCATGACCTCCTCAGTTAATACAAGTGTAAATGTATTTTTCTTACTGGACAATTTTATTACTGTTAATGGTTTTACTTTATGATTTTTGCCATTTTAATGTTTTAAATTCTAATTATGTGTGGAACTGAAATGTAGTGCTCAGAGAGGGCTTATTGAACAATCAAGGCTTTATTTCTGGAAGCAAGTGGTCTTAAGTGCCAGGAGTTTTGAAACACACATTTCTAGAAATGTTACGATATATATACATTTTTTAAAGGTTTTATCTTTTATAATGGGAAAACACCTAGGGCTTCTGGAGCAGGCTCATTGATAAGTAGGACTTTGGCCTCCTAGTGTTAAAAAACTTTCTTTGGTTTTGTGTTTCTATAAATGGACCACTTTAATTTGAAGCATTTGTATCCGGCTTAAAGTGATAGTATATTATGTAACTGCAAAATCATTCCTCCTTCATGACTATTTAAAGTAAGTACTATTGAAATACATAAAACTGTGCTTTAGAGGAACCTCTTCCTTCCTCAGAGCTGAATAAGGATACCTTTGATTTCTCTCCAAGCAGGTGCAAAAGATACAATTACAGCAGTCTTTGAGTTTGAGGGAACCAACTATTGTCCTAAGACTTCATATTACACTAGATGTGCCATAAACTTAAAATGGGTGATGTAACACATTTCAAAGGCTGGAATAAAATACCAAGCAATAAGGAAACTCAAGAATCAAAATTGATACTTCTTAGTATTTCAACAGCCAAAGAATATAGCTGAGGAAGAAAGCTTGCTTCAATCATCTTACCAGAAAAGGGGGGAAAATGTTTAAAAATCAGTTCATGCTGAAGCTCTGGTTATTTTATGAATGTTTTATAATTCAGTTGCCTAATTTTATTTTTTACTGTTAACATTAGTGGGAAGTATTTAAGGCAAATTAACTAAATCTGGAAACAAATGTTTAATAAGATGCTCTGTAATTGCTGCAAAAAATAATAATAAATAAGTTCCCCAAAGGAATTTTACTTTCCACTATATAATACCTTCAATAAGGTTTAAAAACATCTGCATATTTGAACAATTTCTATTAATATCATTATCACTAGTGATTTGAGAAGATATTTAAAGAAACTGACATCAATTTGATAGTTTTTAATGTGAGGTTCATTAGTTACAGGAACAATTAAATTCCATTTGAGATCAGCAGGGCAATTACTGTTTTAAAGGGTAAGGAACCTCATATACACTATCCATTAAAAAAAAATGGCCCTATCAAAAAAACTACCGAAGGACTTGTGTGCATGCATATAAGCATAACCAATGGATACCAGACACTGGCGGGTAGTGGAGTCTGGGGGAAGGTCAAGGGGAAAAAAAGGAGACATATGTAATACTCTTTGTAATACCTTAAGCAATAAAAGAAAATTTAAAAAAAAATTTCTATTTGCACAGGCTCTAAAATAGTGTGAGAAGCCATTAGCAAGAGATCTCTATGCATGAAATATAAAGGGCGATTTATAAATTCTTTGCTAGAGATGAGACTTCTCCATCCAAGTTAGAGGAAACTTTAGAAAAATTTATCAGGAATTTCAGAAAATGAATTTGCAAGAGAAATATCTCACAATGGTTCCTCATACATCATGGCACTACTGGCTCTCCTGAACTTCCACACCATCTAATGGATTATCTACCTTTATTTTTATATATATATTTTATTGATTTTTTACAGAGAGGAAAGGAGAGGGACAGAGAGTTAGAAACATCGATGAGAGAGTAACATCGATTCAGCTGCCTCCTGCACACTCCCCACCGGGGATGTGCCCACAACCCAGGTACATGCCCTTGATCAGAATCAAAACTGGGACACCTCAGTCCACAGGCCGACGCTCTATCCACTGAGCCAAACCGGTTAGGGCAGATTATCTACCTTTATTCAACACCTTTTCCCACTCCTTCAAGATGAAAACACAAAATAACTCTATCAAATTCTAGAATAAAATTCATAGAAACTTCCAGTCTGTGGCTATCCATTATCTTTTGCCTTTTTCAAGTAACAGCACCTTTATTTCCTGTTGCAGGATTCCCTCTTCCCCATTGTGATTGTTCTTTGTGGGACTGTCCAACAGGGTGTGCATCCCTCCCATAGGCAAATTGTGGTTAAAAATCCAAGCTTAACCAATTAGAGTCTCTCTGTAGCAGACTGATTAAATAATGAAAAAAATTGGTTAAACTTGATTCACCCCAGCAGAAACAGTATAGCATACCTGCTGTGTGAATAACTAGAATCATCCTGGTTTCTACCCTTTTTGTACCTAATCTTTAAACTATTGTATTCAGAATTATTTTGCTTTTGAGAGTTGTGCAATATCTATTATGTGTGTTTATGTGGAGAGTAATATCCACATTCAATTTTTTGGCTTGCACAGGTCTTATTTGACAAAATGATAAATAATATGGTCCTGACAAGGTGTTTACCAGTGTTAAAAAAATGTAAAATGCCTAGCATGACATATGGCACATAAGTGAATTAATAATAGTAATAATAATAATAATAATAATAATAGTGATAGTTAACATGAATTGACCCTGACAGTGCTGAGCACTTCACATACATCATCTCACCTAGTTCTTTCTATGGATTTGTGAAATAATTTCTAATATCATGTCCATTTGAGAGGCCCAAACTTATGTAGCTATTAAGTTGTAAAGCTGGGATTTGAAAACTGGCAATCTTCATATACACACATTTAAATAATACATTCTAAATTTGTTCCTCATTTTTCTTGTGTGACAGTGAAGAAGCCATAATTAGTGGGATCATTTGTCCATAGTGTGGTATACTCCTGATTTCTCCAGGAGAAATACCATACTGAACAGCTGTTTTTAATAAATAACATTGCCTGGTATTGAAGCACCATTCTATTAATTAGTTTTCTGCTAGGTGGGGAGTTTCTTGATGGTCATTTGTTGACTACGTATCCCATATTAATAACAATAACAAAGAGAGTTCCCCAAAACATGTGTATTCTCTTATCCTATGTGTAATGTGGGAGAGATTTTAATTATTAGATGCAACTGTGTCTTTCATGCTGTATTCATAATACATCTGTGAAGTAAATAATCAGTATTTGATCTTTGGGACCATAATTATGTTTTTCATATAAATGGGATTTTTATGGCCTTTGTAAAAGCAACTTTTGCCTCATTCTTTCTTAAAGTTGTGCTAGGTTTCTGCCATAGCTACAGGCCTGTAAGAAATGATCCAATTTTTCTCATATATCCCATGTAATGAAATAATTGTGAATTATAAGCTGAAATAAACCAAATGCTGCATTACAGAAGACAGTAAGCAAAATATCTTCCAGTTGATACTTTTAGCCTTCTTTCTTCTTGTAGGCTAGAATCCGGTGCTAACCAAGCAAGACTATTTGTTTTGAGATAGTCATTGATCAGCCCACACCCCCAAAACAAATGTCCACCAGGAAAAGATATTGACAAATACTCTGTGGATGATAGTTGTTGCTAACTGAATGTCAATTTAAGTTAAACTCAGGCATTTTTTAATCTGTTGTCCTTAGGAAATTGTTTAACCAAATGATCCTTAAGACACACTTAAAGCACACTGCATAAAGCTTGGACTTAAAGTTATTAAGAGAATTACCTCCTGAGTATGACAAATGAGGTTTCAGAACGCCTTCAGGTCTTTCTTTGGCTTCAGACATAAGGACATACTTAAATTTTCAAGTAGCAGTTCATTATTGTAAATGGACCTGTCATCCTTTTCAGCCAAAGCATTCTTTAGCCCTCTAATTCTGGATAAACCTTTATGTAGCTTACGGATGAAACAAGAGATGATGGTTGAGAAAGAATGTATGTGCTGATGACTCAAAATTCAGTACACCTTATTTTGCATTTGAAACCTTTTAAAATATTTTCAACATGCATATTTTCTAAATGATACATTTATTCAACATAGCTTCATCAGTCTTATTTAATTGCCAAAGTTCTGCCTCATGTGCTGAGGACCATGAATCTTTCAGATCCCATATATGATATATAATTTTATATTGATTTATATATTTATATAAAATTATATATATATATATCTTAGTTTATATTTCAGAATTGTATGTGGTCTTTATTTACACATTACACATTACGAATTAGTTGTCAATATTGTAAAATTTCTAAGTTGATAGAAACTTTAATATCTACTACAAATACAAAAATCTTGTCTTTTTCAGTGGTTATTGAGCAACTAGTATGTGCAAGGTTATGTGCTCAGTTCTGGGGATAAAATATTGAACTAAAGCATGATTCCTACCTTAGCAGAGCTTAGCAGTTAATCATTATCTTGGCTCAGTGGCTTTTATCAGACTACTTATATACTGTCACTAGAAATTAAACTCTGAGGATCATTGTATCTTGTCTATATGATGGAGATATCAAATTCTCTTCTCTTCTTTGTTTAATTGTGTTTTGGGTTGTTGTTTTTTTTCTGTATTAACTACTGAGGTGTCAAAGTCACTCTAGGTTAAAAAAAAGTGGCAATCAGAAAACCTAGGCCCTAGTTCTAGTTTACTTTCTAAAACACTATGTGAGCTGGGGTATGCCCCAGCTACTCAGTTTCTTCATCTTCCACATTGACCATCCAGGACATTTACTTCAGAGGTAAACTGAGGCAAATAAAGTGTACACTTATTCATTTAGTTTGGTATCTTCAGTCTCTAAATTGTAGATGATTCTCTATGACAAGTGCATCAGGTTCATGAAGTCACCTGAGAACTAGCCAAGTAACAGCTATTCTAAGGCTGCTTAACAACATTTGAATGAATCCCAGAAGGGCCTCTCCCAGGTTTATGACTGTATATCACTCTCCACCATATGTATCACTCTATCTCAGCCCCTGTTTTGTTTTGTTTTTTCCTTTCAAATCCATTGCTTATTCTATACCTTTTCTTCTGCTCTGTTTCTCTTCTGGTCTTTATCTGTGACTTGTCACTGATCTTGCTTAATCTTTTGGAGACACTCAGAGCTCAACAAGTTTTTCAACAGTAAGAGGTTTCCAGATTAAATAAAAGGTGCCAAGTTACATTTGAATTTTATAAACAATAAATGATTTTAGTATAAATATGTCTCACACAATATTAGTAAATGTATGTCCCATATGAAAGTATTCATTGTTCTTCTGAATCTCTAGATTCATTTGGTTTTCTGTAATTTTATTTACTAAATCTGGCAACCTTAACCCTCAGGACATTTTTAAATTATGATATGATTGATGTATAATATTGTATAAGATTATGTTGTACAAGTTGAGTTGATACATTGCAATATGATAATCTTCATAGCATTAGCTAATACCTTCATCATTTCACATAGTGAGTATTTATTTTTTTATGTTGAGAACATTTTAGATCTAGTCTCTTAGCAACTTAGCACATAGTACAGATTGTTGACTATAATCACAATGCTGTGCATTATATCTCCAGAAGTTATTCATCTTCTAAATTTGTTTACACTATTTGACCCTCATCACTCCAATTCCCTAACCATTAGCACCTGATAACCACTACTGTCCCTTTGTAAGAATTCGTCTTTTTTAGATTCTGCACATAAGGAAGACCATACAGTGTTTGTTTTTCTCTTTCTGATTTATCTCAGTATAATACCCTTCTCAAAGACCATCCATGTTTCACAAATGGCAGAATATCCTTTATCATGGCTGTAAAATATTCCATTGTATACATATACTACATATTATTTAATCATTCTTCAATTAACAGACACTTCAGTTGTTTCTGTACCCTGGCTATTGTGAATAATGCTGTAGTAAACATGGGAGTATAGATAACTCTTTGTTATCTTGTTTTCATTTCCTTTTGAAATGTATCTAGAAGTGAGATTATGCTGGATCATATTGTAATTCTGTTTTTAATTTTTTAAATATATTTTTATTGATTTCAGAGAAAAAAGGAGAGGAAGAGAGAGATAGAAACATCAATAAGAGAGAATCATTGATTGGCTGCACGCCCCCTACTGGGGATTGAGCCCACAACCTGCAACCTGGGCATGTATCCTTGACTGGAATCGAACCCAGGATCCTTCAGTCCACAAGCCAATGCTCTATCCACCGAGTTAAACTGAGTAGAGCTATTTTTAATTTTTTAAAAGAGCATTTATGCTATTTTCCATAGGAGCTACATCAATTATATTTCTACCAAAAGTGCATTTGAGAAGTATGTGTATTCTGCTGCTGTTGGATGGAATGTTTTACATATATATTAGGTCCATTCGGTCTAAATTATGACTAAAGTCTAATGTTTTCTCTTTGATTTTCTGTCGGGATGATTTATCTATTACTGAAAGTGGGTATTAAAGTTTCCTGCTATTATTGTGTTGTTATCTATATCTCCCTTCAGATCTGTTGTATATGCTTAATATAGTTAGGTGCTCAAATGTTGGATGCATGTCTATTTATGATTATATCTTCTTGATGAGTTGACAGTTTTATTGTTATATAATGACCTTCCTTGTCTCTTCTTACCTTGTTTAGATTAAAATCTAATTTGTCTTATGTAAGTATAGTTACCCTCACTTTATTTTGGTTTCTACCTACAGGGAATACCCTTTTGATCCTGATGTTGATGTTCTCTATTGCATTTTCATTTTATTCAATGAATTCTTCAGCACTCGAATTTCTGTAAGGTTCTTTTCAATGATTTCTGTCTTTTTGCTACATTTTCCTGTGTGTGTGTGTGGTGTGTGTGTGTGTGTGTGTGTGTGTGTATTGTTTTCCTGATTTGTTAAATTGTCTTTCTGTGTTTTCTTGTGGCTCATTGACCTTCCTATAAAAAAAAAAAAGCTATTTTTGAATTCCTTATTGGTTGAATCAGATTATATTACTAGGAGGATGATTGTAACTTTAAAAATATATATTTTTATTGATTTCAGAGAGGAAAGGAGAGGGAGAGAGAGATAGAAACATTCATGATGAGAGGGAATCATTGATTGGCTTCCTCCTGAACACCCCTTACTGAGGTTCAGGCCCACAACTGAGGCATGTGCCCTTATCGGGAATATTCAACCCTCAGGCTGATGCTCTATCACTGAGCCAAACTGGCTAGGGCTGATTGTGACTTTTTGATATCATGGTTCCTTGATTCATGCTGTTCCTTGGAGTTTTGCATTGTTGTTTTTTGATTTGAAGTAGCAGTCGTCTCCTCCAATATTTAATAGCTGCCTCCAGGTAGGAGATACCTTTCATTGGTGTCGCTTATATCTGGGGCTTTCTCTCACCTTGTTTGGATGTTCTTGCTCCAAGTTTTTTTGCTCCCTCTTGTGACAGAATTGTTAAACTTGTATGTCTTCTCTCAATGTGATAATTCACCAGGCTGGCTGCTGACAATCTCTTGTTTTCCTGAAGGTAGAGCCACAGTTTAAGATTGTGTTTTTTTTCCCTTGCCCACAGACCCTGGGTTATTTTGTTGCATACACTCCCTCTTCACCCAATCTCACACTAGCCACCACCCTCAGCAGCATGCATAAAGAGGCAGCCACAGAGTTGGGGGAGGTGTGAGTTTGGCACTTGGGGCACTAGAGGCACCTGAAGGCAGGTTAGGGAATACTCAGGTGAGATTTTCCCAGTGGCTTATGGAAGGGTCTGGCCTATGGAGTGAAATGCAGTCAGCATAAACCCCATCCATTTAATGGCCTCTAATATTCTTATCTGCCTCTTTTCCAATCTCCTCCCTCCTCCCCAGTCATAGAGCTCTTGATTTAATCCTCTGGGAGGTGGATTTCTTTAGCAGCATCTCACACATCTGGGAAACCTGAGCACTCACCTACCACTCTCCCTTTTCCTCCTTGGGAAAGATCCCGGGCCTCTTACAGCTCTCACCTGTGTTGCCTTGGGAGAGGGAGTGATACTGGTAAAGTTCCTCTTACCCACTGCAGAAACCCCAAACTTGTGTTTTTATATTTTTGGCTTCAAAAGAGCGCTTAAAAACCTGTACTTTTACAAAGGCTTCCCAGCCTGTGGGTGTCTGCCCAAGTCAGTGTTCTTTAGTTGCTCCCAGACTGTCACCAAAAGGGGCTAAAGCTGATTTAAAGGATCCTATTAGTTCCATAGTGTACAGCAAGGTCTGCCTGCCTATTACCTGAGTCTCCTGGAATATAGCATCAAATGCCACAACTCTCATAGAGGCAGCTTTGTTCATGGATAAAGGCCATGATACTAATATCATTCTCCAGAACATTTTTTTTTCTTGTCCTGGACTAAGTACTAATGTGATTAGGTACTAATATGTACTTTTGTTCTTTTATCTCTAAGATACTTACATGTTATTTTTCATTATCATGGTATCTCCCCTGTCAGGTAAGTATAATATACAATGAGATATTACTTAGACATGCAAAAGAATGAAATCTTATCATTTGCAACAGAATGGATGGGCTAGGTATTATGCTAAGTGACATAAGTCAGTCAGAGAAAGACAAATAGTGTATGATTTCAATTATATGTGGAATTTAAAGACCAAAATAAACAAATAGACACAATTAAAATAGACTCATAGATACAGAAAATAGACTGTTGATAGCCAGAGGGGAGGAGGTTGGGGGACTGGGTGAAAAGGAGAAGGGTTTGAGAAGTACAGATTGATAATTACAAAATAGTCATGGGGATATAAAGTATAACATAGGGAATATAGTTAATAATATTGTCATAACCATGTATTGTGCCGGGTGGGTACTGGAAATATCAGGGGGAGCACTTTGTAAAGTATATAATTGTCTAACCACTACGCTGTACACCTGAAAATAATAGAAAATAATATTGAATGTAAACTGTCATTTTTAAAATTAAAAAAGTAAAAATAAGAGGAAATGTTATTTTTCTTATTTATTTATTGAGGTAACATTGGTTCACAAAATCGTACATGTTTCAAGTGTACAACTCAACAAAACATCATCTACATACTGCATCGTGCCCATCACCTCAAGCAAAGACTCTTTCTGTCTCCATTTCCCCACCTTTGCCCACCTCCAACTACTCCCCACCCCCCTTTCCCTCTAACACCGCACTGTTGTCTGCGTCTATGTTTTGGGTAATCCCTTAACTTTCTTTTATTCAGCCCTCCAAGCCCCCTACCCTCTGACAGCCATCACTCTGTTTCATGTGTCCATGACTCTGTTTCTATTTTTTTGTCAGTTTATCTAATTTATATATTTAAAAATATCTTACATTTACTTTACCATTGAGAATTTTATATCTAAAATTGAATACCCCCATCTGATCTCCCTATGTTTATAATGATGCATTTATTTTTCCAGTTGGTTGGATTCAAATTCAAAGCCTCATCTTATTCTTTTTTGACTGCTACTTTTTATATGCAAAAACTTGCCAAGCCCTTTTAATTCTCTTTTGCAATTTCACTAAAATCCATCCATTCATTTATAAAGTCCTCATTAGTTTTGTATTTATATAATATTATTGAATATAAAAAGTATTTTTATCAAATATTTAGATGGTCTCACAAGTGGTTAGTTAATGTTGCAGGATGAGAAAACTGAACTTTCTCTACTGATAGGCAGAAAACAGTAAAATTATATAAAGTATGGATAAATATAATTTTCTACAATTGTCATTTTTTTAAAAATCAGCTGCAAAAGTAGAAAATGTAGACACCCAATTTGCAATGCAATTAAGCACTGTAATAGAATGATTTTGATATTAGTAATTATTTGTATTTTTAAATTTTATACTATATTTTATTTTAGAATATGCTTTATTGATTTTTAGAGAGAGAAAGTCAGGGAGAGGGAGAGGGAGAGAGATAGAGGAGAGAGAAGCATCAAAGTGAGAGAGAAACATCCATCAGTTTTCTCCTGCATGCAGCCCAACTGGGGATCGAACCTGAAACCCAGGCATGTGCACTGACCGGCAATTGAACCAGTGACTATTTGGTGTATGGGATGACACTCAGCCAACTGAACCACACTGGCCAGGGTCAGACTATATTTTATATACATTATAAGTTTATTCTCTTAATGTTATAAAGAGACTAGAGGCCAGTGCATGAATTTGTGCACGGGTAGAATTCAGCCAGCTGCCCTGATTGGCCGCAGGGAGGGTCTGCGGGCTGTTGGCTGGCAGGCCCTGCCCCTGGTCGAACTCCAGGTCAAGGGGACAATTTGCGTATTAGCCTTTTATTATATAGGATTATCTCTATTTTATAGATGAGGAAACAAACTCAGATAAGATGAAGAATGGTCCCATTTCCTGGCACATTTTATAGCAACTTTATTCATAATTGCCATAAGCTGGAAACAATCCAAATATCCTTCAATGAGTGAATAAATAAATTTTGTTATATTCACACAATGAATACTATTCATCAGTACAAAGGGAAAAAAAAACATTGACATGTAGAATCACTGGATGAATCTCAAAGGCATTATGCTAAGTGAAAAAAGTTCGTTTTTAAAGACTACAAATTGTATGATTTCACTCATATGACATACTTGAAATGACAAAATTAGAATGATGATGAGCAAATTAAGGCTTTTCAGGGGTTAAAGGTGGAGGAGAGTATGACTATAAAGGGATAGCAGAAGGCAAGTTTTAGGGATGATAGAAGAGTTCTGTATTCTGACTGTGGTGGCAGTTACATAAACCAATACATGTATTAAAATTTATAGAAATGTGCTTCAAAGGAAAAAAGTCAATTTTACCATGTGATAATTTTAAAATACATTTTAAAAGAATAAAAATATACTTGAACTTATTTTCATATATAACTTTCAGTCTAGTTTTCATTCAAAGCCACATTAATTTAATACAGAAGATTATAATGAATATTTGGGTTTATAATATTTCTAGCAGTCACTATATGCTATTTATTGATTTAACTGATTTCATAGTACATTTTATTTTAATAATTTTAGTCACAAATTTATAGATTTCTTATAAGTCATATTCTTATATTCTAGGAAAAGATAAAGAGAACATAGTAGTGGTTTATAAGAAAGTAGGCATTAGAGGTTAGGTGCTGGGAAACACAGTAATGCTGACTCTTTCTGCTCTTGAAGAGTGATAAAATAATACATGAAAATGAATTGTGTGTATATGTCCAAAAGAAAGATGTGGATGAACAAACTGGGAATGTTCATACAAAAGAATACTACCTAGTAATAAAAAGGAAAAAAAATACAGATACACACAACAATATGGGTAACTTAGAAACCTAATGCCAAGTAAAATATCCTGAACTCAAGGTTACATATCTTATTATTTCATTTATATGAGCTACAAGAACAAGTATAACCTATGATTATAAAAAATATAAAATGAGTGCTCAGGTGGTAACTGTTTTATAACTTCTGATAGTTAGTGCTTACATCGGTGCAACAATTGTGAAAACATATAACACATGAGATATGTATATTTTAATGTAAATTGAGCTTTAATACATAATAATGGTATGTAGTGATATAATAAAATATTCAAAATACATTAAGCTAAGAAATAAAACAAGAGTATGTTTAAATATATTTAGCTTATATATTGCATAAACTGATAAGAAATTGTGTGCAATAGCTAAAACGTAGTCATTTAAGCTATGCAATTTTGTACTACATTTTTGGCTAATTTTAAATTTCTCAGGGTTTTTTTTTATTTTCTCACTTCCCAGACACAGAAGAAATTCACAACATCTGTGGATTAAGTTCAATATAAAAGTAATGTTTATATTTTTATGACTAAATAAATATTTATTGCTGAATCAAATAGTATACTCTGAGACTTCCTTTGAGTAGTTTTTGTTCCTATTTTAAAAACATTCTATACCTTTAAAAAATATCCTAAATACAATAGTATTATGTTTACTTAAGCTCAGATTTACCCTTAGAATTTGTAGTACAGAGACAAAAGTACAAATGAATACCCCTTTGCCCAGTGATGGCCAACCTATGACACGCGTGTCAGAGGTGACACGCGAACTCATTTTTTCGGTTGATTTTTCTTTGTTAAATGGCATTTAAATATATAAAATAAGTATCAAAAATATAAGTCTTTGTTTTACTATGGTTGCAAATATCAAAAAATTTCTATATGTGACATGGCACCAGAGTTAAGTTAGGGTTTTTCAGAATGCTGACATGCCAAGCTCAAAAGGTTCGCCATCACTGCCCTAGCCCGCCTCTCCCTTTGTCTTCCCAACCTGGGATCTGCTTTCCACTCAGAAGACAAGTGTGTGGATTTTTATTAGTACTGCTGGGTCAATAGCAATTCCTTTATCTATTCACCATATTCATGTACTGGGGTTTGATGTTATGGCAACATTCTGATTTCATCAAATACAGAGTTGTGTTTTTATGTTCTCTTTTTCCTTATTTGGGGATAATTATGAGGGGATAAAGATATGGAAATCTATTCATTCTGTCATCCTAAAAACCAGGTGTACCCTCATGACATTTTGTATTTCTTTGAAATGTTTATGTTTTTGCACCGTCATCTTAAATTCTTCAGTAGACTATAAACTCTGTGAAGACAGGATGTCTCACTGATTATTCATTTTTGTTTCCCCTGAAGAATCAGATCTGGTACCTTCTTTATATTAGCAAATAATTGTTGAAATAAATTAGGTTAAATTAAGTTTTAAGTGTTTTGGGAAAAACAATATACAAACTGAATTTATGTATGTCCTGTCTTTACAGAGTAGAACAATTTTATTTTATTTTGGAAAACCATAGCATTCCATAGCCAGTGAAAAAATATATTTTGCCCCGGCAGTGAGCCTCAGATTTTTGAGTGTTATCCCATGCACCAAGAGGTCGCTGATTCGAGTCTCAGTCAGGGCACATGCCTGGGTTGCTGGTTCGATTCCCAATAGGAAGTGTGCAGGAGGCAGCTGATCAATGTTTCTCTCTCATCCATATTTCTCTCTCTCTCTCAAAAATCAGTAAAAACATGTAAAACAACTTTTAAGAGCATTTTTTCAGTTCACAGTAAAATTCAGGAGAAAATACAGAGATTTCCCATATGCCCTGACCTCCCACATACATAGCCTTCCCTATTATCAACATCACCCCAATGATACATTTGTTATAGCTAATGTACCTACATCAATATATTTATTACAATTAATGAACCTACATCAACACTGCATAATCACCTAAGTCCAGAGTTAATCTTAGCATTCACTTATATTCTACGGGTTAGGCAAATTTATGGCATATATCCATCATTACAATAGAATAGAGAATATTTTCAGTGCCCTAAAATCTTCTTTTATTCATGTTTTATTTTTTCCTTTAAAAATATCATTTTTAATATCTGTTTAATACAGGAAAACAATAAAACAAACAAAGTGAAGGGACACAAGGACTTTTTAGATGGTGTCTCTGGGTATATTCAGAT
The DNA here is from genome assembly GCF_000327345.1 of Myotis davidii. NCBI lineage: Eukaryota > Metazoa > Chordata > Mammalia > Chiroptera > Vespertilionidae > Myotis > Myotis davidii. Next base: position 336,352 of record NW_006297575.1, read on the forward strand.
ATTCAAATTACACAGTGTTTTGTATATCAATTATACCCCCAATAAATCTGAACTATACACACACACAAAAAACAACTTAAAAAATGTATTCCACTGGCCAGCCTTAACCTAGTAGAAGTCATGTCTTTTGAAGAAGATAGTCCTAAATTCAAATTTATTTATTTCACTTATAGTACTAACACAGTTTTAACTCACTTTTTGAAGTTCTGAGAATTAAATAAAATTAAAAAAACATTGTGAAATGAACTGTAGTGTAGTTGGTGTTCAACAAGTGACTGCCATTACTTATTATTTTTGTAAGGTAACATAGTAAACCCCTAAGAGTCTTTTGCCCTGTGTAGAGTTAATTGCTCTTAGAGTGATGGATAGATTGTTGCTGATGTTTCTCTGTTGTTGTGTCCTGTCATTCCTCAGTATTTTATCTTCTAAAATTATAGCACAATGTCTAAGAATGCACACTCTGGAACAAAGCTTCTTGGCTTCTAATCATGCCTCCATCATTACCTAGGCTTTTGACCTTGAACAAGATATATAATATCTCTCTGCTTAAGATTTTTCATCTATAACAGGGATTGCCATAGTATTTATTTCTAGCCTGTGTTTTTAGGATGAATTTTGTTGTTTGGCACATTTAAAACATTATTTAGAATAGACAAAAACCTGCACATGAGTAAGTTTTTATAAAAGTTCTGATCCCCCGTTGCTTCTACATTTTGCTTTTTAAAGCAAACTAGGCAAACAATTTAACACTTAATTTTAAGATTGTCTCAGTTCTGCAGGAGATTCTAAGAATTTCCTGGAGGAAAAAAATGCATAAGTTCTGCACAAGTCACTTTGCCATTTTCTATAGATTTTGGATAATAAAACGTATCAATTGTATGGCTTCTAAAAGCATGTCAATATGATTGATGATTTACAAGGCAATTGTGCAAAAATAGGCTAGGCAGAAATATCTGGTGTGTCCCAAACCTGTGAAATTATTGCATATGGCTATTTCCTGGCCTATGCATGGAAGAAATAATAGAGTCATCTTGTCCACCAGTGAAATGCCATTAGTTTTTGTTTGGAAAAAAGCTAGTTATAGATAACCTCTATGTCTAGATTTTTTATTTAATTACTTTAGCTCTATTTTTAAAAAATAATTAAACACTGAAGGTAATATCCTTCCCACTGATTTTGCACCTGTATTAGTTGAGTGGGGTGTGAAAAGGAGTATATTATTATATTCATGAGTAAATAATCTATAGTTGAGCAGAGAAAGAAAAAACAGAATGATCTTAAATCAAGAACAAAGAATATCCAATATCAAGTGCAATTTTATAGACCTTGAATTTGGAGTCTTCCTGCCACAAGACCTAATCTTCATTTACAGCGAACATTTACTCTCATTTATAATTAAATTCCACTATGACTTATTGTTTGACTAATACTCCTAATGAGTTTGGTGGCTAATTGTATTCCTTGTTTGTTATGCTACATTTCATAGTACTTGTAAGTGCATTTCTCTACCTCTGCAAATCCTTCATATCTCTATGTCAGCAAATACTACAATTTTTTGAGGATGTGGTAGTAGAAAAAGCATTCCCTCCTTCAAATATGACATGTAGTGTATTACCTTCATGCGCAGTATTGTCAGGGGTGTAGTTTTTGACCTGCAATGCATTACTTGCTTGACTGAGTTTGGGATTGTTTATCACTGCTGACATATTTCTCACCAGGAACGTACCATTTTTCTTATCGCTGAAGAGATTTTCCAGGAATTTGTGAAATAAATGAAAGCAATTATTTCAAGTTTTATCCCAATTCACCTAAAATAACCTCTATAGTGGATTGTCAATGTATGTGAATAAACCCTCTCCTAGCATACAAGAAGGGTATGTCAACAGCTTTGTGCATACAAAATACCTATAATACTAATTATGCCTAGTGCTCATAAAATGCAAATGATCATGAGCAAATTATTTTTAAAACCAAGAAAAATTCCTTTTGCAGATATGGAACTATTTTTTCTTGTACTAAAAAATATTTGGAGACCATATTCATATCTTTATTTCTGTGGGAAATCAATATATTTATATCTTATCAATATTTCCAATATCACTTTAAAATGTAGATAACTTTTAGTGTATGTACCCAAATGTTAGTAATAATGTTCTTATTCTTTCTTTATTTCTGATATATAAATATTCATTTTTTCATGATTTGTCAATTCAAGCCCACAAAATTGAATTAAGTTTTGAGAAACAATTTGCTCACTGCCTAGCACCCTCCTATCCCTTTCACCATTTTTAGTGAAACTCATACTTTGACAAATGGGAGCTGTCTGAGGGTTTATGATCTGTTTTATTTTCTGAACATTTTAAGCCATTGCTAATTTGTGATGGCCATTACCTCTTGTTGTTGCTGTTGGGAGGAAAATGTTGATTGCAAAACAATGATGTCAAGAAAATCTCTTTCTGTTTCATAATAGGCAAGTTTTTTTTCTCACAATGATAGAGTTACAGAGATTGATTCATTTACTCTTTTTTTTCTGTTCTTTTTTTAATTGTATTTTATTACTTAAAGTATTACAAAGAGTACTACATATGTTTCCTTATTTCCCCATTGATCTTCCCCCAGCCGCCCCTACCCCCCAATATCTTGTGTCCATTGGTTATGCTTATATGCATGCATACAAGTCCTTCAGTTGCTCTCTTACCACCCCTCCTGCCCCCTCCCTAGCCTTCCCACTGTAGTTTGACAGTCTGTTAGATGCTACTCTGCCTCTGTATCTATTTTTGTTCATCAGATTGTAATGTTCTTTATTATACATAAATGAGTGAGATCATGTGGTATTTTTCTTTCACTCTCTGGCTTATTTCACTTAGCATAATGCTCTCCAGTTCCATCCATGCTGTCGCAAATGGTAAGAATTCCGTCTTTTTTACAGCAGCATAGTATTCCATCATGTAGATGTACCATAGTTTTCTAATCCATTCATCTACTGATGGGCACAGCATCTTCACCAGCACTTGATGATAGCCATTCTGACAGGTGTGAGATGGTACCTCATTGTCATTTTGATTTGCATCTCTCGGATGATTAGTGACTTTGAGCATGTTTTTACATGTCTCTTGGCTTTCTGAATGTCCTCTTTCGAAAAGTAGAGAATCTATTTAGGTCCTTGGCCCATTTTTTTATTGAATTGTTTGTCCTCCTTTTGTTAAGTCGTATCAGTTTCTTATATATTTTGGACATTTTCAAATGTTTCATTTTCACATTTTTCTTTTTTATATAT
>NW_006297575.1:339987-346950 GCF_000327345.1 Myotis davidii
TTGTTTTTTTTTCTCAAGATTGCTGCAGTTATTTGGGATCTTTTTTGGTTCCATATAAATGTTTGGAGTATTTGTCTAGGTCTTTGAAGTATGCCATTGGTATATTAATGGGGATTGCATTCAAGTTATAGATTGCTTTGGGTAGTATAGACATTTTAATGATGTTGATTCCACCAATCCATGAACATGGTATATTTTTCCATTTGTTCATGTTTTCCTCTATCTCTTTTTTCTATGTCCTGTAGTTTTCCTAGTATATATTTTTTTACGTCCTTAGTTAAGTTTATACCTAGGTATCTTAAATTTTTTTTGGTGCAATGGTAAATGGGATTGTTTTTTTCACTTCTCTTTCTGTGAGTTCATTATTAGTGTATAAAAAGGCCATAGATTTCTGGGTGTTAATTTTGTATCCTACTACTTTGCCAAATTCACTTATTAGGAACAGTAGTTTTTTGATGGAGTCTTTGGGATTTTCTATGTATAGTACCATGTCAGTGCAAATAAGGACAGTTTTACTTCTTTTCCAGTTTGGAAGCCTTTTATTTCATCTTCTTATCTGATCGCTATGGCTAGCACTTCCAGTACTATATCGAACAGGAGTGGTGAGAGTGGGAATCCCTGTCTTGTTCCCGTTCTTGGGGGAAAATGAGTTTAGTTTTTGCCATTGATTATGATGTTGGCTGTAGGTTTGTCGTATAAGGCTTTTATTATGTTGAGGTATGGTCCCTCTATTCCCACTTTGCTGAGAGTTTTTATCAAGAGAGGGTGTTGGATTTTGTCAAATGCTTTTTCTGCATCGATGGATATAATTATGTGATTTTTGTCTCTCAGTTTTTTTTTTATGTGATGTTTCACATTCATTGATTTGTGGATGTTGTACCATCCTTGTATCCCAGGAATAAATCCCACTTGGTCATGGTGTATGATCTTTCTAATGTAATGCTGAATTCGATTTGCTAGAATTTTGTTGAGGATTTTAGCATCTATGTTCATAAAGAATATTGGCCTGTCGTTCTCGTTTTTGTGTGTGTGTGTTTGTGTGTGTGTGTATGTGTGTGTGTGTGTGTGCGTGTATGAGCTGTTTTTGATTAAAAGAACTAAAGAGACATAACAATAAATGAAGAAAATTTAAGCTTCAGTTAAAATCAAAGGCCATAAAAGTGATTTGGGAAAATGGGGAATTTTAAATGGACTATGTGAGATGATATGATGGAATTATTAATTTCTTTTTTTAATTAAGTTTATTTATAAATTTTGAATATTAACTCCCTTCCAAATGTACCTAAGGCAAATATCTTCTCCTATTCAATAGGTTGTGTGTGTGTGTGTGTGTGTGTGTGTGTGTGGTTTCTTTATCTGATTTTGGAATAAGGGTAATGCTGGCTTCACAGAAAGAGCTTGGAAGTGTGTCTTCCTCTTGAATTTTTAAAAATAGTCTGTGGAGGATAGGTTTTAGTCCATCTTTGAATGCTTGTTAGAACTCCCCTGTAAGGCCGTTTGGACCAGGGCTTCTGTTTGCTGGAACATTTTTAATCGCTGCTTCAATTTCATTGGTAGTAATCAACATATTCAGGATTTTTTTTCTTCTTGATTGAGTTTTAGGAGCTTGTATTTTTCTAAGAACATGTCCATTTTATCTAGGTTGCCCATTTTTTTGGAATAGAGTTGTTTATAGTATTTTTCATAATTGTTTGTATTTCTGTGGGATAGGTTGTTACTTTGCCTCTTTCATTTCTGACTTTGTTTATTTGGGTCCTCTCTCTTTGCTTCTTGGTGAGCCTGGCTAGAGGTTCATCAATCTTGTTTATCCTTTCAAAGAACCAGATCTTGGTTTTGTTGATCTTTTGTGTTGTTTTTTTGGTCTCTGTCATTTATCTGCGCTCTGATCTTTATTATTTCTTTTCTTCTGCTTATGCTGGGCTTTTCTTATTGCTCTCGGTATTTCCAATTTAATTTTAATGTGTCTTAGTGTCAATCTTTTGGGTTTCATCTTCTTTGGGAATTTTTGAACTTCTTAGACTTGTGTGAGTTTTTCCTTTTCAATATCAGGAAGTTTTCTGTCATTATTTCTTCAAACAGACTTTCTATCCCTTGCTCAGTTTCCTCTCCTTCTGGTTCCCCTATTATGCAAATGTTGTTTCATTTGGTGTTGCCCCAATGTTCCCTTAGGCTCTCCTCCTTTTTTTTCAAGTTTTTTTTCTTGATGATGCTCTGCTTGGGTATTTTTTTTTTCTACCTTGTTTTCTAGCTCACTGATGTGGTCCTCTTGGTCTCATTATTTAAAAGCATGCTATTTAGCCTCCAAGTGTTTTATTTTTTCATTGTTATTATTGTAGTTGATTTCTAGTTTTATGCCATTGTGATCTGAGAAGATGCTTGATATGATTTCTATCTTCTTGAATTTGAAGAGACTTTGGCTGTGCCCAATATGTGGACTATCTTTGAAAATAACTCATGTGCACTTGAGAAGAATGTATATCATGTGGCTGTGGTGGGATGTTCTGAAGATGTCAATTAATTCCATCTGAACTAGTCAGTCATTTAGGATTGATTTTTCTTTGCTGATTTTTTGTTTAGAGGATTTGTCCAGTGGTGTTAGTGGGGTATTAAAATCCCCTACTATTACTGTATTGCTGTCAATCTCGCCCTTGATATCCTCCAGAAGTTTTGTTTTTTGTTTTATGTATTTTGGTGCTCCGGTATTGGGTGCATATGTGTTTACCAGAGTTTTATCTTCTTGTTGAATTGCCCCCTTTAGTATTATGTAGTGGCCTCCCAATATGTGGACTATCTTTGAAAATAACTCATGTGCACTTGAGAAGAATGTATATCATGTGGCTGTGGTGGGATGTTCTGAAGATGTCAATTAATTCCAGTGACATTGTGACCATTGCGCTGAATTCTTTCTCTGTCATATAGCTTGCCTCCATTTCATTTACTTCCTTTTCTGGTATTTCCATTCACCTAAAAAACCTTTTCCCATCACTTCTCCATCAGACTGTTTGAGTCCTTTTTTCTAAGGTGGGTTTCCTGTAGAAATGTGGGCTGTTTCTTTGTCTCCTCATGATGGCTCCTCTCAGGGTTTCAGGTTATGTAGCTCTCTCTTTCCTGCATTGACTTTTTTTAGGCAATGCCAGCTGTGGTTAATACGCCAGTTCCAGGTGGGTTCTCTTTGATTCAGCTGATCCTTCTGCTCTGTGAGAAGGCACAGGGCCCGTCCATGAATTTGCATCTTTGTCTCCCCTGGAGCAGACCTCCCAGGTACCTGTGGCCAGGTAGGTTGGAGTTCCAATGTTTGTGGATTTGCAGCTGAGGTAACTGGTCCCTGGGTGTTGTGGTTGTAAGGTCCTGGGAGACGTCTGAGATATCCCCAGTTGAAGGTAACGCTGAAGTTCTGATCACTCTCATTCTCTGATCACAGCCGTCTCCCCTTCAAGGTGGCACGGCCTCTGTGGTAGAACCGGCCACTCCAGGAGAGATTTCAGCCACAGTAGAGACTGCCTGGTCACGGAGAGCCAGTCTGCCAGTCCCCAACAGTCTCTTGGAATATAGTTGTCCCTCACTCACAAATACTGATACTCCCCACACATCCACGCACTCTCCTTTCGATCTCTCACTCTCACACTATCTAGTAGCCTGCAGTCCCATAGGTATCCATCTTCCCCATTGGATTCATTTACTCTTAAATAAACATTTGTTAATAACTCACTGTGTTCCAATTATATCATAGACATCTAAAATCTGTTGTTGAGTAAAAAGCCTGATTTTAACCATTTCTTTTGATAAACATTTTTTGTAAATCCGTGAGCACCAAGTAGTTGAACTGCCTCATTTTTATTCTTTTTCTTTTTTTTTTCTTTCTTTACATATAAATAGCCAGTTGGAATTATAAAATCTTAACAAATGTTCTCTCTATACTTATAAAGTGGATATCGTTCAAATAGAAGAAAGATACAGTGTACCTATCTTACTAATGCCCCTAAATTGTGACCATGCATTCTTGTTTCAGAATTAGTTTAGCACTAAACAAAAAGATCTCTACAAGATCTCTTTAGTGGGACCAATTTTCTAAATATAGGTTTACAGATGTCATAATTGGAGTCCAAACTGCATTCATAGTCTATTACAGTAATTATATGTATGAGCATGTAATTTTCTTCATTCATTTTGGAACTTAAGAAGGACAAAAATCATTCTTCTCTTGCCTGGCTGGCTTGTGGGCTCAATACCCAGTAGAGGGCGTGCAGGAGGGCAGCCAATTAATGATTCACTCTCATCATTGATGTTTCTATCTCTCTCTTCCTCTCCCTTCCTCTCTGAAATAAATTTTATAAAAATCACTCTTCTCCTACTCAAAATGAGTTTAATTTGTTTTACCAATTAAACATCTTAGTAAAATATGCAACATTTCTTTCAATGTTACCTGAAATCTATATTATGTATCTTTCTCTCCATGTAGATTCAATACCCAAGAGTTGGTTAATAAGGGAATAAGCTCTTTACTTTATTCTATTTAAATTGTTCTTTCAAAACTCATTGGTGACAATTCTTAAAAACCAAGTGACCTGCCCTGGCCTGTGTGGCTCAGTTTGTTAGAGTATCATCACTTGCACTGAAGAGTCTTGGGTTTGATTCCCCTTCGGAGTAGATACCATGGTTGTGGGTTTAATCCCTGGTAAGGACGTGTACAGGAGACAACTTATTGATCTTTTTTCACATTGATGTTTCAGCTTCTTTCTCTCCCTCTCTCTTTGTCTCTCTCTAAACTCAATAAAACATATTCTCATTTGAGGATTAAAAAAAAATTCGGTGAACTTTCCTCATATCCTATGTGCTTTAACTTTAATGAAATCCATTCACTGAGCAATGACTACATCTCAAGCCTCTACCAAAGTTTGATAAAAGATAAAACTGATAAAAATTCTGCCCTCATGTAACTACATTTTAATGTGTGCATCTGATGATGATAATAGTGTGGTATTTGACACCAAGTTTGTTATATTCTCTACTGATGTTATTTCTGTGACTCACTGTCATTTTAAAAAATATCACCTCTCTAAAAAAGATTTTTTCAACCATTTTCTTAGAGTTTTTAATTGAGATAAAATTTAGAAATGTGAGCCGAAACCGGTTTGGCTCAGTGGATAGAGTGTCGGCCTGCAGACTGAAAGGTCCCAGGTTCGATTCCGGTCAAGGGCATGTGCCTGGGTTGCAGGCACTTCCCCAGTGGGGGATGTGCAGGAGGCAGCTGGTCGATGTTTCTCTCTCGTCGATGTTTCTAACTCTCTATCTCTCTCCCTTCCTCTCTGTAAAAAATCAATAAAATATATTTAAAAAAAATTTAGAAATGTGAGAAAAGAATAGATCTTAGAGGTATAGTATGATGAATTTTATAATTGCACAATTATTCATATCAAGTTATTGAACATTTTCATCACCCCAAGAAAGATCGCTTTAGTCCCTTCCCATTCAAACCCAGTACCACTCTTAAGAACTTACTGTTTTTATTTTTTTTGTACCAGAGATAATTTTTTCTGTTCTAAAAGTTTAGATAAATAATTTTATACAGTATGTACTTTCCTTTGTCCAGCCTTTTTATTCAGCCTGATATTTCTAAGGTCATTTGTGTTTTTCATGTAACAATATTTATTTCCTTTCATTACTGAGTAGTTTTATTTCCTTTCATTACTGAGTAGTGTTTCATTGTGTGGATGTACCACAATTTTGTAATCTATTCTGTTGATTAATATTTGAAACTTTTCTTATTTGGGGTTATTATGAATAAAGTTGTAAACATTCTTGTACAATTTTTTTGTGTCCATACTCTTTTCATTTTCTTGGATAAATACCTAGAAGAATTGCTGATTCTTAAGGAAGGAATATTTTCAACATTAGGAAAAACTGACAGTTAACTTTCCAAAGTAGTTAAACAATATACACTCCCACCATCAATGTATGATAGTTCTAGTTGTTTTATGTATTTGCCAACATTTAATGTTATCATTATTTTGTTTACTTTAACCATTCTAAATACCAGTGGTTTTAATTTACCTTCATCTTGTTATCAGTGATACTAGTAATTTGCCTGCACTTATTTCCCATTGATATCCAGATAGGCAGGACCAGAATAGTATTAGTCTTGAATTAGTTATTTGCCACTACTGAGCAAGACCCTACCCAATTTCATGTAAATATTGAGGTTTTCTAATCATGTAGATGGGAACTAATGATATATTTTTGACTGGTAAATCTGATACATTTCACTGCATCTTGTTCGAGAGTAAAAATCTACAAATCTTTTATTTTTTTAATATTGTTTCTAACATAAGCTTGTAGAGCTATACATTTCCCTCTAGTCCTCTAGCTGCATTCTTCACATTTTGATATGCAGTATTTTCACTCTCATTTATCTCAAAAATTTTCTAACTTCTCTTGCTAGTTTATATATAAAACATGGGTTCTTTGAAAGTTTGTTGCTTAATTTCAAAATATTTATACTTTCTATATACCTTTTTATATCAAATTTAGTTGCATTTAAGTGAGAAAATATAATCTGAATGATTTTAATCCCTTAAAATGAGACTTGTTTATAGCAAAATATATGTTTTACCTTAGCGAATGTTCCATGTACTCCTTTTTTATTGCTTAAAATATTAAATAGTAGTACATTTGTTTCCTTTTTCCCCCCTTTACCTTCCCCCATTGTCTTGTGTCCATTGGTTATGCTTATAAGCATGCATACAAGTCCTTTGGTTGATCTCTTATCCCCGCCAACCCTCCTCAACCTTCCTGCTGTAAGTTGACAGTCTGTTTAATGTTTTTCTACCTCTGTATCTATTTTTGTTCATCAGTTTATATTGGTCTTAATTACCCATAAATGAGTGAGATCATGTGGTATTTTTCTTTCATTAACTGGCTTATTGCACTTAGCACAATGCTCTCTATTGATGGGCTTGATTTGCT
>NW_006297575.1:347605-350429 GCF_000327345.1 Myotis davidii
CCGAATATTAATTGGGCATAGTGCTATGGGTCTATTTCTGGGTTCTCTATTCTATTCCATTGATCTATATGGCTGTTCTTGTGCCAGTACCAGGCAGTTTTGAGAACAGTGGCTTTGTAATACAGCTTGATATCTGGTATTGAGATCCTAACTACTTTGTTCTTCTTTCTCAGGATCACTGCAGCTATTTGGAGGTGTTTTTTTGTTTTTTTTTCCAGATGAATTTTTGGAGAGTTCGTTCTAGGTCTGTGAAACATGTACTCTTAAAAAGAATGTATATTTTATTCTGTTGGGTTTATAATTCGTAAATGGATATTAGCTTAAATGGTTGATAGTGTTGTTCAAGTTTTCTGTAAACTCTTTATTTTCTGTCTACTTATTCTATCAGTTCTTGGGAGGGGAATATTGGAATAATCAAATATAATTATAAATCTGTTTATTTCTCCATTTATTTCACTTATATTTTGTTTCATGTATATTTAAAATTCTTTTATTTGATAAATACACATTTAGGATGACTTATTAATGAATTGATCTTTTATCATTGTGAAATATTTTTATTTCTCTATTTCAATAAATACTGCACTGTTCAATATACAGTGCCCTAAAATCTACTTTCTCATATATCAATATATCCTCTCCAGCTTTTTTATGATTAGAATTTCTGATACCTATTTGATCTTCCATGCCATAGTCTCTTTAGATTCCAATCACATCTGAATAACACTTCTGGAGCAATCTTCATAAAATATCACTTTCATAAAGACCTTACAATGCTCATTAATATTTATTAGTTCTCTATTACTTGTAAAATACAAATTTCTTAACCTGCCATCAATAGATTTACACTCTCTGGCCCTAAGTTATCATTCAAAATGGTTTTCCCACTACTTCCCTATAAGAATCTTTTGCATCATTCTAAATGGCCTGAAAATCACAGACCTCCAAATGCTCTGTGCACTGTTGCCTATAGTAGGTTAACAATTGGCTCTAATCTTCACCTACCCTGAATCCATAGTCTTTAACATGTAATTTTGCAGTTTCCCACATCTTATTTAGTGTGTGCTTGTCTATCAGTTGACTTTGGCCTTGGCCTTTATTTATAACTTGCTTTGTCTAAGACATGTTAAAATATGTGACATAAGCAGATGTCCCGTAAGGAGAGGCTTGAAATGTGTTTGCAAAGTTGGTCTTTTACTGTTGTGTTTCCATTATCACCATGATATTCTGATTTTCCTGCTAGTCTAAGGAAGGTGAAGCTTATGGCCAAAGCCAGCTCAGCAGAGCTGAGAACAGCCAACTTCTAGTTGACCCACAAATGTATTAATGAGACTAAGTGATTGCTCTCTTAGGCCACTGGGTTTTGAGGTGCTTTGTTGCACACCATTATTGTGACAACAGTTAAATTTTTATAAATTTACTTTTGTTCAGTCTTCTTTTCATCTATCATCAATTATTTAGAGATCTCTTAGATATATACCCATTTTACAAGGTTCAAACTAGCTCATAATGAATTTCTCAGATAGGTTCAAGATAGTAGTGATGTAAGAGGATGTTGGACTTCTTCCCATGAGCAAAATATAAAATACATGAACATAAATACCAATTATTTCTGTGAAAAAAATGAACACTGAATGAACAAAATATGAAAAAAAGGCAAAGTAGGGAAGGCTTGGAATCCAAGAAAGCCCACTGGGAGTTGTGGAAACTCTCTGGGGCTGGAAGAGGCAGTGAGCACTATTGTATACCTTCCACTCCACTTTGATAGGGTGGGCAGGAGCTCTGTTTGTAAGTTTTGGCCTGCCTGGGAAATCATCACAGTGTATTCACAACTACATTGTCAGGAGCTTCTGCTTCTTAACAAAGGGATAAAATATGAACAGGGTGTCACTGCACCCACCTGGACTCCCTACCAAGAGCTATTTCAGCCCAGAAGACTAGTACCTCGGGTGTCATAAATGCCTGCTGGGCTCCAAGTGCCCCACCAAAATACCCAGCACATAGCATAGAGGTAGCCTCTACATGAGACCACTTTCTGTAAAAAACAAATAAACAAACAAACAAAACACCACACACACAAGAGAAACATTTTATAAAGAAGACTGGAGAGCCACAGGAGCTCTCCAAGGATTGTGGATATGGGGTTGGAAAGGTTAGTGATTGTGATTGTTTATAACCCGTAGCATGGGCAAGACTCTACTTAGGTACTCTGGCCTACCTGCAAGACCATTGCAGTGTGTTCCTGGACACATCACTAGAGCCCATTTCAGTTCAAATGGAGAAAGCAGGATCAAGGAGACATTACTACATGTACTTTACCCCACCACCCAGATCTGCTCAGGCTCAGTAGACCAGTGCCCTAGATGCCTTAGGAATGCCTGCCAGAATGGCTACCATTAATAAATCAAAAAAACAAGTGCTGGTGAGAATTTGAGAAAAGGGAACCTCCATTTTAGTAGAATTAAAAATTAGTGCATCTATTATGGAAAATCCAGTATGGAGAGTCTGCAAAAAAATTAAAAATAGAGCTGCCATTAATCCAATAGTTTCATTTCTGGATATTTATCCAAAGAAAGCAAAAACTCAGGAATCCTAAGATGGCTGCATTCTAACAAGAGGCTGAGGGTCATGATTCCTGTCAAGATTGGATTTACAGTTAAAAGAGTGCAGACTCAGCTTGAAAAATCAAGAGAAGTATAGTTGATTGGACATATTTTGTCTAAGGAGCACTGAAGAAACAACATAGAGACTTGTAAGGTGGGGGAGTCTCAGGAAGGAGTCCCCCCTGGAGCTGGTGCTCCACTGAGAAGCCCAAGGGATGGTG
>NW_006297575.1:350464-352852 GCF_000327345.1 Myotis davidii
TTCCCCTTGAGTGTGGCCTGCCATCCAAAAGCAGGGCTCTCAATCCCTGAACAGCAGAGACAAGAGGGAGAGTCCTGGCAGTGTCAGGCTGAGGTATACAGGAGAACTATCTGCTTGGAAAGCTGGGTCCCTACATTCTGAGTGAAAGAACACACCTAATGTTGGCAACCCCAGTGGGAGACATTCACCCAAGGCTCTGAAAGGCTGCTCAGCGATGTGTGACTCCAGAATAGAAAGGGGTCTGTGGGATGTATCAAACAGTGACCTAAATGGACCCTCTGGTTTCCTGAAAGGCATTGTACAGAGCCTCAGAAAGCATCTAAGCTGTGTGGCATGTGGACAGGGCAGAGGACCCTCCAACAACCAGAGAGAGACTGGAGCTGGTGGCAGGGCAGATCAAGAATTTTTGAACCTCACTGAGGAAAGTTGGGAATACCACTGGAGCTGGGAATTTTGCCCCAGTGTTACTGAGATAATATGTGTAGAGAGACTGGAGACCCACATGGAGGGGACCTTGTAATCCCTCCTGCTTGGACCTGAGATGTAAAGACGCCAGGAAATGAGTCTACCTCTCTTGCAGGCTGGGAGTAACTTTCTCAATAGAAAAGGGGCTGGATCAGAAGCCCAAATACCCCTGTTGGGCACAGTTAGGTGAAGGAAGGCAGAATAACTCAGAGGAGGACATTGCAAGGATAAGACCCTCAAGGAATATTTATTGGGACCAGGAGGTCCCAATTAGTCTCCCTCCTGGGAGCTGGGAAGGCAACTTGTTCACTGGAGACTCTTTTGATCAATCCCTCTAATCCCAGGGTAGCTGAAACTGCCCATACAGAAAAGGCAGCAAGATGAATCCAAGCTGAACCTGCATCTGGCCATTTTAGGGGGAAGTAGAGTTGGAGGATATGGTAGAGACTGAGGAGTTAACTCTGAAGCAGAGATTAAATTCCCCCCTCAGTGAGTGCCTGATGGAAAAATCTCTAAGGGCCCCACTAGCACTAGTTACAATAGCCTTCCTCCACCCTAAAGGCTCTCTTCTGAAGACACTGGAGAAAAAACAGGCAATCACAGGGAGGAGACAAAGTAGCTGATAGGTGGAGGTAGTCTGCACAGAACCTCAGACCAGCCAACTACAACAGGATATCAAGAGCCCAACATGGACAGCTCCTGACACTAGCTGACACAAAAGTACTTCCCAGAAAACCTGAAATCAGCATACAAAACAGTGAGCCTTAGACAACATAGGTTGCCCAGACAAACTTCACTTGGCTGTCTTTAAAAAAAAAAAAAATTGTTTTGTTTTGTTTTGCTTTGCTTGTTCTTTTTTTCTTTTTTCAATATTTTCTTTAGTTTTCCTGCTTTGCTGCTTTGATATTCTGTATAATAAAAGGGTAATATGCAAATTAACCCTAAGGGTGGAACGATCAGAACGACCACTTGACCAGTCACTATGAGGTACACTGATCAGCTCTTGGTCCCTTCCCCCAGCTGTCAGGCTCCAATTGCCCAATGGCAAATGAATAACCTGGGGTGGGTGGCAGGGGACGCAGGTGTCACCAGGTCAAACCCCCTTCCCTGCGAGTAGCCCCGCATACAGAGAACAACCTGTGGTAGGGTCAGGGCAAGCAAGCAGGTGGGAACGGCCAACCTCTTGGTCTTCCCCCAGGCTGGCAGGCTCCAATAGCCTGATGGTGAATGGGAAACTGCGGATGGGTGGTGCCAGGGGGTGGGGCCGGATGCTGGCAGCCTGGGAAGATGACCCTGATAACAGGCCAGGCCTAGGGACCCTACACCCATACAAATTTTCATGTGCTGGGGCTCTCATTGTTATTATAATAGTTACATTTTTGCTTTTCCCTCATTTCTTTCATATCTCTTATCGGCTTCCTACCTTTACTTACTCTTTCTTTCTTTACCCTTTTTTTCCATTCTTTCTTTTGCTTTACCTTTCCTCTCTTCTTGTTGCCTTTGCATAATATTTCTTTCTCTGTTTTCTTGTATTTTTTTTAAATGTTTTCCTTTTCCTACCCTCTACTCTAAGGACCCTCACCACCACCCCCAACTTTGCAGAGGCCTGAGCCCTTACCCCTTCTGAGGGACGTCTCCTGCCCCCATGGCTACTTTGCTTCCCATACCCAGCTCAGATTGGGACCCAGGTAAAGACAAAGCATGGCTGACAGAAGCTGTCCTCTCACTGCAACAGGACTTATTTCCCATTTCTACCTTGGACCACAGGGAAAGGGGCAGCTGAAGGAAAGGGCTGTGTCAGGTTTCTGCCTTCTTCCCTTTCTTCTCCCTCTTTTTTCTAAACACTTCCATGCCTTGAGGTTCTCTTGCTTTCTCTTCTTTTTCTCTCTACTACCCTCCATCTCTGCCTCCTCCTCCTCCCCC
>NW_006297575.1:353656-355436 GCF_000327345.1 Myotis davidii
GCCCTTCCCCCTTTCCTTTTTTTCCTCTCCTCCTCCTCACCCCATCTCTCTCTCTCTTTTTAAGAAGAGGAAGAAGAAAAAGGTAAAGATACAAATTATGAACAACAAATATGCATCTATCAACAAGTGAGTCTAAGAATCAAGTTAAGAAATCTGATGAACAGAATGTACTGGTGATTATAATAGAATCAGGGACATAGAAAGGGAATGGACTGACTATTCTTCAGGGGGAAAGGGGTGTGGGAGATGCGGGAAGAGACTGGACAAAAATGGTGCACCTATGGATGAGGACAGTGGGTGGTGAGTGAGGGCGGAGGGTGGGGAGAGAACTGGGAGGAGGGGAGTTATGGGGGGAAAAAGAGGAACAAATGTAATAATCTGAACAATAAAGATTTAATTAAAAAAATAACCTTAAATATAAGTGAATTAAATGCTCCAAGCAAAAAACATAGGGTACATGAATGGATAAGAAAACATGACCCACATATATGCTGTCTATAAGAAATCCACCTCAAAACAAAAGATACAGGATAAAAGAGATCACAATATGGAACATCAAGTTATACTACAAAGACATTGTAATCCAAACATCCCAGACTGGCACAAGAATTGGCCTATAGATCAATGAAACAGAACAGAGAGCCCAGAAACTGGCCCAAGCCATTATGCTTAGTTAATATATGATAACGGAGGCAAGAGTATACAATGGAGTAAAGATGGTCCCTTCGATAGATGGGGTTGGGAAAATTGGACAGGTACATGCAAAAAATAGAAAAGAAAATAGACCATGAACTTACACCACACACAAGAATAAACTAAAAATGGATAAAAGTGTCTTAAATGTTAGTCATGAAACCATAAAAATCCCAGATTAAAATGTAGGCAGCAAAATGTCAGACATATCACACAGCAGAATTTTCACAGACACATCAAGAGAAACAAAGGGAAAAATATAGAAATGGAACTACAGAAAAATAAAAATGTTTCTGCACAGCAAAAGAAACCAACATCAAGATGTAAAGAGAAGCCACTGTGTAGGAAAACATATTTACCAATGATACATTTGATAAGGGGTTAATTTCCAAAATATATAAAGTACTCATACACCTCAACAAAAGGAAGGCAAACAATTCAATTAAAAAAATGGTCCTGGCTGCAGTGGCTCAGTGATTGAGCATCAACCTATGAAGTAGGAGGCCACAGTTCGACTCCTGGTCAGGGCACATCCCCAGATTGCAGGAGGCACTGATCAATGATTCTTTGTCATCATTGATGTTTCTATCTCTCTCTTTCTCTCCCTCTAAAGAGGACCTACAAATAGCCAAGAGACATGAAAAAATGTTCATCATTAATTATCATATAGATGAAAATTAAAATGGCAATCAGGTACCACCTAGCACCTGCCAGAATGGCTACCATTAAAACATCTACAAACAACAAATGCTGGTGAGGATGTTGAGAAAAGGGAACACTAATACACTGCTGGTGGGGCTGAAGACAGGTGCAGCCACTGTGAAAAACAGTATGGATTTTCCTTAAAAATGGAACTGACATTTGACACAGTGATCACACTTATAGGAATACTAGTAGCCCAGTGCACGAAATTCATGCACATTAATAGGAAATTAATTGCCCTAACTGGTTTGGCTCAGTGGATAGAGCATCGGCCTGAGGACTCAAGGGTCCCAGGTTCGATTCTGGTCAAGGGCATGTACCTTGGTTGTGGGCACATCCCCAGTGGGGAGTGTGCAGGAGGCAGCTGATTGATGTTTCTCTCTCA
>NW_006297575.1:356736-357649 GCF_000327345.1 Myotis davidii
AAGTTCACCCCTGGCCGTGCTGGTGCGATGCACACTTTAGAAAGATCTGCCTCCATGCTCTGAGGGCAGGTTCCTGCCTCAAACCCCGCCCTTACAGGAAACAGCTCTGGAAAACAGCTTGGGGGAGGGCGCAGCCGTTGCCAAGACAATCTCTGCAGGACTGACTTCCTTCTGTTTGGTTGCAGCAGTCTGTCTGGATGTGATGAACACCACCCATGGTTTATATAAGTAGATATCCTAAGAAACTCAAAACACCAATCAGAAAGGATATGTGCACCCCTATGTTCATAGCAGCATAATTTACAATGGCCAAAATCTAGAAACAGCTCAAGTGCCCATCAGTAGATGAGTGGATAAAAAAAGCTGTGGAACATTTACACAATGGGATACTATGTAGCAGTAAAAAAATAAAGATCTCTTATCCTTGAGACAGCATGGAGGTACCCAGAAAGTATTATGCTAACTGAAATAAGCCAGTCAGAGAAAGATAAATATTGCATCATCACAACATTATGTGGAATCTAATGAACAAGGTAAACTGCCATACTAAATAGATATAGAGACACTGAAGCATGAAACACACTGACATATTTCAGAGGGATTGAGGGTGTGGGAAGAGATTAACCAAAGAATTTATATGCATAGATGCATAACCCATGGACAGACAATAGTGTGGTGAAGGCCTGTGGAGGCCTGTGGAGTGGGTGAAGAGGGTCAATGGGAGAAAAAAAGGGACATATGTAATACTTTCAACAATACATATGAATTTTAAAAATAAAACAAAACCCAGCTATTCAAAAAAAATACAACCTCTATTTCCAAAACATATATGTACTGCAATATTTATTGCAGCATTATTAAGTGTTCAAGATATATAAGCAATGAATATAAGAATGTATATATATTTTCAAAT
>NW_006297575.1:362679-368511 GCF_000327345.1 Myotis davidii
TACTCATCTTGGTCAGCTGAGCAACTGTGGACCTGCCCTCTGAGTGGCTGTTTCCTGATCCAGCATCTTCCATGGAGCCAGAGCACTCACCCCTCCAGGTGACCTGATTGGGGCTGGGCCCAGAGAAAATATCACTGAGAGGCGTCAGCTCTGCGAGCCTGGCAGTGGTCCTGTGAGGCCTGCAGGTATCCAGAGGAGGCAGCAGGGATCAAGGAGAAGGAGCCTGGGGTGAGGAGGCAAGATTGCGGCCTGGGTTCCTGCACATCGCCTGGGGTTTGCAGCGGGAGCAGCCACTCATCCCAGTCAGCTGAGTGGCGCTCCCACTGTGTCAGTTCACTGACCACCAGGGAGCAACTCCTGCATTGAGAGTCTACCCCCTGGTGGTCAGTGCACATCATAGTGACTGGTTGACCAGTCATTCTGGTCATTCTGCCATTCAGTTGCTGGGCTTTTATTATATAGGATATATAATTATTATTATTATCCAACAATAAAAAAACAACAATAAATTCTTGTTATTTTGGACACCTGGATGGACCTAAATGATATTATGCTAAGTGAAATGTCAGACAGAGAAAGGCAAATACCATATGATGTCTCATATGTGGAATCTAATAAGACAAAATAAATAAACAAAATGAAACAAAGAGATACATAGATAAGAGAACAAGATAAATTGATGATTGTCAAAAGGGAAGGGGTGGATAGATGGGAATAAAACTGAAAAAAAAATGCAGCAGGAAATAAGAGGAGAAATGTGTGTTTGACTGACTTACTTAGAAAAAATAAATTCCCCTTTGTTATCCTTTAGCACTTTCTATCTATATCATACTTTGGTAAATATAATTTACCACATATAACCTATTTTATGTCACTTATTCCCAATTAACTTGCAGCATTCTTTTATTCTCTAGCTTTATTGAGGTATAATTGACAAATGAGAATTGTACATATTTAAGGTATGCAACTTGAAATTTTGATATATGTATATAAAATGCAATGAACAGGGCAATCAAGTGAATTAACATATCTGTCATAACACATGGTTACTCTTTTTCTGTATTCTTTTGTTGCTATGTGTGGTAAGAACACTTGAGATTGACCCTCTTAGAAAATTTCAAATATACAGTGTATTATTGTTATCTATAGTCACCATGCTATTCATCAGCTCTCTAACACTTATCTTGCACATCTAAAACTTTGTACTCTTTTCAAACACTTCCCCATTTCTCATGCTCCATTGTTCCTGGCAAACACTATTCTTACTCTCTGTTTTTATAAGTTTGACTATTTTAGATTCACTTATAAGTGATATAATGCAGTATATGTATTTCTGTGTCTGACTTATTTCACTTACTCTAACATCCTCCAGTACATCCATGTTATTTTAAATGTCAGGAATTACTTTTTTTTAAGTTGAATAATATTCAATTGTGTGTGTGATTGCTGGAGCATGTTTCTAGTTTTCATTTTTTAAGGAACGTCCACACTGTTTTCCATAATGGTTGAACCAATTTACATACAAACCAACAGTGTACTAGTACAAGGCTTCCTTTTTCTATATATCCTCATCAATACTTTTTTTTGTTTTTCATAATAGTCATTCTAATAGGTGTGAGGTGATATCTCATTGTAGTTTTGATATGCATTTTACTGACAGTTAGTGATGTTTAGCACCTTTTTCTATATGTGTTACCCCTTTGGCTTCATTTTTGAGAAATATCTTTTCATGTTTTTTTTGTCCAAACATATTAATATATATTCCTCAAAACACAAAAGAAACTCAAATAACTCAATATTAGCAGCATTTCTGAAGCTAAGGACTTCTTTATGTTTCATGTGGTTGTATGAATAGTAAGTTTTTTACAGCCATCTAATATTCTGATAAAGCACTTTTCCCAAATATCTTCCTACTCCCATGAGTAGTGCTCTAGTCCAGGCTCTCAATCGCTCCTTTCTAGATTAACACAATAGCATGGAAATACTGCTTTTATTAGCATGGTTTTCCACTTTCTGGGTTTAACCTACCTCTTTAACCTTATTTTGTCTTTGATTCTAAAACTAACTGAAGTGTGTACCACACAAATTATTCATTTTTTCTCCCATTAAGTTTATTTCCTCAGAGGGCCAATAACCCCTATGTGATTTTGTACATTATAGTACTGACTTTAAAACAACTGGTATTTTATCATTATAGATTCATTGAACAACTGAATTAAATTCTACCTATATTAGAATATTATATCTGGAATAGAATTAAAGCTCATCTAAGGAAACTTCTTAATGATTCACCAAGATCACATTGTAAGTTAGTAACAGAAGTGAGATTAAGTCCAAGCTTTTTTGAAAAAAAAATCTTTATTGTTTAAAGTATTACATGATTCTTTTTTTCCCCTAATGACCTCTCCCCACCATCCCCTCCCCCAAGCACAACCTATGAGGGAAGGCAGGGGGTGAGGAAGTAAGAGATCAACCAAAGGACCTGTAAGTCCAAGCTTTTTGATGTGTGATCCAGTGTTCTTTTCATTACATCATGATATTTCTTCAAAATATTTTGAAATTTAATCAGTCATGGTGATAATTGTTATGACATTTAACTACTGGATTAAGACTTTTGTATTCTATGATTATTACATATATGTTAACTTTGTTTCTGACAAGAGGACTCTAAAATAATCAATGCTGGGATGATGCCTTAAATTTCCTTTATCTATAAACTAGAGGTCTGGTGCACGAAATTCATGCACAATTAGGGTCCCTAGGCCTGGCCAGCAATCAGGGCCGATCAGGGCCTGCTGGCTGCCACCTGGGGCCTTCCTTCATTCCATGCTGCCCCCAGTGTTGTCAGCACATGTCATAGTGAGCGATCAAACTTCCCAGTCTCCCAGTTGAACTCCTGAGGGGACACTTTGCATTTTAGCCTTTTATATATATATAGATTAATTTACTGTATTACTTTCCATATAAACAACTGTAAGTCTACTTTTGCCCCACACTATTTGTCTGGAGGTGTATACTGTATTTGCGTTTCCTGTCTTCATTGCTGAGACAGATATAAAAGCCAACCCAAGAGGTTAAATGAACACTTTGCTGACAGGCAGAATGCTCAGTCCCTAGTATTTGGGTTCTGGAAACTACTCGGCTTATTTAGGTAAAAGTTTAAAAAAAATTGTGTTTCTCCAGTAACTGAATCTACAAAACAGAGTGGACAATTACCACCTTAATTTGTAGAAATAAACAGGATATAAAAAGAAAGTGGGGGCAGTTTGACCAAAAAATTCTACCTCAAAGGTCATGATGGCATTAATTCTTGACCAACAACCTTAACTTACTCAGTGTTCATATGCTAAAAACTTGGGAGGGGGTAAAGGTTTAGGGGTTTGGAAAAGGACCAAGGAGGCCTTTAAAATCAAACCAATTTTAGGATAAAAGAGAACAATTACTAAGGTTCAACCTCTGAGTTTTCAAAGGTTTGCCATAGGGCCAAATTATAGTGGTAAGTTCTTTGAGTAAGATACACATTTACCAAGTTGAACATTTATAGCCACTGCCATTTGAAGTATTGGACCTCCATTCATTTGAAAATTGCCTAATACTATATGACCTCTCTTGTATTTCTCTTCTCCTGTTTTTAATTTTTGAAATACTGAACTTTTTAACATTGTATGTCTTATTCCCTCCAACTAAGACTGTTAGCTCTTGGAGAGAAATGCCTGTATTATGCCCCTTACTCCCATTCCTTACCAAGAGGGTCAACCTTGAACTCTTTCATTGTTTTTGGAACACCCTTGGGATATGCATTCTGAAAATGGACACATGTTTTTGGTGAAAATCTAGTGGCCAAGAGCCCAGCCAGTATAAACACATTCTTTCTACGTCTTCATTTTAATGACAAAAGATTGTTTAGATTTAGGGAAGAAAAAGAGTGGATTTATTTTACAGTGTGTTAAAGTATTGGAAACAAAGCCACTGAAAGTTCTTTGGATTTTATGCGGTATCATGGTGCAAAGCCCAGGCCTGCCTGTTATCCTCAAAGCTGAACAACAGATTCCAGGTAATATAGCTCTCCCTACCCCCACCCTCACCACATGGGCACTTGAAGCTGACAGTTGTTTTGCATCAGGGTCCGCACCACCAGGCTACAAACCAAATGGAAACTCAAGGTTTTTCAGCAGACAGGCCCACAGTGAGAGGAGTGGAGCCACACACAGAGGAGCAACCTCAGAAAGCAGTCAGATGTCGCTTTTCCAGCAGTCCACTTTTGAAGATAACCCGAAGTAACAGAAGCACATTTGTACATGGACACAACTGTAAACCAGAGAGACAGACGGGCACATATGGACTGGGGACATTCAGAGCAAGAGAGTGAGGGCACAAGCCATGCAGGATGATGATAGTTCACCTGCAGCCAGGGTGTTATGTGGGCATGTGAAATCTGCTCCAGAACCATTGGCCATGCAGTCTGAATTGGCATGGCTTCCAAGTCGAAGAGAATCAGGTGGCTTTGTTTCTGGAATGTGAATGAAGGAGTGGAGCCCTGGCTTAGAGAAGACAATGTTCCCTGGCAGGAACTCATAATCTACACCAAGGCTTGGACAGCATGAAACTCACTGTCAAGCTTCCTGGCCCAAGCTTCGGACTGAGCCAAAAGCCTGCAGTGGGGACAGCCTCGATGGCCAGGAAACAGCGCCCTAAAGATGTGGTGTGGTCCCCACCGTGTCCCCTAGCTAGAGCGGCAGTTCCAAGCTCCCACCACTCTCCCACGCAGCCAGCACTACATTCTATTTAAAAATAACACCCACATGCACCGGTAAACAACTGCAGGCAGCGAATAAACAACTGCCAACTGCGGGCGGCTTCACCCCTGCTGGCCCACTTTGTCAGGAAAGACCTCGCAGCTGCTTTGAGCCCCCATCCTCACAGCCATTGTGGCTTTGTCCGGAGCTGCCTTTCTCAGAACCCCTGACCCAGGGTGCCAGAGGCCAGGGTGGGGCACGGCCCTCTTAACTGTGGAGCTCGGACTTTCCCTCACCTGCATTCGCTGCTGGGCTGTCCCTCGCTCACCTGCCTTCCCTGCTGGGCTATCCCTCACTCACTTGCCTTGTCTGCCAATGCAGAGGTTTCCCAGCAGAGTTGCTCTGCTGCCGCTTGGCAGAAGGAACCTGTGGTCCTTCTGGGCAAGTGGCAGTGGCCATTGGGAGCGCGCACAGCCGCCCTCAACGGGGCCTGCCTTCCCCGCCTGTGTCCCCACTGCCGCTTGCCCAGGGCCAGCCCTGACCAAGCAGCAGCTTCCATTGCTTCCCCAGTGCTTCGAGTCCCTGCCCCCATCCTCAATGCTGCAAGTTCCCACCCACTCTGCTAGTGGTTAATGTGATGGCATCCTGACCAATTTGCACATTACCCTTTTATTAGTATAGACTAGAGGCCCGGTGCACAAAAATATGTGCACTCAGGGGGGAGAGGGGGTTCCTCAGCCCAGCTTGTGCCCTCTCGCGGTCTGGGACCCCTCGGGAGATAATGACCTGCTGGCTTAGACCTGCTCCCAGGTGGCAGAGGGCAGGCCCAATCCCTAGGTGCAAACCCTGGTCAGGCTCAGAGCAGGGCCGATTGGGGAGTTGGGGCACTGCCCCCTGTCATGCACAGAGCAGGGTGGATTGGGAGGTTGTGATGCCACCCTCAGTCACGCTCAGGGTAGGGCCAATTGGGTGGTTGGAGCACCGCACCATGTCACACTCAAGGCAGGGTCGGTGGGGAGGTTGCGGCACCACCCCTCTGTCACGCACAGAGCAGGGCCAATCAGGGGGTTGGGGAGCTCCCCCCTGTCACACACAG
>NW_006297575.1:369816-371948 GCF_000327345.1 Myotis davidii
AGCAGGTTTCTGGGGTTTTGTTTAGCTTCTATATTTGTTACATAGTTGCTTAGAGTTGCAGTGCAGTGGCCTGCAAGGCAGGCAGGGGAATGTTGGAGTCCTCTGTCACTGAAGCAAGCAAGCCTCATGTTAGTTTCAAGCTGCCTGGCTGCCAGCCGCCATCTTGGCTGGCAGTTAATTTGCATACTGCCCTGATTAGCCAATGGGAAGGGTATCGGTCGTACGCCAATTACCATGTTTCTCTTTTATTAGATAGGATTCTTCATCATGCCTTGAATAGTTCTGTGTGAGTAGGTGAAATAAATATTTTATTTATAAGATGATATTGTAAACATACCAGTCACTCTTTCTAGATCTCATATTTGAATAATAGTATAATATAGTGAATGGATAAAACTTCTATTGTTTTATATTTTAACCAAGGAGTCAAAATGATAGGAAGAAAAGATCAGCATGTGATTAGGTTCATCTGATTTTTTGTAGCTTTACAAGGTTGGCATTCCACAGAATTATGTGCTTCCTCCACCTAAATGACCTTTAAAGTTTATTGAAATGCTAATTTTTCTTAAGGTTTAGTTCAAATAAATGTTCTTACTTGAACCCTTCTCTGTGAGAACAATTATTCCCTCTCTCACACTGCATATGTCATAGTTCTATTGTAGAAGGTTTTACCATTTTATAGTTTTGTGTTTATACTTTGAGGAAAGTGACTGGACCTTAGTTTTGTATTCTTAGTGCATAACAATGTAGTACATTCTTTTTAAATTGATGCCTTAATTAAAACTGAAACATGTATGTGGGTATATGTGTGTGCTTATATGAATATTTATGTACCTCCTTCTAGTGTATAAAGCAAATTACAAGACACTGCCTAAAAAGTGTAATCACTGTTTAATACATAGTCCAAGAAATACTTCCTAATAATAAATCAATAGGTTTCATACATAAAATAATTAAAATGCCAACGTACTGATGTATTTATTACACAAATGCATTTTTCACAAACCTATAAACTAAGGAAACAGATGAATATGCTTAAATAACAAATCAATTTATTAAAGACATTGAACAGTTTATTATTTAATTAAATCAATATTCTTTTTTAATAGCTAGTGTGAAAACAATAAAAACAATAGGGTTAATAGTTGGCTATCAATTTGTTTGTACACAGAGATTGGCAATTATTTAGAGTTACCCAAAGCAAAACTGTGAGGAAGGCATTAGTCTTTTTAAAGTGCCAATATTATCCCAACCCTCACTATCTACTTCCTTGTTTTCCAGGACCCTATGGCTATCCCCGCCATCTTTTTCAAGACCTAACCAACATGTCCTTATAGTGGTGCTCTGTCAGAATTGCTCTGCTTTTTTTTTTTTTTTTGCATTACTTTGTGTTTCTCTCTCTTTTATTTTTTTTAATTAATGAGTGGTAATCTAAGAAAGCATATATTGTTGGATTTCTGGAGCTCATAATTTTTACATAATTCACTCAGTGGAAAGTAGGTTGTACATATTTAAGAGCAGTGGTTCTCAACTTTCCTAATGCCGCAACCTTTTAATACAGTTCCTCATGTTGTGGTGACCCCCAACCATAAAATTATTTTCGTTGCTACTTCCTAACTGTAATTTTGCTACTGTTATGAATCATAATGTAAATATCTGATATGGAGGATGTCTTTTCATTGTTACAAATTTAACATAATTATATATGTGTTTCCGATGGTCTTAGGCGATCCCTATGAAAGGGTCGTTCGACTCCCAAAGAGGTCACAACCCACAGGTTGAGAACCACTGTTTAAGAGCTTTCTATAAGGACATTGATATGAAAATATATAAATAATATTGTCCCTTATCAATCCTACTAGTGCTGTTAACAAATATCATTTTAATATGTCATTACATGAGAATTGGCTTTCTCGGCTATAAAATGGGTTTAATAAGGCTTACTTTGAAGAATATTTGTGAGGATGAGATTAAAGTATATCCATATCTATATGTGCATATATGTACAAACATACATATGTAAAATGTCTGAGTGTATATACACTACTGACTTTATGTTTTGTCCAAACATATTAATAATAGAGTTCCCTCAGCTCGGCCTACCCTCTTGCAATCCAGGACCCCTCAGGGGA
>NW_006297575.1:372028-380888 GCF_000327345.1 Myotis davidii
ACCAAGACATTGAATATTTCATTAATTAGTAAGTCATCATCACAGCTACTCTGTAAATAACTGTCTTGTTCTTTTTCTCCTTGACATACCAAAAAAAAAATCTTTCCTCAGTTCTTTGATTGACAGACAATGTACCTGCCAAATGTACTAATTCTCATGGGTACAGCATGTTTCTAGTTTGCTCCATGGAACAAATTTTAAATTTTTCTAAAAATGAGGTTCCATGTTCCATGAAAATTAAAATGTACAGAATCACAATGCATATTTGCATGATAAGTTATTTTGTACATATATGTGTATACATATGTGTGTGTTTTTAGTTTAGGTTTGTTTCAGCAAACATTTAAATTTATTTTACTATGGAGATTTTTGTTTTAATGTAAGATATCCCAGGCATATTAATAGAGTCTAAATCTCTGAAGAAAAGGGAAAAAAAAGGAAATAAAAGATTGTGGTTTAAATAAAATAGAATTTTTTTATCTCCCATGTAATAGTTCTGAGGTAGAAAATCAAAATATTATAGGACAGCTCTGCTCCTGAAGTTTTCAGAGAGAACTAGCATAATTCTTTCTTGTTCTGCCATTCTCAATGTTTGGATTCTAACTTGTGGTTTAACATGATTCCTATCAGAAAAGAATAAAGGGCATTGGGATCAAATTGATTTTCCTTCTAAGTGCATAATTCATAAATGGCACACCTTTGTCTCAGGAAAACTCCAAACTACAAAGGAGGCTAGGACATCCATTTTTTAGCTGACTGATCATGTTAGAAGATAAAACTTGAGAGTTCTCTTTATTATAGAAAGAAGAAAAAAGGTATTCGTGAACGACCAGTTTTCTCTGCTATAAAAATGAAGTAATTTTTCTCTGTAACACTATCAATAAAAACGTGTATTAGAGAATATAAGAATATAACCTTTCTTTGTCTTTGGCATTTATGCAAATGTAAGAAACCCATACAACCATACTCCATAAATACAAACAAGATAAATTACAGAATGTTCACAACAATTATCTCAATTTATTACACTTGTTTCTGAACTGTTCCTCTTCTAATCCAGGTCCATTCAGATTTACCGTTAGAATAATCTTTCATTTATATTGATTCTGTTGTTTCCCTTTGGGTTTCTTTGGAGCTGTGAATTTATGCTCCTCAACTGTCTTGTGGGACAAGTGCTTTGGTGGAGTTGACATTACTATATCTAATTGCTTTCTCCAACCGGTTTTTCCATACTTAATCTCTAGTTTTCTGGTAAACCTGCTCAAGATCCTCAAGAAAAATATTGAGCTGATTGCACACACACACTAATATTGAGTTGTGACAGTTCACTTTTTAAAAAGCATATATGGCCTTCTGTTACCTGTGTGTTTGTCTTTTTTGGAGAAGTGTCTATTTAGGTCCTTTGACCATTTTTAAATTGAATTATTTGTTTATTTGAGGTTGAGTAGTATGAGTTCATTATAAATTTTGGATATTAACCACTCATCAGATGTATCATTTGCAAATATGTTCTCATACTCAATAGGTTGTCTTTTCATTTTTGTTGATGGTTTCCTTTGTTGTGTGAAAAATTTTTAGTTTGATATAGTCCCATTTGGCTATTTTTCTTTTGTTTTCCCTGCCTAAGGAAATATATCAGAAAAAATTGATATAAAAATTCTGAGATCTTAATATGTTTTATTCTATAATTTTTATGGTTTCAATTCTTATACTTAAGGCCATAATACATTTGAGTTTATTTGTGTATAAGGTGCAGGGAGTTGCTCTAGTTTCATACTTTTGCATGTATCTTTCCAATTTCCTCTGCCGAGTTTAGACTGTTCTACTCCATTGTGTGCTCTTGCTTCCTTTGACATATATTAATTGACCTTATAGACCTGGGTTTATTTCTGGGCTCTCTTTTCCTTTCCATTGATCTATAGTCTATTTTTATGCAAGCACAATGCTGTTTTGATTACTATGGCCTTGTAGTATAGTTTGATATTGAGTAGTGGATAGACCCAACTTTGTTCTTTCTCAATATTGCTGAGATGATTTGAGTTTTTTTGTGGTTCCATATAAATTTTTAGATTATTTGTTCTAGTTCTGCAAAACACACCATTGGTTTTTGACAGGGATTGTGTTGAATCTATAGATGGCTTTGGGCAGTATGGACATTTTAATGATGTTAATTCTTTCTATCCGTGAACGCACTAAATGCTTCCATTTTATCTTCTTTGATTTCTTTCTTCAGTAACTTACAGTTTTCTGAGTATGGTTCTTTTACCTCCTTTGTTAATTTTATTCTGATGTATTTTATTTTTTATGGTATATTTGTAAATGGGATTGTTTTTTAGTTTCATTTTCTGATATGTCATTATTGGTACATCAAAATGAAACTGTTTTCAGAATATTAATTTTGTATCCTGCCACTTTACTGAATTAATTTATCAGCTCTAGTAGTTTTTGGTGGAGTCCTTAATGTTATCTGTAAACAGAATCCTATTA
This sequence comes from Myotis davidii, assembly GCF_000327345.1. Taxonomy (NCBI): domain Eukaryota; kingdom Metazoa; phylum Chordata; class Mammalia; order Chiroptera; family Vespertilionidae; genus Myotis; species Myotis davidii. Next base: position 374,516 of record NW_006297575.1, read on the forward strand.
TCTGCAAATAATTAGAGCTTTACTTCTCCCTTTCCAATTTAGATGCCTTTTTATTACTTCCTTTTGTCTGATAGCTGTGGCTATGACTTCCAGTAGGATATTGAATAAGAGTGATGAAAGCAGACATTCCAGTCTTGTTCCTGGTCTTAAGGGAAATGCTTTTAATTTTTTCCCAGTGAATAAAATGTTACCTGTGTGTTTTTCATATGTGGCCTTTATTATGTTGAGATATGTTCCCTCTACTCCCACTTCGCTGAGGTCTTTTATCATAAATGGGTGCTGGATTTTTCAAACGCTTTTTCTGCATCTATTGATATGACTATGTGATTTTAATCTTTCATTTTGCTTATGTGGTATATAATGGTAATTGATTTGCATATATTTTACCAACCTTGCATCCCAGAAATAAATCCCACTTTATCATGGTGTATGATCTTCTTAATGTTGTTCTGGAGCTGGATTGCTAATATTTTTTTGAGAATTTTAGCATCTATGTTCATCAGAGATATTGGCCTATAATTAATTTCTTCTTAGTGTTTTTATTTAGTTTTTGAATTGGGATAATACTGGCCTCATAAAATGAGCTTGGGTGTCTTTCTTCCTCTTAAATTTTTTGGAATAGCTTAAGAAGGATAGGTGTTAGTTCTTTGAATGTTTGGTAAAATTCACCTGTGAAGCCATCTGGACCAGGACTTTTGTTTGCTGGAAATTTTTTATTACCACTTTGATTTCAGTAATTGTAATAAGTATGCTCAGATTTTTTTATTCAATTTTAGAATATTGTATGTTTGTGAAAATTGTCCATTGTTTCCAGGTTGTCCCATTTGTTAGCATAGAGTTGCTTACAATGTTTTCTTACAATCCTTTGAGTTTCTGCAGCATCAGTTGATACTTCTCTTCCTTTATGATTTTATTTATTTAAAACTTTTTTTCTTTATGAGTCTGGTTAGAAGTTTGATAATCTTGTTTAGCTTTTCAAATAACCAGCCTTTGGATTCATTGATTGTTGTATTATTTTTGTTGTTTTGTTTTGTTTTTAGTCTATATGTTTTTATATCTGCTCAAATCTTTATGATTTCCTTTCTTCTATTTATTTTGGGCTTTGTTTTTTTTTTTTTTTGTTCTTTTTAAGGTTTCTTTTTGTAAGGTTAGATTGTTTGAGATTTGTTTTGCTTCTTGCAGTAGACCTGTACTGCTATAATTTTCCCTCTTAGGACTGCTTTTGCTGTGTCCCATAGGATTTGGGTTGTGTGTTCATTTTCATTTGTCTCAAGTTAACTTCTGATTTCTTCCTTGATTTCATTGTTGATCCATTTATCGTTTAGTAACATGTTATTTAGCCTCCATGTGTTTGTATGTTTTTTTCAGTTTTTTTCTCCTGATTAAATTATTGTTTCATATCATTGTGTTTAAAGAAGATGCTCAATGTGATATCAATGTTCTTAAATTTACTGAGACTTGTTTTGTGTCCTAACATGTTGTCTACCCTAGAAAATTTTCCTTGTGCAGTTGAAAAAGTTATATATTCTGCACCTTTGAGGTAAAATGATCTGTATATGTCAATTAAATCCATATCTGATCTAATATGTCATTTAAGGCTGCAGTTTACTTATTGATCTTCTGTCTAGAAGATTTATCTATTCATGTCAATAGTGTTTTAAAATCCCCTACTATGACTGTATCACCGTTGATCTCTTCCTTTATGTCCACCAAGCTTTCTTTATGTGTTTTGGTGCACCTATGTTCGGTGCATAAATGTTTAAAAAGGTTATATCCTCTTGTTGGATTATTCCTTTTACTATTATGCAATGTCCTTCTTTATCTCTTATTATAAAGTTTTTGTTTGAAAGTCTATTTTGTATTATATAAGTACTGCTCCCCTAGCTTTTTTTAAATTTCTATTTGCTTAGTACATTTTTCCCTTTACTTTCAGTCTGCGTGTACTTTTCATCTGAAGTGTCTCTCTTAAAGATAGCATAAAATTGGTTCCTTTTTTAATCCTTTCAGCTACCCCATTTCTTCTGATTGGAGCATTTACTCCATTTACATTTAAGTTGATTATTGATATGTATTTATTGCCATTCTTTATAAATCTCTCTCTCTCTCTCTCTCTCTCTCTCTCTCTCTCTCTCATCTATCTCTCTCTCCTATCTCTCTCTCCTTTCTTCCTGGAAAGTTCTTTATTTTATGTTCAATTTTAAATTATACCCTTGCTTGGTTGTAGGTCCTTGCTTTTTATCACTTTGAATATTGCAATCCAATCCATTCTGGCCTGAAGTGTTTTTGTTGAGATATCAGCTAACAGTCTTATGGGAGCTCCCTTGTAGATATCTTATTGCTTTTCTCTTGCTGCTCTTAAGATTCTCTCTTTATATTAATCTTTGACATTTTAATTATTGTTATTATTTTAAATATTTTCATTGATTTCAGAGATAGGAAAGGAGAGGGAAGAGAGAGATAGAAACATCAATGATGAGAGAGATTCACTGATTGGCTGCCTCCAGCATGCCTCCCACTGGGAATCAAACCTGCAACCTGGGCATGTGCCCTGACTGGGAATCAAACTGTGACCTCCTGGTTCATAGATCGATGCTCAACCACTGAGCCAGATTGGCTGGGCATGCCATTTTAATTATTATGTGTTTTGGTGTGGGCCTCTTTGGATTAATCTTGTTTGGGAATCTCTGTGCTTCCTGGACCTGTGTGACTTTTTCCTTCACCAGGTTAAAAAAGTTTTCGGTTATTTATTTCTTCAAATAGGTTCTCAAGTCCTTGGTCTCTCTCTTATCCTTTTGGTACACCTATGAGTTTGATACTACACTTTGTGTTGTCCCAAAAGTTCCTTAGACTACACTCATTTCCATAAAATATTTTTTTGCTATTATTTTTCTGATTGTTTTCTGCTATCTTGTCTTCCAAGTTGCTGAATCAGTACTCTGCTTCATGTAGCCTGCTGGTGATTCCTTCTAGTGAATTCTTCATTTCTGATATTGTATTCTTCATATCTAATTTTTTGAAAATATGTTTTTATTGCCCTAGCTGGTTTGGCTCAGTGAATAGAGTGTTGGCCTGCGAACTGAAGGGTTCCATGTTCGATTCCAGTCAAGGGCACATGCTTGGGTTGTGGGCTCAATCTCCAGTGGGGGACATGCAGAAGGCAGCCAACTAATGATTCTTTCTCATCATTGATGTTTCTATCTCTCCCTCTCCCTTTCGCATACCCCATTCTGAGAGTTGAACCTGCAACCCGGGAATGTACCTTGATCAAAAATAGAACCATGACCTCCTGGTTCATAGGTCAGTTCTCAACCACTGAGCCAGGCTGGCCAGGCGTCTAAGAATTTTTTAATGGTTTTTATGTCCTTGAAGTTCTAGCTAAGTTACATAAGCATCCTTATACCCATTGATTTAAACTCTGCGTGTGGTAGCTTGCTTGCTTTCCTTTTATTTAGTTCTTTTTTCTGGGGATTTCTCCTGATCTATCATTTGGTGTATTTTTTTTAATTTCTTCCCATTTTGGTTTCCTCTATGTATTTGCTTCTGTGTGTTAGTTGGCTCCGCTATGCTGTGTAATGATGGCCTTATATAATATGTAGGTTTCTTGTAGGGCTAAGAGGGATTTTCCATCATTTCCTACAATAGGTGCTCCAAGAATGTCCCCTGTGTGGGTTTTGTGAACACTCCTGGTGTAGTTGAGTCTTGATTGCTATTGACCTGTCCATGGGTGGTGTTACCACTCCATGGATTTTAGTATCTACCCTGAACCCAAGGTATGAGCTGCTGTGACAGGGCTGGCACCTCAAAGCTGAATTTTCCCTAACAGGGTCTGGTTTATTTTGACATCTCCCTTTGTTTGTGCCCTTGTGGAGCTAGTTGGGTCATGCTCTGATGTGGTCTGATCTCCTGGTTTTGTTTGTTTTGGAGCCCCTTGGGATGGGATCCAGTGCAGGTCAATGTCAGGTGCTATCAGTGATGGGAACTGTGGTACCTGTTTGGAGCTACAAAGTGATTTGCAGTTTGTAGCAATTTCTTATAGGCCTGGGTATGTGTGGCAGGATCAAAGCTGCCTGGAGCTCAGGGGAAGATCAGCAAAAAGCCCAAGTCTCCCCCAATATCTGCTTTCACTTGTTAACTGTCTGTGAGCCTCAGTTACTGAAATATTCTCTGGCAGTATACGAGTTGCTGAAGGGAGGCTTTCTCAGTTAGTCACCAGGTATGGATAAGTAGTATTCATGAAGTTGATACAAATTTAAACTTGGCACCAGTGCTGGGTTTAAGACCATTCAGCAACAGTCTCAGGGTACATCATGGTAAATTGCCACCTGCCATATGCCATGGACCTCTGTGTTGGGTCCAGGTCTCAGTCACTCATCAGTGTGAATCCAGCAGTGTGTGTTAGGTCCACCCAGACCAGTGTTTGGCCATGTAGAGGAAGGGCTCTGCACAGGAACAGTGTTGTTGGTCTGAGGTGCACAGAAAAACATACCCCTACTCTTGCGAGCCCACAATTCAAGTTTTCTCCAGAATCTGCCCAGACGTCCTGGATAGTATTCTGCACTGAAGACCCTGGCTAGCAATACTGAGTAGCATGAGTTCATCCAGGTGGGACCACAAGGAGTCAGGAGGTTGGAGCTATGGATCTCTTCTGATGAGTGCTCTAAGCCTGCAGGGTAGGGTGCTCCTAGTGACAGGTGACTCCAATGGGTCCCCTGGTAGGTGGGGAGTAGAACTGGTCTCTGTTCTGTCTATGATTCGCCTTGGGCTTATCCTCAAAATCCCTTCAAGAGAGTCTATATCACAGTCTGAGGCAGCAACCTCCTTCACAGGGCATGAGCATGGGTGGGGAGACAGGGCATCCGGAGAGTAGAGCTTACGCAATCTCCCTACTCAGGTGCAGATTGGAGGAGAGTGTCCACCCCAAGAATGATGATGTCTGTGGGTGGTGCAGGAGAGGACCTCAACACAGGGAACCTGGGACCATGCCCCCAGCTCTCCCTCCAAAGCTATACAGCACATCAGCACAGTATGTTCTCACAAGACTCTAGTCCCTTCTGACCTGCTCTCACACCATGAAATCTCAGGGCAAGTAGCTACAAAGAGATACTATGTACTGGCCTTTCAAAAGGGCACCTGGATCTCTAGCGGTCTCCACAGATTTTCTGGTGGACAAACTCACCAGTGATATTTACTGTCAGATGTTATGTGAGCACCTCCTTTAGACTCTGGTCTGGTAGGGACCTTTGCAGCTGAGATTTTCAGCTGTCACACATGGATTCAGGGGCCAGCCCTCCTTTCTTCTCCCCATCTATCCATCCTACCAGTCTCCGTGTGGCTTCTGTAAACCCTTGGCGGTAAGACAGTTCATCTTATGTTGGTTATTCTAGGTGATTATTCTACAATGTGATTGTAATTCCAGTTCGGGGCTGGAAGGCGATGAATGCAGCTTCTACCTATTCTGTCACCATCTCAAAATTTCTATATTTTCCAATAGTTATCTTGAAGCAAAAAAAATAATAATAATTAATGCATTGTTGCACAAAGTCAACCAGCAGACGCAAACCTTAGTGTTATTCCCTATTTCCAGAATGCAGACTTAACTAGCTATATATCATGGATGATGGTCTTATCTGTGTCATCATTGTCAGAAACTGGCCTTTCAACTGACTTCAGCAAGTCTTATAATTAATTCTTTTCAATTTCATTTTTCAGTTACAGTTTACATTTAATATTATTTGTCATTAGTGTCATTGTACACATTTAGACAATTATGTACTTTACACCATGCTCCCCTCAGTGTTTTAAGTACACACCTGGCACTGTACATATTTATTACAATGTTATTTATTTATTTATTTATCATTTATCTTTATTGTTGAAAGTATTACAAATTTTCCCCTTTCCCCCCACTCTATGTATTACTGTATTATGGACTATATTTACTATGCTATACTTTCCAACCCTGTGAAGAAATCCTTCCCCTCTGATAACCTTCAGTCTGTTCTCTGTATTAATGAGTCTATTTTAATTTTATATTTTCGGGACTTTTTGTTCTTTAGATTTCACATATAAGTGAAATCATATGGTATTTGTCTTTCTCTGATTGTTTTATTTTACTTAGCACAGTACCCTATGTATCAATCCATACTAGCACAAATGGTAAGATTTTATTCTTTTTTATGGTCATCCTATATAATAAAATAGAAACTTGCAAATTAACCATCTCTCCGCTATGCTCAAGCCATGCCCATCAGCCACACCCACCAGCCAATCAGGAGCGAGAATGCAAATTAACCCAACTAAGAGGCAGCCACGAAGCTGGAGCAATCAGGAGGCTTGGGTTGCCCCTGGTGATGGAGGAAGCCAAGATTGGAGT
>NW_006297575.1:381045-382793 GCF_000327345.1 Myotis davidii
AAAAGCCCAATGCAGGAGCTCCCCCCGGGTGGTCTCCCAGTAGAGCAGTGATGGTAGGAGCCTCTCCCGCCTCCTCATCAGTGCTAAAGATGTCTAACCGCAGCTTAGGCCTTCTCCCCGCTGGCAAGTGGACATCCCAGGAGGGCTCCCAGGCTGCCAGAGGGATGTCTGACTTCCAGCTGAGGGCCGATCCCCTGGGGAGTGGGCCTAAGCCAGCAGGTGGACATCCCCCAAGGGGTTCCAGACTGAGAGAGGGCACAGGCTGGGCTGAGGGACCCCCACCCCCCTGAGTGCACAAATTTTTGTGCACTGGGCCTCTAGTTTAATATATAATTGCATATGTGTACCGCTTCTTCTTTATCCAATAATCTATTGATGAGAAATTGGTTTGCTTCCATATCTTGGCTATTGTAAATAACACTGCAATTAACAAAGAGGTGCATATATTCTTTTGAACTAGTGCTTTGGGTTTCTTCAGATATAAACCTAGTAATGGAATCACTGGATCATAAGGAAGTTCCATTTTTAATTTTTTTGAGGACCATCTGTACTGTTTCCATAGTGGCTGCACACATTTGTATTCCCACCAAGAATACATTAGGGCTCCTTTTTCTCCACATCCTGACTTGTTTTTTATTTATTGGTGATAGCCATTCTGACATGTGTGAAATGAGATATCATTGTGGGTTTAATTTGCATTTATTTGATAATTAATGATGTTGTACCTCTTTTCATGTTTATTGGTGATCTGAGTGTCCTCTTTGGAGAAGTGACTATTCAGGTCCTCTGCCCATAAAATGAGTGAATATTTAAAACAAACGAGATTCAGCAGTAAATGTGTTCCTGCTACCTGGAAGAAAGCAAACATATATGTTTTAAACATCTTATATCAGTCACATGACAAGGAACTATGGATCTTCTCCAGACACAAAGTGGTTCCTGAAAAACAACTAACAAGAAAACAGGGACCTCAGTTATGTAGCGACAAGAAAACAGACTGTTCAAAAAACTAATAGTCATCAAAAATAACACTGAGACTCAGTTAAGAATTACAGCCCCATCTACATTTTGGTTTTTGCTTAAAAATTAGACCCAGGTAAGGCATTCACAACTTTATAGCCCATTGATATTGTAAGATAATAAATTAAGATTATTTAAGTTGGTAAGTTGTAATAACTTATGAGGCAATAAAAACAAATGCAATATGCTTGACAAAAGACTTGTGCCCAGTAATTATAAACAATTTCTAAAACTCAGTTATAAAAATCCATACAATCCAGTATACACTAATAAAAGACAAACATGCAAATTGACCATACCTTTGCTAAACCTTAAGCCACACCCACAAGCCAATCAGAACGACTATATGCAAATTAACCCAACCAAGATGGCGGCTGGCAGCCACGGAGCTGGAGCAAGCAGGAGGCTTGGTTGCCTCAATGATGGAGGAAGCCAAGCTTCCCGCCTGCCATGGCCAGCTCTGAGCTCCACTCAAAGCAGCAGTTTCAATTATAGAAGGTAAATAAACCCCAGATACCTGCTTTCAGCTGGCCGTGGCCACAGAGCTTAAGCGAGCAGGAGTGGGTTGCCTCTGGTGATGGAGGAAGCCAAGCTTCCCTCCCGCCTGCCCTGGGTGGCTCTGAGCTCCTCTCAAGGCTACAAAGTTTCAATTATAGAAGGTATATAAATCCCAGAATAAAAAAAATAAAAGTAAAAAAGGAGAGGCTGGGAGCTTCCATCACCAGGGT
>NW_006297575.1:383056-394562 GCF_000327345.1 Myotis davidii
CCCCGGGGGGTCAGTGCGCTTGCCCAGGTGAGCTCTGCTCAGCCACAAGCCAGGCTGACGGCTGCCAGCACAGCGGTGGTGGTGGGAGCCTCTCCCGCCTCCTCAGCAGCGCTGAGGATGTCTGACTACAGCTTAGGCCTGCTCCCCGCTGGCAAGTGGACATCCCTTGAGGGCTGCTGGGCTGCCAGAGGGATGTCTGACTGCCAGCTTGGGCCCAATACCCCAGGGAGCAGGCCTAAGTCAGCAGGTGGACATCCTCTGAGGGGCCCCAGACTGCAAGAGGGTATAGGCCGGGCCGAGGGACCCCCCTGAGTGCACAAATTTTTGTACACCGGGCCTCTAGTATTTTAATAAAATATTTGAACAGAAACTGACCAAAGGAGATATATAGATGGCAAATAAACACGGTAAAACATACTGGCATTAATTTTCTATGACTACAAGGCCAAATGACCATTTAGTGGTTTAAAGCAACACAAATTTATTATCTCATAGTTCTGCAGGTTAAAAATCAAATATTTATCTTTGTAGGTTAAATTTAATAGGTATGCATTCTTTCTTACAGGCTCTAGAAAAGACTCCTTTCTGCCTTTTCAACTTCTAAAGACACCCACTTCCTCACTGCATGCTCCCCTTCCTCTATTTTCAAAGTCAGCAGCCTTAAATCTTTGAACATTCTTCTGTAGTCACATCTCCCTGACCCCAACATCAAACGGGAAATCTCTCCATTTTTAAGGACTCATGTACTTAGTTTGTACCTTCTCAGATGATCCAAGATAATCTCATCTAAAGGTTCTTAAAATTGAATCAGACCTGTACAGTCCCTTTTGTCATATAAGATGACATATTCATAAGTTCTGGGGATTGTGATATGGACATCTTTGGGATAACATTATTCTTCTACCACAGCGTTCAAGATTATTTGTCACCAAAGACATGTAAATTGAAAGTAAAACTACACAACACTATGCACCCACTAGAAAAGTTAAAATTTAAAAAGTACTAGACTATAACATGTGTTAGCAAGGATATGGTACAACTGGGTCTCTCATGATACTGCTGATGTAAATAGAAAATAGTACAATTTTTTTGGAAAATGATCTTATCATTTCTTAGTTTACCTATACACCTACCCATAACTCAGCAACTCCAATCTTAGGTACTTATCCAAGATATAGAAAACATAATTCCATAAACATACTTGTTTATAAATGCTAATAATAGTTTTAGTTCTAATATAGAAAAACTGAAAGCTACCCAAATAATATAAACAAGAGAATAAATAAACAAATTGTTGTATATCCACACAAAGGAACACTACCCAGTAATAAAAAAGAATGAAATTCTGGTATACACAGCAACATGTATGACCCTTGGGATCACTATATTCCAAGCACTAAAGAAAATATGCTGTAAGATTACATTTATATAAAACTCTAGGAAAGATTATTGTAATCAAGTTATCAGTATTGTCTACTTTCTGGGATGGGAGGCAGAGTTTTAATGGTTATAAACATAAGTATGTGGTTGTTGTTTACTTATGATAAAGTTATCAAACGACAAATTAAATATAAGCATTTTACTGTATGAAATTATACATCAAAAATTTATTTTTATAACATTAAAGAGAAGTTAAAGACATTTTTAGACATATAAAATATAAAACAATTATTTGTCTCAAGCAGATATGCCCTATAAGAAATGCTAAAAAAAACCGTTTTTTGGACTGAAGATACCAGAAGGAAACAGATGGGATTTCAGATTTTCAGGAAGGAATGAAGAAGAACAACAAAACGATTAAATATCTAGTATTATGCAGGAGACTTTTTAAAAAAATATATTTGTATCTACCTTTTTATATTTGTCTATCTAATTATCAGTAATCTCTTGCTATGTGTCAACATACTCCCATATTTCAAAACCAGAGAAATAATATATTTTTCTACTAGCCTAAGACAGACTCTTATTTAATACTAGAGACCCAGTGCATGAAATTCGTGCACAGGAGGGGTCCCTCAGCCTGGCCTGCACCATCTCCAATCCGGGACCCCTCTCATAATCTGGGACCACTGGCTCCTAACCGGTCACCTGCCTGCCTGCCTGATCACTTCTAACTGACACCCTCCCCCGCCTCCCACCAGCCTGATTACCCTTAACCTCCTCTGCCAGCAGGCCTGATCGCTCCTTACTGCCTCCCCCCCTGCCGGCCTGGTCACCCCCAACAGCCCTCCCTGCCGGCCTGGTTGCCCCACACTGCCTGCTGTTCAGTTGTTTGGTTGTCCCTCACTAACCCCCTTTCTGGCCTTGTTGCCTCTAAGCACCTCTGTCCGCTGGCCTGATCACCCCTAACTGCTCCCCTGCCTGCCTGATCACCCCTAACTGCCTCTGCCTGCCAGCCTGATTGCCTGTAACGACCTCTGCCTCGTTCCCCAACCATCGTGGCTTTGTCCAGAAGGACGTCCAGATGGATGTGAGCCAAACCGGTTAGGCCTCCCCCACTTTTTTTTTACTTAGATTATCCACGTTTGTATATATGGCATTAGTTAATTTTTCCATTGATTTTTAGAGAGAGTGGAAGGGAGAGGGATAGAGAGAGAGAAACATCAATTCAAGAAACACCCCATAAGTTGCCTTCCTTAGGAGCCCTGACCAGGGATCCAACTTGAAAACCAGGTATGTGCCAAGTATGTGCCCTAACCTAAAATCGAACCTACAACCTTTGCATGCACAGGACCACACTCACGCTCAACCAACCTATCCACTTCAGCCCGGCCATTATATGATTTCTGGAATTTTATTTCAATTAATTCTTGCAAAGTCTGTGGGTTAGGTAATATCACCATTTTGCTGATGAGAAAAAACAACAAACAAACAAACAAAAAAACAACCTCTTCATTTTGAGACATAATTCTTCACTCATTGCCATGTTTTCCTTCCAGCCCTAGCAGCAGTTTCACTGGGTATCCAGAGCCAGAAGCATTCTCCCCACCATCACCCTTTCCAAAGCCTCCTCTGCACTGGCACTGAGGCTGCCCTAGAGGGCGCTGAGGCTAGGTAATGCGAGACAATCACAGTATTTGGACTACTGGAGCCACCGTGCCCACCTCTCCTCTCTCAGCCTTTCTCTGCTGCACTGGAGATAGGCCAAGGTTTGAGGCGTTAGCACTTCAGACAGGAAGTGCTGCAGTCTCTCTCACTCCAGAGCTGCTGTCACAGCCTGGAGGTTATAGGGCCGCCCTGGAAGTCCTCCGCACACCTCCCATCAGGGCAAGCATGGTGGTGGACTCTGTGATGAAACTGCTATTTGTAGATACTTTAAACACCTAAGCACTGAGGTAAGACTTCATTTCTTGATTCTCACTCTGCTTCTCGACTGTGGGACATGTACAAAAAATCCTTAGGCATGCCTCACTTTCCCTCCTGCCAGGGCCTTAAATTCTGCAGGTACACACCCCCTCCCCCCAGCTGGGTGTGGGCACCACGTCTGTGGGAGAGCATTGGTGGCCAGTACATTTCTCTGCGTTATCTTAGTTAGGCTCCTGCATCTTTGGTTGATTGGCTCTTCTGCTTGCTTTGCTCCCCTGCCCCCTTACCCCCGTCAACTTTGGGCCTTGAAAATACCTTGGTTCTCAGGTTTAGCTCAGATGATGTTTGGGAGGGTCTCAGACTGCCTGTATTTGAAAGCAGTTCTGGAGACCGACCAGGTTACAATGGTTTTGTGATTCCTAATCCCTCCTCCCAGGTCCTTTTACTAATGGGAGTTAGGTTGCCCAGGTGTGACACTCATTTGGTTTAGGATTTACCCATTAGGACATGACATATTTGCACTGAACATCTTTTGCATGGAGGATACCTGCAAGGAGGGGAATCAGCAGTGAAAGGAACCAACAGCAGATATGGAACACCTAGACCAGGAACCTAGCTCACTCCCCACATGTCTCCCCACTGCACTCCCCAAATGTCTCCCTTGGCAGCAGGCCTGGGAGTATGGGAGGCTTGGAAGGTAAGTATCCTGCCTTCTCCACCGGCTCCATGGCTCTGCAGGCACCTCCATCTTTGTGGCTATGGGCGCCGACATCTTTGTTGCTATGGGCGCCGACATCTTTGTTGCTATGGGCGCTGCCATCTTTGTAGTGGAATGATGGTTAATTTGCATATTACCCTTTTATTAGACAGGATAACATAATCATGTCAATGATTGCCTCGTCAGCTTTGCCTGATTCTATTGTCTAGAAACAAGTCAGAGTTTTGCCAAACTCATTGGAAGGGATTATATAAAGCATGAATCATTGTGGGTTATGTTGGGATGTTCTTGCCAAAGCCCACCCACTTATTCCCACTGAATGATGTCTCTCTTACATGTAAAATATATTCACCCCATTCCAAGATCTTCAAAGTCTCATATCACTGCAGCATCAAGTCAATGTTCAAAAAATCTCATCACCTAAATCTAGACCAGATGCAAATAAGGTTCATAAATTTAATCTATTTTTTTTCTCTTGTTGCAGAATTCCTCTCTATCTTGTGGACATGTGAAAGAACACAATTTTATGTGTTGAATTGATGGGCCATGAGGTTTCCAGAAATTTGGTTAAACATTATTTCTAAGTGTGTCTGTGAGGACGTTTCTGGATGAGATTAATATTTGAACTGGTAGACTGAATAAAGCAGATTTCCATACCCAATGTGGGAGGCCTTTATTAAATACTAGTGACCTGGTGCATGAAATTCTGCACATTAAAAGGGAATTAGAGGAAATATTTTAATTTTGCTATTTGCCCTTTCTCTATAAAAAACATGTCAGAGATGAAAGAAAATTAGTAAAATGTATATGAAAATCTCCCTCCTGTCAGAGTCTGGGACAGGCCATGGGACCCAGAGTCAAGTCCCCGCCCACCCACATGTGCCTTGAAATTGCACGAGACCCAGATCCGGCCAGCCCCATCCCTGTCAAGCCCCACCGGGTGGGGGGGCGCAGCCTCAGATCCCCTGGCCCAGTGCCGGGGCAGGGGGTGTGGCCTGAGGTCCCCCTTCAAGCCCTGCCAGGTTGGGGGAACAGCCTGAGGTCCCCCAGCCTGGCACTAGAGTGGGTTCATGGCCTGAGGTCCCCTGTCAAACCCCACCAGGCAGGAGAGACAGCCTCAGGTCCCCTGCCCTGGCCCAGCACCATACTGCCTCAGATCCCTGATGATTTCTTGTTAAGGCTTGTTACAGGAACTCAGCCTCTGCTGTGGGTGTAGCCATCTTGTGTTACAAAATCCCTGCCTCCACTGTGGGCTCAGCCATCTTGACTGTTATGGCATGACAGTCAATTTTCATATTCCCTCTTTATTAGATAAGATAATGAAGGCCTGAATACAATAAAAGCTGAGTAGGAAATAATTCTTTTTCTCAACCTTATTGTTTTCAAGCTCAGAAGTAAGTCTTCTCCCACCATCAGACTTGAATTTGAATTTACACGATTGACTCTCCTGCTTCTGAGGCCTTCAGATTTTTATTAGAGCTATACCATCAGTTTGCATTGTCTCCAGCTTGCTGACTGCAGATCATGGACTCCTTAGCCTTCATAATCACATGAGTCAATTACTTACAACACCGATTTTCAACCTTTTTATTTATCTCATGGCACACATAAACTAATTACTAAAATTATGTGGCACACCAAAAATATATTTTTTGCCTATCTGACAAAGAAAGAGGTATAATTTTGATTCATCCACACTGGACAGCTATTGTTGTGTGTGCTGTTTTTATTTCACAATCTAAGGGAAAAGAGGTCAATGCCCCTGACTAAACAGTCAGGTATTACATGTTTTAAAAATACTTGCTGCACACCAGATGAAAATTGCTGCCTTATAGTATAGATACAAGTATAATATATTGTGTACGTATACCTATAGTATATCTATTTCTATAGTATATCTACATACACTATAGTGTATATGTATATTTAAACTACAGTATATGCTATACTACATAGATATGCACTATATCCTATATAATAATTGAGGAATATGCTAATTAGCCCAGATGCCTCAGCTGTCAAGACCAGTCAGGTGTGGCCTGGGAGGGGCCCCTGGCGGAAGTGGCCAGCAGCAGGGGCGTGTGTGGGCCTACGGCGCTGCCCAGTCTGGAGGCTGCCGGGCCAGGGGTCATGAGCATGAATGCTGTGCCGCCTGGCCTCGGAGCGGCCCCTGGCGGAAGTGGCCACCAGCAGGGCCATGCGTGGGCCTGTGGTGCTGCTCAGCTGGGAGGCTACTTGGCTGGGGGTTGTTAGCAGGCCCGCAGTGTCCCCACCCTGTGCTGAGGTGGAGTGGCCCCCTGCAGAAGTGGCCACTGGTGGAGGCACTCGCAGGCTGCGGCACCGCCTGGCCTGGAGGCCCCCAGCTGGGGGGGTGTGAGAAGGCACTCTGTGCCACCCAGCCCGGAGTCCGCCTGGCCGAAAGAGGCACTGGAGACTTTGGTTAAATTCCATAGTTAAAATCACTATGCTCTGTGAGAGCTGACATCCTCAAACACTCAGGACCCTCAATCATACAAATTAATAGGAAACAATTGCATAATGCTTTGACCTAATTGTACACACTTTAGTATCATTTAAAAATTATCCTATATCCTTCAAGTAAATTCAGCAGCTGACTGAGGAGAGCAGGTGCTGAGAAGCGTGTGGCCCGGCTCTGTCATCTTGAGTTTGTGGTTTCCAAGGAAATAGCCAGAAGGGATGATAAAACCTCCGCAAATGGCTCAGCTGGTGCCTATCTAACTTGTGACAAGCAGCAGCTTGGTTTAAATCGAGCCTTTCCAGCAGTGAATGAAACCAACCCTCCCTGGATCAGGCAGGTTCCTGTGGAGTGCAATCTCCACGCGATACAATGGCGGCCCCAGTTTCCTCGCTGGCAATCTCACGTGCATTAGCTCAGGGTACCAGTGAAAGGAAGGGAAAAGGCATCACGTGGGGCAGCTCTGTTGAGCAAGCAGAAGGAGCCCAAGTCTGGCAGACATTCCCCTGCCACCCCTTTCAACGTGTAAGAAGAATCAAATAAACCAATACAAACACCCCTCCCCCACCCTGGAGAGACCCAGGACTGAGGGGCATCCCACCTAGGTATTGTATACCTGCTTCCCACGCCCTTTATCCAAATGGACATGTTAGGGGGTTAAGGGGAGGAGGGGGAGCCTCTCAGGATAGGAATTCCCTGGAACCACACCCCTGCCCTCCCTCTGGACCTGACCTGTTGGAGCTCAGGGCCTGACCCCGCCCCCAGCAGATTTGCATATGCCAGACCCTCCAGAACTTCCAGGTACTGGGCATTCCCTTGTCTTCCCTGCCTCCCAGCCACTGACCCTCACTGTCTCCTACCTCAGAAGCACTCTGTCCTCCCCAACTTTCGGTCTTTATAGCCTAAATGCACGGTGGGCATAGTTGCTTCTCCACAGATTTTATTTGATAAGAACCCAGCGAAGTCACTTTGCAACTTAGCTGCTCAGACTTCATCAGGGATAATGAATGACATACCTTAATTGGCTTTTATAGCAAAGCAATCTTATTCTTTTATTTTTTATAGAGATTTTTATTGATTTCAGAGAGGACGGGAGAAGGAGAGAGATAGAAAAATCAATGATGAGAATCATTGATCGGCTGCCTCCTGCATGAGTCCTACTGGGGATTGAGCCCGCAACTGAGGCATGTGCCCTAGACCAGAATAGAACCTGGGACCCTTCAGTCCTCAGGCTGAAGCTCTAGCCACTGAGCAAAACCAGCTAGGGCAAGCAATCTTATTTTTAAAGACTTGATTTTTGTCATAAACAAGTGGATTTGAAACATATCAAACCAATGTACATTTTTAATGAAATGTCTCTTTATTTCTATTAATGCAATTCTACCTTCAAGCTTATGCTGTATAATCTATACTAATAAAAAGTTGATGTGCTAATTAGACTGGACATCTTCCGGACATCCATGTGGATGTCCTTTCTCACAAAGTCACGGTGGCAGGGGCCAAGGCCTGCAGGGAAGGGCAGTTAGCAGTTAGGAGCCAGCAGTCCCGGATTGTGAGAGGGATGTCCGACTGCCAGTTTATGGGATTGGGCCTAAACCGGCAGTCAAACATCCCCTGAGGTGTCCCAGATTGGAGAGTGTGCAGGCTGGGCTGAGGGACACCTCCATTCATGAATTTCATGTACTGAGCCTCTAGTAATATCATATACCAGTATATTGATATACTATACATATAGGTAGATCATATATCTATATTTCTATACAGATAGATTTTGACACACGCACATATGCACCCACATACACACACACACATGCATACACACACACCATATGCTACTGGTTTTGTTTTATCTCTGGAAAATTAAGACTAATACAACACCAAAAACACAGTGCTGTGTAAAGTATAGGATAACTGTTAAAGACATCCCAACTCAAATGAGGAAGAAATAGAAAGTGAAAATAGTCACTGCTCCATGGAAGCTGTGTAATCCAGATAGGCAAACAACAGCCAAAGTTCCTTTATTAGATTCAAAGAGGAGAGGTAATCTTTTTTGGCTCTTAGCTCTGTCCTCTCACTTTTCATTTCATTTCTACCTTCTGAAGCATTCTTTTTCTATGTAAAGTCGCATTTGTTTGCAGCTCAACCTGCTTCTTGCCAGTATAATTTTTTGCAGTCCAAGAGACATTTTTAGTTTCAATTCTCTCTACCTCTGTTCAGTCCAAGCTGGTAGTATTTCTGCTAAAATAAATTTCTTAGGAACTTTGTGGGTATTCCATTTATTTAATAGGGATTTGTTCTATTAGACAAAAGACAAACCCACAAATCTTTTCAAGATGATTCCTTTTATAATTCTGGCTCCTGCCATATAGATGAGGGACAGTACCCTTAAACTTCCAAGTGGCCCTCTGATTTAGTTAAAGGGATCTGTGAGGAACACCTTTTATGTCTTCAAAGATCTTTTTGTGTGACTAAATAGTCTGATGTATGAACTGTCTGAGGTTTCAGCAAAGGGCTATAGACTCACCTTCAGCCTTTTCTCTCTGGCACAATTTTCTAACAGTGAATCTATTAATTTAGTGTTTTTGACATCTCTGCAGGCTACAGATTCCCCAAATCATCTTTTTCTATTTCAGTTTCCCCTCAATGTATCTCCTTTCTCTCACATTTTACCATAAGCAACAAGAAGACTCATACTGTACCTTCAACACTTTGTTTTAAAATTTCCTCAACTGAATAAGCTGTTTTCATATTTTTAGGTACTTGTTACAGCAGCACCCCACTGCAGAAACCAAGTCCTCTATTATCTATCTACTAATGCCTAAATTCTGTATCAGTCAGGTTTCAACCAGAGAAACAGAACTTGTAGGATATTAGATATATTTTTTTTTACAGGGAATCTCATGCAACTGTGGAGACTGGATAAGTAAGCACAATCTCCTTTGGACCACATCAAAAAGAGAAGGCCACGCTCTAGATGAAAGTCCATTGCTATGGGCTTTAGCTTTATGTGCACAGGTGGAAGTCTGAAATAAAGGTCCAAGGGGAAGAGATAGGAATTGCAGACTCATAGTCTGAATGTCTTTCAAAATGGATGTGTATGACCACTTTTAAAGGATTTTTAATTAATTAGGACAATTATACCCAGGATCATCTCTCTTTGATTAATTTAAAGTCAATGGGTTAGGGATTTGAATCAAATCTAGAAAAATCCATGATGGTAATGCCTAGATTAATGTTTAGATAGAATAACTGGGAGAAGGTTTGTATATGCAAACAAATGTAGTTCAGCCCAGCCAAGTTTTTATATAAATAAACAACAACATAGTTCCTTATCATTTGGTTATACAGTAATGGCTTTCTTTGTAAAAGTAAACATTTACTTCAGATTTATTTCAGTTAATGAAAACAACAATGTATGTATTAAAGATGAAGTAGTGTAATGGAAACTTTTGGATATAGGAGATACTCTTCACTTTATATAATTTCAGCTTACAAAAGTTTTAATTGGCATGCACTACTTTCAGATAGTAAAGGAAATCTGCATCATTTTATACCCAATAATTTTTCAAACATTAAAAATTGTTAGTAGATATATGATTCATTAAAATTCCCATAACCTGCCAAAACCGGTTTGGCTCAGTGGATAGAGCGTCGGCCTGCGGACTGAAGGGTCCCGGGTTCGATTCCGGTCAAGGGCATGTACCTGGGTTGCGGGCACATCCCCAGTGGGGAGTGTGCAGGAGGCAGCTGGTCGATGTTTCTCTCTCATCGATGTTTCTGACTCTCTACCTCTCTCCTTTCCTCTCTGTAAAAACTCAATAAAATATATTTTAAAAAAAAATTCCCATAACCTGTTGGGAAGAGTTTAAATTAGCAAAAAGCTTCTTTGGAAAATAATCAGTCATTAACTTTTAAAGTTAAACATTGACATTATTTTTGACCCAGACATTTCATTATAATCCTATATAATAAAAGGCTAATATGCAAATAGACCAAACAACTTTGGTCACTTTGACATGTGCTGACCACCAGGGTGCATGTGTTGAACATGGCAGCCGCTGGCTGCTGCAGGATGGTGGAGCAGGTGAGCATGGGTGCCAGACCAAGGCAGGGCACCAATCACTGTCACCTGGGCAAGCCTCTGGTGGTTACTGAAAATTCTTTACTCCTGCTTGCAGCAGTCCAGCCCAGTGCTCAAACCTGCTGCCGGCACTAGAGCTGCTGCTTGCACCACTGCTGGTGCTGGTCCCAATCACTCAGCACCATCAGCAGGTGTGAGCAATGGCTGCTGGCCCTGATCACCCCCGAGGGCTTCTCCACCACCCCCTGCTCCCCGAGGGCTCCACCCCCTGCTCCTGAGGAGTGATCAGGGCAGCAGCTGCCACTCACACCCACTGCTGGCGCCGGCCCTAATTGCTCCATGCCCTTAGTGGGTGCGAGCGGGACCAGCAGGGCCAACACCTTCAGCACGTGGGAGCAGTGGTGGTGGGAGTGGGACTGCTGGCAGACAGGGGACCGGGGCATGGCAGAAGTGGTCGGGCAGGGGTGGGGAGGATAGGCCAAGACCCACCCCTGTGCCTACTGCAGCCTCGTGGCCCACAGTTCCTTTCAAGATGCACAAATTCAAGCACTAGGCCCCTAGTATATTCATAAAACAACCAAAAAAAAAAAATCACACTGAGAGCCATTGTATACCAGATATCAGGAATGTTTGAAATAACAAAATCATAGACTAACATAAATGCTGTAATAGTATGTGTGTGTGTGTGTGTGTGTGTGTATTCATCCTATGAATATTATTCAATAGTGACAATTAATAAAATATAACTACAACCAACACTGATAAATTTTAGAAACATAATTTTTAATTTAAATAGGAAAAATACTCAATAAAAATTTAATTTTTATGTCAATTTTTCAATAACATAAAATAAATGCAAGCAAGAGATATAAGCAAGATGGTGGATTAGAAAGACCCAGATGCTTATAACTACATTGAAAACACA
>NW_006297575.1:396060-413984 GCF_000327345.1 Myotis davidii
ACCCAGACATTTCATTATAATCCTATATAATAAAAGGCTAATATGCAAATAGACCAAACAACTTTGGTCACTTTGACATGTGCTGACCACCAGGGTGCATGTGTTGAACATGGCAGCCGCTGGCTGCTGCAGGATGGTGGAGCAGGTGAGCATGGGTGCCAGACCAAGGCAGGGCACCAATCACTGTCACCTGGGCAAGCCTCTGGTGGTTACTGAAAATTCTTTACTCCTGCTTGCAGCAGTCCAGCCCAGTGCTCAAACCTGCTGCCGGCACTAGAGCTGCTGCTTGCACCACTGCTGGTGCTGGTCCCAATCACTCAGCACCATCAGCAGGTGTGAGCGGTGGCCTCCAGCCCTGATCGCCCCTGAGGGCTTCTCCACCTCCCCCTGCTCCTGACAGGTGATGGGAGCAGCAGTCGCTGCGCGCACCTGCTGATGGCACCAGCCCTGCTCACACCCGCTGCTGGCGCCGGCCCCAATCACTCTGTGCCGTCAGTGGGTGCGAGCGCAGTGGTGGTGGGAGCAGGGCTGCCAGGGGACAGGAGACTGGGGGCCGCAGCAGGAGGGGCCAGGCGGGGGCACGGAGGATGGGTCGAGACTTGCTCCTGTGCCCACCACAGCCTCGTGGCCCACAGTTCCTTTCAAGATGCACAAATTCAAGCACTAGGCCCCTAGTATATTCATAAAACAACCAAAAAAAAAAAATCACACTGAGAGCCATTGTATACCAGATATCAGGAATGTTTGAAATAACAAAATCATAGACTAACATAAATGCTGTAATAGTATGTGTGTGTGTGTGTGTGTGTGTGTATTCATCCTATGAATATTATTCAATAGTGACAATTAATAAAATATAACTACAACCAACACTGATAAATTTTAGAAACATAATTTTTAATTTAAATAGGAAAAATACTCAATAAAAATTTAATTTTTATGTCAATTTTTCAATAACATAAAATAAATGCAAGCAAGAGATATAAGCAAGATGGTGGATTAGAAAGACCCAGATGCTTATAACTACATTGAAAACACCAAGTAGTAAACAACATATGGACCAAAATTGCCTTGTGTAAATTCTAGAAACCAGTTAAGGAGCTGCACTAATGAAGCGAACCTCCAAACAGAAAAGTCATAATCAAAATGAAATAAAATTTTGTGGTATTTATGCTTACCCATATCTTACTTCATCCCTGGCATAGTTCAGCATGGTTGAGAGCAAGTCCCCTAGTTCCTGGTTTTTCCCTTAGGGCAGAAGGAATACAGTTGAAGTTCTTTGCAATGATATTGTTGTCTTGGGGCTGCCCAAAAGCTAGTTTCTCTTTTGCCTGACATGGAGAATTTATGGGGAAAGTGGTGTAGTTTGGATATCAGGTTGTATGCCAAGCAAGCAGTAGTGAGAGAAATGGCATGAGAATTGTACGAGGCCCGTAGACCTGCAGGCTCCTGGAGAGAAGAGATCAGAGGCAAAGAAATACACAGAATATCTATGAACCAGAAAATAAATAAGGATGAGGCTCTTAGAGAAATGATGAATTTAAAAAACAGCTGTTTAAATGGGGTAATTCAGCAAAAGGTCACATTCACAGGCCCATGGAATATTTATCTAATAAATGTCCAGAGCAGACTTTGAACCTTCATGCAGGAGTGATAAGTGAAGATGTTCCTCTATTGATAGCCAGTTCATAAAGACTGAAAAGGTGGCTATTTTCTTCAAAAGCATGGGAATTAAACAATAAATGCTGAGAGAAACAAAAAACAAAACAAGCAAACAAACAAAAAACACAGAAAATCAGAGCCCATTTAAAGGAGTAAATTAAATCTCCAGAAACCAACTGTAAGTAACAAAGGCCTTAAACTTGACAATGATGTTTAAAACAAGTTTCTTTAATATGCTCAAAGAGGTAAAGGAGAACATATGAAATTAAAGCAGTCAGGAAAATGAGACACAAATGAAGTGAGAATATAAAACAAAGAAATAAAAACTTTAAAAGAACAAATCATAATTTTATAGATGAAAAATGAAAGAACTAAATTAAAAATTTCACCAGTGAGTTTCAACAGCAGACTAGAGCAGGTCAGCATATTTGAAAACAGCTAATTTAAAATTGCTGAGCCTGAGCTAAGAAAAAAAAAAAAAAAAAAGGAATGAAGAAGGGACTATGTATGGGAAACCATTAAATAAAACAATATTGGAGTCTCAGAAGGAGGCAACAGGCAGGAAACTTATTTAAAGAAATATTGATTTCACTCATATGTGGGATATAAAACTGAAACTCATAGATACAGAAAACTGTGTGGTGGTTACCAGAGGGAAGAGGGTGGGAAGTTGTAAAGGGCAAGGGAGGCAAAATATATGGTTATGGAAGATGATTTGACTTTAGGTAGTGACCACACAATGCAATATACAGATCATATATCATAGAAATATACACTAGAAATCGATATGATCTTATTAACCAATGTCACCACAATAAATTTTAAAAAAGAAATATTGGCCAAATATTTCTAAATTTGAGAAAAGAAAAACAAATGAACAAAACAAACTGAAACAAACCAAAAAAATCAAAAAACAAAACAAAACAAAATGAAAACAAAAAACAAAAAACAAAAAAATGGGCATACAAATACAAGGAAATCAACAATCTCCAAAGAGTAAAAAACCCCAAAGACCTAAATCAAGAAACACTAAAATCAAAGAGTCTAGCCTGGCTGGTGTGCTCAGTAGTTGAACATCAACCTATGAACCAGCATGTTGCAGTTCAATTCTCAGTCAGGGTTCATGTCTGGGCTGTGGGCTTGATCCCCAGTAGGGGGTGTGCAGGAGGCAGCTGATCCATAATTCTCTCTCATCATTGGTGTTTCTATCTCTCTCTGCCCAGGATGTGTATGCGTGCATATAAGCATAACCAATGGACACAGACCCTAGGGGGTTGAGGGCAAGAGCCAGGGGTGGAGGGGTGCAATGGGGAGATAAGGATACCTTAATCAATTTAAAAAATAAATAAATAAAACATTTTTTAAAAAGAGTTTAAAGTCAAATATGATGACAGAATCTTGAAGGCAACAAAAGTGACTTGTAACATACAAGAATTCCTCAAAAAAATATTAGCAGATTTCTCAGCAGTAATTTTGGAGGTCAGAGGTAATGAGATGATATGTTTAAAGTGCTAAGACAAATCAAAACAAAAAAACTGTCAGTCAACAATTCTTATCAGGCAAAACTGTCCTACAAAAATGAGAGAGAAATTAAGACATCTATTTATATAAAAACCCTGGATGTAACGCATCACCACAGAGGCTCCACCAACTGGAAGGAAGTCAGTCCTGCAGAGGTTGTCCTGGAAACGGCTGAGCCCTCCCCGAGCTGTTTCCCATGAGGGTGAGGTTTCAGGCAACAACCCGCCCTCAGAGCGTGGACGCACTGAATCCTGGGTCCTCTTAGCAACAGTTGCGTCCTCCCCAGCTGTTTCCAGTAAGGGCGAGGGTTGAAGCAGAAACTGGCTTTTGGAGCATGGACACACTGAGTCCTGGGTGGCCTTGCCAAAGGCTACGCCCTCCGCCCGCTGTTTTCCAGGAGGGCGAGGTTTGAGGCAGGAACCCACCCTCAGAGTGTGGAGGCATATCTTTATAAAGTTTTAATACATTATATTAGAGGTCGTGGTGATACTGTTTTACCCACAGGGTCTACAGGAATTGCTGCAAATTTATTTCTCGGTGGAAGCACCATTCATTCCCAATATAAATTACCCATTCCACTGAGTGAAACTTCATTTTCTAGACTCAATATAAACAGTGAAGTTGCTAAAACTATTAAAAAGGCCCAACATCTCATTATTGATGAATGCACCATGGCATCCAGTCATGCTATAAACGCCATAGACAGATTACTAAGAGAAATTATGAATTTGAATGTTGTATTTGGTGGGGAAGTTCTCCTTCTTGGAGGGGATTTTCGACAATGTCTCAGTATTGTACCACATGCTATGCGATCAGCCATAGTACAAACGAGTCTAAAGTACTGTAATGTTTGGGGATGTTTCAGAAAGTTGTCTCTTGCAACAAATATGAGATCAGAGGATTCTGCTTATATTGAATGGCTAGTAAAATTTGGAGATGGCATACTTGATAGCAGTTTTCATTTAGGAATGGATGTTATTAAAATCCCCCATGAAAATGATTTGTAACGGATGTATTATTGAATCTACCTGTAACATGATTTTTTCTCAGTGAAATAGCTTCTCTTTTCCATGATTTCGGTGATCAGGAATTCTGGGCTTCTTCAAATTTCAAATGTGTTGTCCATGGCTTTCATGACTCTCCTCTTCTTAGTCCCCAAATATTGTCAATTTTTTCACTGGGCAATAGATACATGACCCCATACCTCTGTACCTCTGTTAGATCTCTGTGGTAGGTTTTCTGTAAGAGGTAATCAATCAAAAAAGACTTCAGCCACCAGATAAAACTGCCACTTTCAACTACGGATTCAGAAACAAACTGCTTCTCTTTGGTAGACTCTGACTTTTCACTTTGTATTCGCTTGGTTTTGGCTTACACTTGTTTCTGTGAAATTTGATACATCACAGTGACTATGCTCTTGGACCACATTCTCTTGCAGAACCTGCTGACATTTTTTTCCCCAGACATTTTTCCCCCCAAGTTTTGAAGGCAACATATGTTCATTGTGAGAACTTTAGAAACTATGAAATATAAAATGAATGAATGACCATGTCTAATCTTGCACCCCAGAAATAACACTCGTTAACCTTCTGTTTAATAGATTACTTTTAATACTATTTTCTAGACATCAGTTTTACAAAGCTAGAGTCATTCTGATAAAAATAATTAAAATAATTCCCTTTTAGTGTGCATGAATTTTGTGCACCAGGCCACTAGTTAATATATATAAAATGAATAAACTAAATGTCAACTTTAATAAACTGGATAAAGAGGAAGGTTTAAACCTAATGCTAACAGAAGGAAAGACATTATTAAAATTATAAAAAAGATAAATAAAAAGTGAATAGAAAGACATAAAAGGATTAATAAAAACAAGAGTTGGTTCTTTAAGAAAGATTAAAGTTAGCTATATTAACTAAGAAACAAGTAGAATTTTTCATTTGTTAAAATCAGCCATCTAATGTAAGAACAGACATTACAACTGCTCTTACAGAAATAAAAAGAATTATACCTTACAACAAATTGGACAATATAGGTGAAATGGATAATTTTCTTGAAACACACTGTCTGACAAGACTGCATATGAACAAATAATAAATCTGAATATATCTGTTAATATTAAGGATCCTGAAAAAAACAACAAAAATAAACCCTCCCAATAACACAAAGTGCAGAAGCAGTTGGCTTCCCTGGTGAATTCTAACAAACATTTAAACAATTAATGCCATCCTTTTCAAACTCTTCCAAAAAATGGAGGAGAAAGGAACATTTCCAAACTCATACTATGCAGCAGACATTATTCTGGACACTAAAGCCAGTCAGATACTTGAAGAAAACTCCAATATACAAGATGAATATTAATATTAAAATTTTCAACAAAATATGAACAAATAAGATTTAATAGCACATTAAAACAATTATACACCATTATCAGAATTTATACTGATAATGAAAGGAAAGGATTGTTCAGTGTACAAAGTTGTGTACAACATTAACAAAATAAAGGGGGAAAACACAATCATCACAAGTAATGGCCTTTAACAATGTTTAACATCTCTTCATTAAAAATCTAAACCAAACACCAAGCAACGACAAGTAGAAGGATTCTACCCTAAAATAAAAGCTATAATCACTGAGGGAAAATTACAATTCGGATAATCTCTGTGGTAGTAGTAGAATTGGTTTATGGAGAAATGATAATCTATTAAAGTAATAGTGAGGCAAGACTCTGGAGCATACAGTCACAAAGACAAGGTTGGAAGTATAAATGAAGTGGATTATGGGAAGATGTATGGAAACTATGATGTTTTTAGTCACAGCACAGGCAACTGTTTCCTAAAACGGTAAAAAATAATATAAAAATGGAGGAGAAATGTGAACCACTCAGGACTCTAAAAAAGCAGGAAAAATAATTACTTCAAAGTCCAGAATCAAATTGGATTTCAGTGTAATTCCAATTCCTAACCAGGCCATTACTTGTCTAACATATGGTGTATTCTGGAAGAACGAAGATTCTGTGTGTGTCCATGAAGCTATAATTTAAGTTAGATCAGGGGCCAGGCCGTTCAGGGGGAAGGGCCATGGGAGGTTGGAGGGGGATGATTGGAGCCCAATCTGGCTGGTTGGCTGCTGCAGTGAACATCATTGAGACGGGTTGTTCCAGTTGTTCCAGTTGTTCTGGTTGCTTGGCTTTGATAGATAGATAGATAGATAGATAGATAGATAGATAGATAATATTAAAAATTAATTTTAGCTAATTCTTGTTCTCAGCAATAGTTTTCCACTTCTATGGTTTTACTTTCAGATTTATAAGATCTTAGTGATGCAACTTATATCTAATATCTTAACTTGGGTCATTTAGATTCTGAAATGCTTTTCTCATATTGTTGGTAGGAATTAAGTAGATATTTCCATTTTAAACTTGCTGAATATTAAGGTCTTAGGATGAAAACAATTATGTTCTACTTCAGGTGTTTTAGATAAATTGTATTTCTCAAATCTGGTTGCATACTACTGGTTGAGGCAAGTGAGAAAATTAATTTTTCATGTTTATTTAACATTTCCAATGTAATTAATCTAATTTATCTTGGTAAGAAAGTGCTACAGCTTTGATCACATAGTATGCATTTTGGAATAAGATACTTCCTAATGCCATTGTTAAAAACTTAGAAGTAGCCCAGCTGGTGTGGCTCAATGGTTGAACATCAACCTATGAACCAGGTTGTCATGGTTTGATACCAGGTCAGGGCACATGCTGGAGCTGCAGGCTCACTCCCCAGTGTGTGTAGAAGTAATTAAAATTGGTGTAATTTATATAGTACTAGAGGCCTGGTGCACAAAATTTGGGCATGAGGAAGGGTGTTCCTCAACCCAGCCTTCACACTCTCCAATCTAGGACCCCTTGGGGGATGTCCAACTGTGCTTTAGGCCCTCCTTTTGGCAGTCGGACATCCCTCTCACAATCTGGAACCGCTGGCTCCTAACCACTCACCTGCTGCCTGTCTGATTGCCCCTAACCACTTCTGTCTGCCGGCCTGATCACCCCCACTGCCCTCCCCTGCCAGCCTGATCGCACACAACTGCGCTCCTCTGCTGGCCTGATCTCCCACAACTGTTGCCATCCCCTGCCATGACCCACCTCCCCTGCCAGGACCCACCTCCTCTGCAAGAGGCAAAGGAGACACCGAGACTGGCCTCCTCCATGCCGCCCAGAGCCACAGGTCCCCCAGGCCTCACCGCACTGAGTGGCCATTGGACCCCGCCTCTTCTGTGTGCATGGCCATCTTGCGGTGGCCATCTTGTTGCAGCCATCTTGTGACGATGTCATGCGAGGGCATCACGTTGAGGGTGTGGCACCAGCTAGGCTTTTATTATACAGGATAAGAATTTTATAGCAATATATACACACATGCATGTGTACCGTATATATGTTATATCTGTGTTTGCTTATCCATTCATTTGGTTTTGGTGAAATAGTGGAAATGCTTTGATCCTTTTAAATTGTCTTAATGCACATTTAGTATATTGGGCCCCAGTGGATTGTATAAGATAATTTAGAACTTCAAATTCTAATTTTAATTGTAAGCCAAATAAATCATCACTAATCCATATCTATGAAAATTACAATAGGAATAAAAGTATTACTTCTAATTCATAAGCTTTTGAGGTGTAATATGTGTTGCTATTATAAAGAAAAATAAACTGTTGTCATTATTATTGGCATGGCATAGGCTTAAATGTTCCCAAGAATATTGG
This sequence comes from Myotis davidii, assembly GCF_000327345.1. Lineage (NCBI taxonomy): Eukaryota > Metazoa > Chordata > Mammalia > Chiroptera > Vespertilionidae > Myotis > Myotis davidii. Next base: position 403,999 of record NW_006297575.1, read on the forward strand.
CAACATGGAGGTGAGAGAAAACTCAAACATATTATCATTTCTTCTAATGAATATTTGAGGGATATTTGAAAAAAGGCCATTATTACCAAATTGTCACCAAAGAAGCAAGTAATTTTATTCACACAATTCTATATTTGATTTAACTTGTATTGGAATACTTATACTTCAATTTAAGATCATTGAAACTGTGGGCATTCAAAATATTTTTTCTGTCAATGAATTCTAAAACCATTCTCCCTCAGGATGATCCAATAAAACGGATCTTTTACCAGACTTAAAAAAAAATATCCTGGAGAATTTAATCAGATTTTGAGTCTTGATAAGAATTGAATACTTCAAATTTATGACTTCAAATAACACATTGACCATGAGTGTAGTATAGTATGATGAATGTTATTTTTATATTTTCTTCGGAACCATGTTAATAGATAAATATTGAGTAAGCAAATACATAGTTAATAAATTCCATCTTTCCACAAGGTTTTTCCTATAGTTCTCAAATTTTATCTTTGGACCATTTCAACCAGACAAAATATCATATTTACACATTTTAATGTTCTCATTTTTTCTATTGGTTTAAAATAACATAAAATTTATTATTAGAACTAACTGTTTTTAGGTATAAGGTTGAGTGGTAATTGGTATATCCACATTATTGTGCAGCCATAACCACCTTCTATCTCTAGAAATCTTTATCAATTATAATCCAAAATTCTATATGCATAAAAAAATAACTCTTTTTTTCCCTCCACCAAGTCCCTAGAAATTGCCATTCTACTGTCTGTATCTATGAATTTGAATTCTCTAATATCCCATATAATATGAATCATTTAATATTTGTCATTTGTGTTTGGCTTATGCAACTTAGCATAATATCTTCAAGGTTCATTCATGTTGTGAAATATATCATGACTTCATTTTTAAGGCTGAAATATATTCCATTCATTGTATGTATAGGGTGTCCCCAAAAATTCATTCATACTTTAGCAGCTGATAGTAAAATTTTGAAGATGAAATGTATTTTAATAAACACTGCCTCTATAATTATTCAAAGGGTGTGTATACATTTTTTGGGATACCACATATATCTCATGTAATATTTATTTATCAGTTCATTTGTTTAGGGGCACTTGGGTTGGTTCAACATTTTGACTAATGTAAATAATGATGCTATTAATTTTGGTGTAGACATATTTATTCTAGCTCCTGCTTTCCAATCTTTGTGGTATATACCTAGAAGTGGATTTGTTGGAGCATATAGCAATTCTAATTTAATTTTTTGAGAAACACTCACACTGTTTTCCACAGTAGCTGCACCATTTAACATTCCATTTACAATACACTAGTGTTCTAATTTCTCCACATCTTCAGCAATCCTTGGTATTCTCTATGTTTGTTTGTTTTTTAATAATTGTCATTCTAGGGGCAAAGGGATTGAAAATGTATTTTTCCAAAGAAGACATATAGATGACAAAGGTTTTTTGTTTTGTTTTTTAATTTGATACAGTATAATAGATATATTTTTTGTTACCTGTGCTTTTGTTATTATATCCAAAAAGTCATTGACAAATTCGGTGTTATGAATTAGCAATCTATAAGTTTTTACAAAGCTCCTGAGGTTAATACGTTGCTATATTGGGTTTAAGATTTATTGGTGACATATTAAGAAAAGGTTTAAATTTTACACCTATAAGATTAAAAAATTATTACCTGTAAGGCTCTCTTCATTTTTCTAGCATTCAAATAAGAAAAATTGAGGCTTACCTATGACTCTTGCAGGCAATGCCGACTTTTAAGTTCTTTTTAGCATATGTGAATTTCTTGTTATAATATTGTAAAATTCTAGACAGATGTTCTTGATCTCACAATTATCCATTCACTCATTGACTAATTCAAAAAAGATTTATCTCACAATTATCCATTCACTCATTGACTAATTCAAAAAAGATTTATTGACAGTCTATTATGTACCAGTATCTTACAGTAAAACAAAACCAAAAAAATTGATTAAAAATAGGCAGAGAATTGAAGAGACATTTTTCCAAAGAAGACATATAGATGACAAAGGTTTTTTGTTTTGTTTTTTAATTTGATACAGTATAATAGATATATTTTTTGTTACCTGTGCTTTTGTTATTATATCCAAAAAGTCATTGACAAATTCGGTGTTATGAATTAGCAATCTATAAGTTTTTACAAAGCTCCTGAGGTTAATACGTTGCTATATTGGGTTTAAGATTTATTGGTGACATATTAAGAAAAGGTTTAAATTTTACACCTATAAGATTAAAAAATTATTACCTGTAAGGCTCTCTTCATTTTTCTAGCATTCAAATAAGAAAAATTGAGGCTTACCTATGACTCTTGCAGGCAATGCCGACTTTTAAGTTCTTTTTAGCATATGTGAATTTCTTGTTATAATATTGTAAAATTCTAGACAGATGTTCTTGATCTCACAATTATCCATTCACTCATTGACTAATTCAAAAAAGATTTATCTCACAATTATCCATTCACTCATTGACTAATTCAAAAAAGATTTATTGACAGTCTATTATGTACCAGTATCTTACAGTGTGTTGGTGATGAAAGTGACAGAACCATTACACTCATATTTTATCAGAGAAGGTAGACAAGTATAGCAGCATAGAAAAGTTATTAAAAACATGGCTTCTGACTGCAGGCTTCTTTGGTCCAATTTCAACTCTTCCACTAACTAGTTGTTTGGAAAAGTCACTTAAACTCCCTCTGCTGTAGTTCCTTTTTCTAAAATAATGGGGATTGTAAAGGTGCCTAGTTCTCTGGACTTATGAAGAAAAATGAGTAAATTAGAGTAGTGCTTGGTACGTTAGAACTAAGTACTAGATATTATTAGCATTTAAGATATGGATTGATTATCACAATGAAATATGGGAACAATTGAGCTCTCTCTTGTAGGTAGTGGGGACCTGGAGAAGGGGAGCATCATGGAGATGAATGTAAGGTTAGAATTGTGGATTTGGGATAAATATAAATTTGATGAGAGGGAAGAGAAGTGAAAAATAATAGTGGAATATTATGGAAGATTTGTTATGAGAGCAAAAAAATGCAAATAATTTTGGAGGCTGTAATGTAAGTTCTACATGGGAATGGTAGAAACTGAGGTTGAACAGGTTGTCAGAGGCCCTACGATGATCACCAGCCAGACCTAGGGACCCTACCCTTGTATGAATTTCATGCACCAGGCCTCTAGTATTGTTAATAAGGAGGTTTAGACCCCCCAGAAGTCAAATTAGAATGCTTATTTTGAGGAATAAACTCAGCACACACAATTTTTATTGAATATTTGTTAAAAGATAGGAATGATTCCTCAGAAATTTCAGACAAGTGTGGGAAGGTCTCAAAATATGCATCATTAAAGCCAAAGACAATATGTAAATTTTGGTGTTTGACTTGGAGGAGATAATTAAAAACAAGCAATATAAAGCCAAAATGAGAAAAGAGGAATAGAATAAATTTATATTAGACAAAACTTTGATATGGAGTCACAGTTTTCTAACAAAGTGCTGAGAAGATCCCTGAAGAGTTTCCTGAGGAGCCTACGAAAGTTTATAAAATATTCAATTTTTATGTTGATTCTAAACTTGAGACTAATAAGGACACTAGACCACAAATAATACTGTTCAAACCAACTTGTAATATCCTCTACAGTGAGTTTTTTAGTAAACAACTTATGCAGGTAAGATTTTTTTTAATTAAGTACAAAAATATTTTAATGTATGAGTGGTCATATTTATTTATAGATTTGATTTATATGCTGTACATAAACATTATGTAGATGAAAAACTTATGAAGATACAAGCTAATATTTTATTTTGTACTTTATTTCATTGTATGTTTGAATAAATTAATTTTCTGCCTGCGACTAGAGAGGCCAAACACTATTATTATAGACGTTTTATAAGATCTCTCAATAGAATTTCTTCTTTAGGGATCTTGGTGATCTAGTAGAGAGATTAAGACACTTTTTCTGTAAAATGACAGATAGTAAATATTTGAGGTTTTACAACAACTACTCAACACTGTCAATTGTGCTTTTTTAAACACAAAAGCATCATAGATAATAAAGCAAGGGGTTTGGTTCTGTTCTAACAAATTTTAATTACAGAAACAGTTGATGGGCTGGATTAAGACCTCAGTCTACTGTTTGTTCACACATGCTCTAGTAATATTGGAGTATCTGAAAATGTAATACAGATTCAAGAAAAAAATCTATGCTTGTTTTAAGAGAGCAATTATATAAGAACTAAATTGCTATTTGTTGCCCTGTATGCATCATATGCATGAATATTAATATAATCATTAATTTTTTGAATTGGTTTAATATAAAGAAAAATATTTCTTCTACCTTTATGCCTGAGGCCTATGACTTAGGCTAACAAAAGACGGATTTATAGGTGAAAAGGTATACAAATTTTACCTGCTATTAATATTTAATTTTAATTTATTTTACACACACAGAGGCTTTCATAGAAAAAGAAATGAAGACTGAAAGAAGCAGTTTAGTTTAGGGTTAAGGGGTCAGGAAGGGACCTTATATACCATCTTAGAGGGTGATAAATTGTGGAAAGGTAAAAAGGCAACAAAATAAAAGAAGGTTGGGCTTCTAGGAACAGCAAATTCTGGGACGGTATATATATGGAGGGACTAATAGAGGGTAAGGGTCATTTAGTAAGATTTTGTTTTTGCAAACTAATTTTGGCATTATACACATCTCTGGTAATAAAAGGTGACTTCCTTTCCTGGTACGTAAGAAGGAGACACCCTCATAAAGGAAGTCTATGCCCTGCTTTTAAGCAGATAGGGGGAAAGGCAGAGCTTTACCTATATTTGCTTTTCTTTTTCTCAATTGCATTAAGCTCAAAATAATTGTTCTGTCAGTGTGGCAAATTTTGAAGCAGAACATCCTGATACTGTTAATTTGGTGTTAAATTTATAGGCCCTGCAAAAGTGATCATGTTTCCACAAACATTATCACTTTCTTGTGTATCTTTCCAGAGATAGTCTGTATACTTATAAGCGTATCTTTTCTTCCATAAATGGTCTCATACTACACAAGTTTCTTTCAATAACTTACTTTTTTACTTCATAATTTGCCTTGATTATTTTTCTATCTCAATCAATAAAGAACCTTATTTGGGGGTGAGGAGTTTTGTTAATGATGCATATCTTTCCACTAACTAGATATATCATACTTTATTTAACCTAAATATGTTAATGGGATTTTGAATTATTCCCAATATTATGCTATTACCCAAATACTGAAATGCATATTTCATATGTTTTTCTTTGCATATATGGAGGGGTATATTTATACAAAAAATTCTTAGAAGAATTACCGAATCCAAAAAATATCGATATTTTGCCTAGGAAATATAAAAGTTTACACTCCCACCAACAGTATATTACAATGCATTTATCAATTCATACTACCCAACATAGTCAAAAGTTCTGAAAATACCTTATTACAATTTATTTTGAATTTCCTTTATTATAAGATAATTTTTATTACCATTTCATATGTTCAAAAACAAATAACTCCATTAAATTCTCTAGGTCATTTTAAATTATGCACCAGCAGATTAAAATACTTTATCAGTGGGAAAATAGTTAAATGGAAGCCAGGTAATTGTAGTATAGCATTGTAGTGAATACTATGGTGTATATCCAGATCATCTCTTGTAGGCTGTTTCATCCATTCTTTTGCTGCTAGCTGTGAATGGGCTAGGGAGAGATCACACTACATCCCTCATGGTCAATTACAAGTGCCCTTAAGGAACTACCTTATCCAAGGTTATGTGCCCTGCAGCCCATGATTGGTTAATGCAGAGATATAGAAGACCAGACCCTTGATTAAATCAGAGCAACCCTGAAAGGCTATCCCTGCTCCAGAACTACTATAATATCAGTTGAAGAATCAGTGATAAGGGCATTGCACATGGTTTCTCCCTTACCCAATCCTAAATTTCTCACTTCATTACAGGTGAGGTGTTATTTTTTATTTTTATACTAGAGGCCCAATCCATGGATTCATGCACCGGTGGGGTCCTTCTGCCTGGCCTGCAGGGATTGGGCCAAAACTGGTTCTCTGAGATCTGAGGGGTCCTTGATTGTGAGAGAGCACAGGCAAGGCTGAGGGACCCCACTGGTGCATGATCAGGCCAGGAAGGGACCACAGGAGGCCTCCAGGGTGTGTCCAACCCATCTTGCCTAGTCCCAATTGGCCAGACCCCAGCAGCAAGCTAACCTACTGGTCAGAGCGTCTGCTCCCTGGTGGTCAGTGTGTGTCATAGTGACTGGTCAAATGGTCGACCAGTCAGACACTTAGCATATTAGGCTTTTATTATATAGGATTTATAGTTGTATAGTTGGTATACAATATCAGAGGCTTGGTGCACGAAATTTGTGCATTGGAGGGGTGTCTCTCAGTCCAGCCTGCACCCTCTCCAATCTGGGACCCCTTGGGGGATGTCCAACTGCCAGCTTAAGCCCGATCCCTGTGGGCCGTCGGACATCCCCCTCACAATCCGGGAATGCTGGCTCCCAACCACTTGCCTGCCTGCCTGTCTGATTACCCCTATTCGCTTCTGCTTGTCAGCCTGATAACCCCCTAACCACTCCCCTGCCAGCCTGATTGATGCCTAACTGCTCCACTGCTGGCCAGATTGCCCCCAACTGCCCTCCCATGTTGGCCTGGTCGCCCCCAACTGCCCTGTCCTGCTGGCCCAGTCATCCCTAACTGCCCTCCCTTGCCATCATGATTGCCCACAACTGCCCTCCCCTGCAGGCCATCTTGTTGTAACCATCTTGTGATGACATGGGGGCGGCCATCTTGTGTGAGGGTGTGATCGTCAATTTGCATATTATGTCTTTATTATATAGAGTAATATTAGTTATATTATCTTAAAGTGTATAATATTATACCCACTAATTCTAGTAATCATCTGTCACCATGCAAAATTATTACAATAGTATGGGCAATATCTCCCTTCATATTTTTTACCCATCCCACAATCTCACTCCAATCTGTCAACCATTTCTTTGATTTCTGTCTCTAGGAGTCTGTTTTTTTGTTGTTTATTTGTTTTGTTTTTTTTAGATTTCACAAATAAGTGAAACCATACAGAATTTGTCTTGTTTTGTCTGACTTATTTCAGTTAGAATAATACCCTGTAGGTCCATCCATGTTGTCACAAATGTCAAGATTTCATTATTTTTCATTGTGTATATATATTGATAGATACCTAGATTATCTCCATATTTTGGCTGCTGTTAATAAGGTGGTAATGAACATAGGATATATATATGATTTTTAAATTAGATTTATTAGGGTGACATTGGTTAATAAGATTATATAGGTTTCAAATGTACAATTCTATAACACACCATCTATGTATTGCATTGTGTGTCTACTACCTAAAGTCAAATTAGTGTTTTTGTTTTCTTTGGATAAATACCCAAAAGTTAAATATTAGGGTCAAATGGTAGATCTATTTTGAGTTTTTTGAGGAATCACCATAATGTTTTCCATACTGTATGCACCAATTTTGAGTCCCAACAATAGAACACAAGTGTTCTTCTTTTACCACATCCTGGACAACGCATGTTATTTGTTGACAATTTGATAATAGCCATTCTGATTAGTGTGAGGCAGTATCTCATTCTTTTCTTGATTTGAATTTCCCTGATGATTAGTGATGTTGAGTTGGACATCTCTATTTCTCCTGTGGATAAATGTCTATTCATGTCCTCTGCCAATTTTTTGATTGGTTGTTTATTTTTTGTTATTGAGTTGTATAAGTTCTTTATATATTCAATCCTTTATTGAATATATCATTTGAAAATATTTTCTCCCCTTCCCTATGTCCTTTTTCCTCAGCTGTCATTTTGTCTTTTTGATTAGTTCCTTCCCTGTGCAGAATCTTTTTAGTTTGATGAAGTCCCACTATTTTATATTTGTTTTTGTTTTTCTGGCTAGAGAGGGCATCCAAAAAGATATTACTCAGACTGATGTCAAAAGAGCTTATTTTAAATGCTTTCTTCTAGGAGTTTTAAGAAACTCCTAGGACTTACTGTCAGGACTTACTGTTTAAGTCTGTAATTCATTTTAAGTGTGTTTTTATATATGGTGAAAGAAAATGGTTATTACATTTTTTTCTATTTATTTTTTATAAATTCTTTCAATCACAGATGACATTCAATATTACATTAGTTTCAGGTGTATAGCATAGAGTTTAGACATTTACATAACTTACCAACTGATAACTTTAATAAGCCTAGTACACACCTGGCACCATACATACTTATTACAGTATTATTGACTATACTAGAGGCCTGGTCCATGAAATTCGTACACTTGGGGGGGTCCCTCAGGCCATCCTGCACCCTCTTGCAGTCTGTAACCCCTCAGGGGATGTCCACCTGCCGGCTTAGGAACAGGCCTAAGCCAACAGTTGGAAATCCCTCTCACAGTCTGGGACCCCTCGCTCCTTACTGCCTGCCTGCTCACTGCTCCTTACCACTTGGCTTGCTGCTCCTTTGCACCCCCACAGAAGCAGGATAGCCTCCTGCCACTGCCACTGCACTCGCCAGCTGTGAACCCTATCTTTCTGTGTAGTTGTCTGTGGGCCAACTGGTCTCTTCCTTCTCATTTAGGGGTGAGCAGCATGTGAGGGCAGACTGTGCTGTCATGGAATGCAGAGGGTTGCCAATGGGATAAGAGGTGGACACAGAGGACAGTATTTCACCCCAATGTGTGGCGGGCTGGCAGGCCTTCATCTGCCTAACCCCACCCAGGTAGGGACTGAGCAGGGTGTCTGCCTCTCCATTCTCCATCCTTCTATCTGTGACACCTGTCACCCTTGCCAGGCCTCCCCCTAAGTGAGTTCAGCTTAATCCCTGAATGTAAAAGAGCATGGTGGGGGGAGCCTCCAATCCAGTGCTCCCTGATTCCCAGGGACAGGACCTGGTCTCAGGACGGTGGCCACAGCTGCAGAACATAGATCTGTTTCAAGAAAAGTTGGGAATGCAGAGACTTTCATATGAGCCCCAATTTCAAAAGGCGGCAGTTTATTCACATTGTGGCAAAGACACCTTCAAGAGTAACATAAGTGGGTAAAGTCAGGGCCAAACTGGGCCATTTCCTCATCCAATTTCTCTGAGGCACGTGGACAGAACCAAGTCTCAGCTCTTCGCAGGACACTTCTGGGTTTTTTTCAGCCTAAAGGACAGTAGTCTGTCTCCATTCTTATTCTTTGGGATTTTTTCATCATCGGATAAAAGGATACGTACATTGGGGCAATAGTTTTGAGATACAATATTCCAGTTGCACCCATGTGACGACAACAGCACCTCTCAGAGGGAGGGAGCCAACAGATGGGGAGCAGGGAATTCTGAAAACCATAGCTAAGGTTCAGAACACGGAAGAAGTCCTTAGTGTTCTGCTGAGAAACTTGGACTTCTTCCTCTGTGGTCAAACAACTGTGACACACCAGGCAGTCATTCAGAAATACCTTAGCATCAGCCTGCTGCCCTGTTCAGGCGCCAGATGCCGGGGTCCAACCCTAGCAGGTCCAGGGGTCCCCAAAGGTGTGGACGGAGTCGGAGAAGAAGGAATGACGTGGAGACAGCGTTCAATTGATCATTATAGCCGGGTTTTCTTGTCAGGTTCTCCAGCCAGGTTCTGTAGCTAGTTCTCTCGCTAGCTTCTCCAGCCAGGTTCGGTTTAGGTTCTCCAGCCAGGTTCGGTCACCAGGTTCTGTAGCCAGGTTCTTCAGCCAGGTTCTGTCTAGGTTCTCCAACCAAGTTCTATAGCCAGGTTCTGTCCAGGATCTTTTGCCATGTTCTCTCCAGCGAAGTTCTTCTGTCTCTAGGTTCTGTGTAGGTTCTGTCTCCTAAGTTCTGTGTCTTGTCTTGTTACATTCGTATTTATACCAGTTGATTCGATC
>NW_006297575.1:414266-414938 GCF_000327345.1 Myotis davidii
CCGGAGCCAGACTCCAGACACACTGACTGTGGCATTCTCTTGGTCATTGTTTTTTTTTGTTTTGTTTTTCCCCCAAAACGTTACAAAGTTTATATGATTTTAACATACAAAGATGCAGCCTCCTTTGTAGGAACAGGGAAGGAAGGGGTGGTTAAGTAAGGCACACAGAGCTTCAGCAAGCACCAGCTGTGGGGAGGGCCAAGAGGAGGTTGGTACTGGGGCCGAGGCCCTAGAGCCGTTGCTGGGGAAGTAGGGATCCCCTCTGAGTGCCACATTCTGTGGCTGAACTAATTGGTCAAGCTGAGACAGAGGTGGTTGGCCATATCAGCCATCTTTGGTGTTGTTTACCCTTTCCCACCCCAGCTGTTGTAAAACTCCAGAGCCCTGGATTCCAAAGGCCGCATTAAGATCAGAGGCCCTGGAAGGGGTGAGAAGAAGTGAGTAGGGCAAGTTTGAAAGCCAATATGCCTGTGTGCAGAGGGATGGCCAGAGGCAGTGGTGAGAGGAGGGGAAGGGCTCTTATACATACCTGTCTAGTGTTTCCTTCCACGACCCGCGTGGAGTAGGGTTCGGTATCTGAAAGAGGAGCCGCACAGCAAATGGGAGAAAAAGACACGAGATAATTTTGCAATATTGGGGGACCAGGCGGCAAGTCCCAAAGGACTTCCACTG
>NW_006297575.1:415245-416309 GCF_000327345.1 Myotis davidii
CCCGAAGGACGTCCTCCCATGCTCAGTCCTCTCCAATCTTTTATTGATCTGGAGTAGCCCTTAGGGTAAGGAGGTTCAATGACACACAGATCAGCAGACAATTTCCAGGAATAGACAAAGTATCTGATTAGCTCATCAATAGATTTCCAAGGGTAGGCAGAGTAACTGATTAGCTCATCAATAGATTTCCAGGAGTATCTGATTAACAATAATCAACAAGGATCTACATAAGTATCTAAGGAACTAAGTGAACTAAGGTGGGGATGCTTCAACTATTATTACCTAAATTAACTGGGTGGTTCACAGTTCTGACCTTTGCTAGAACTTCAAAGGTTACTAGCTTTTGGGGGTCTCTGTCTAAACTCAGCTACTGAAGACAATGGACTCCAGCAATACCCTCCTGTGGGGGCCACAGGTGAAGGAGGCCAGGGGAGTAGGGTAGGGATGGGTCACCATGGTCTCAGCCTCTTAAGGATCCCTGTCTGTTCTCTGCAGAGAACATGGAGGAAAGGGATTCCTCTGAGGAGGGGCCAGGCCAGGCCAGGTGACCTTGAGTTCTGGCTGAGGTGATAGTCCTCACCCTGAGATGCCTTCTAACTGGTGATGGACCTAGGCCTGACTCCCACTGCTGTGGGCATCTGGGACCCAGGCCTGACTGACTGCCACTGCTGTGCTGCAGGCACCCAGGACCCAGGCCTGACTCCCGCAGTTGTGAGTGCAGGGCACAGAAAGCGCCCCCTGCTGCGTGCGTAGCCTCCTGTTGGCCTGTTAATATGCAAATTGGTTGTTACTATGAAGCCATTAGGACCAATTGGCATATTACCTCTTTGTTATATAGACTAGAGGCCCGGTGCACAAAAATTTGTGCACTCGGGGGTAGGGGAGTCCCTCAGCCCGGCCTGTGCCCTTTTGTAGTCTGGGACCCCTCAGGGGTGACCACTTGCTGGCTTAGGCCTGCTCCTCGTGGGATTGGGCCTAAGATGGCAATCAGACATCCCTCTGGCAGCCCGGCAGCCATCGGGGGACGTCCACTTGCCAGCAGGGAACAGGCCTAAGCTGCAGCC
>NW_006297575.1:416750-417236 GCF_000327345.1 Myotis davidii
CTGCCTCCCATTGCTGGGGCATCCAAGCCTCCTGTTTGCTTCAGCTGCCTGGCTGCCGGCCACCATCTGTGTTGGCAGTTAATTTGCATACTTCACTGATTAGCCAATGGGAAGGGTACCGAAGTTATGGTTAATTACCATGTTTGTCTATTATTAGATAGGTTTCCCTATTCTGTATTTTACATCCCCATGTCTCTTTTGTAACTGTCAATTTGGATTTCCTAATCTGTTCATCTTTTTCACTCAGACCCTCAAAACCCTTCCTCTATGGTAACCATGAATTTGTTCTCCATATCTGAGTTGTTTTCTGTTTTGTTTTTAAAATTCCACATATAAGTGAAATTATATGGTATTTTTCTTTCTCAGTCTGACTTATTTCACTTAGCATAATACCCTTTAGGTGTATCCATGCTGTTTTAAATGATAAGATTTCACTATTTTTTATGGCCAAGTAATACCCCATTATATATATGTGTGTGTATATAT
>NW_006297575.1:417373-418795 GCF_000327345.1 Myotis davidii
GGGAGAAAGAGAGAGAGGTATAAACATCATTGATCAGCTGCCTCCTGCACTACCCACACTTGGGATCAAGCCTGCAACCTGGGCATGTGCCCTGACCAGGAATGGAACCATGACATCCTGCTTTATGGGTCAAAGCTCAACCACTTACCACATGGGCCCAGCATGTTCCACTGATTTTTTATCCACTCATCTATTGCTACGTACTTGGGTTGCTTCCGTATCTTGGCTATTGTAAATAATTCTGCAATGAACATAAGGATACATATATGTTTCCAAATTAGTGTTTCAGGTTTCTTCATATGTATGGCCAGAATTGGCATTGCTGGGTATTAACCCACTCCCACTTTTAATTTTTTTGAACTTCCAAACTGTTCTCCATGCAGGCTGCAACAATTTGTAACAACATCATAGTGCTCAAGGGTGTTTATTCCTATGTCCTCACCAACACTTTTTGTTGTTGTTGATTTATTGATGAAAGACATTTTGGCAGGTGAGGTGATATGTCATTGTGGTTTTAATTTGCATTTCTCTGATGATTAGTGATGGGGAGCATCTTTTCATATGTTTATTGGCTAACTGTGTATCCTCCTTAGAGAAAGTTCTATCCAGGTCTTCTGCACATTTTAAAATCAGGTTGTTTATTATTTCAGCATTAAGTTGTATGTGTTCTTTATACATTTTGGATATTAACCCCTTATCAGATATGTAATTGGTGAATATCTTCACTCATTTGTTAGGTTGTCTTTTGTTTTGTTGATGAATTCCTTTGCTGTGCAAAAACTAGTTTGTTTTTCTTGCCTGAGGAGATACAACTAAAAAAATATTACTGACATCAATTTCAAAGAGCTTGCTGCCTATGTTTTATTCTTGGAGTTTATGATTTTGAGTCTTACATGTAACTTTTTTTAATTTTAAAAAATATGTTTAAAAACGACCTCCTGGTTCATGGGAGTGGGATAACATTAAAGTCTTGAATACATTTTGAGTTTATTCTTGTATATGGTCTAAGAAAGTGGTCTAGTTTTATTATTATTTTTTGCATGTATCTGTCCAATTTTGTCAACACCATTTATTAAAGAGATTGTCTTTACTCCATTGTATATACTTGACCCCTTGGTCATAGATTAATTGACCATATAGGTTTTGGTTTATTTCTGGGCTCTCTATTCTGCTCCATTAACCAATGTGTCTGTTTTTATGCTGGTACCATGCTCTTTGATTGCTATAACTTTGTAGTAAAGTTTGGTATTGGGAAGCATGATACCTCTAACCTTGTTTTTCTTTTTAATTTTATTTTATTGCTTAAAGTATTATAAATAGTAGTACATATGTTCCCTTTTTTCTCCATTGACCTTCTCCGGGCCTCCCACACACCCCAGCACAAGCCCTCCCTCCGCCCATTGTCTTGTGTCCATCGGATAT
>NW_006297576.1:0-721 GCF_000327345.1 Myotis davidii
TCTATTCTAGCAAATATTTCCAGTGGTCCATTCTCACCCAATGATGCTGGTCTGAAGAGCCAGGTTCATGCTCTTAAACTCTTAGGGATATATTTTGACACAGCATGCTTTTCCCCCTGTGTCCCAGCTGAACAAATGTTATTCAAAATGTGATCAGTTCAATCTTCAGAATGAGAGGCATATGTTATAGGTTCTCCTATGGTGATTTTTAAAAAAAAATTTTTTTTTTATGGTGATTCTTAATGCTTTTGGACTTAGCAAAATTATGCATATTCTAGAGGCCTGGTGCACAAAATTCATGCATGGGTAGGGTCCCTAGGCCTGACGAGTGATCAGGGCTGATCTATGGGGCAGCCAGCAGGGTGATTGAGGGGCCTCCACTGGTACCCACCTTGGCCAGCCTGGCTCTGTCAGCTCACCAGTCCCGCGCTCCTCTCTTCCCCTGCCCCGCTCCCCTTCTCCCCTCCCCACCCCGCTGCCGCTGGTCACCTCCGTCTGTCACGGGGCTGGCGGGACGATCAGGGGAGGCCCTGCTGGCCTGCCTTGGCTGGCCTGGGACCTGTGGGCTGGGGACAGCTCCTGGTGGTCATGTCATAGCGATCAGTCATTCCACTGGTCATTCCGCTATCCTGGGCTGCCAGCTGGAAGAACTTCATGTCATTCCACACCACACCTTTGATGAAGACCTGCAGCATGTTCTGCTGGTGTTTGGTCCTGCAGA
>NW_006297577.1:0-324 GCF_000327345.1 Myotis davidii
ATCTCCGGTGTTTACCTATGCCGCCATTTGGTTCCCCCCTCTCTATCATCCTAAAGAATACCTTTTAGAATTTCATATAATACTGGTTTGGTGGTGATGAACACCTTTAGCTTTTTCTTATCTGTGAAGCTATTTATCTGACCTTCAAATTTTCTATGATAGCTTTGCTGGGTAAAGTAATCTTGGTTGTAGGTTCTTGCTATTTATCACTTTGAATATTTCTTGCCCCTCCCTTCTGGCCTGCATAGTTTCAGCTTTTGAGAAATCAGCTGACAGTCATATTGGTGCTCCCTTGTAGGTTACTAACTTTTTTTCTCTTGCTGC
>NW_006297577.1:1237-11356 GCF_000327345.1 Myotis davidii
GGTCTGGGTCTCTCTGATTCAGCTGCAGTTTGTTAGGTAATTTTCAGATTGCAAAGGGCCAGGGCTTTCATATGCAAAAGCCTCTGTGTACAGCTTAGGTGGGGCGGGGTCTCAGGGGATCAACAGGGGGGAGCAAGCAGCTATGGCTGATCCTCATCCCTGCCCTAAGAGGCCCCACATCTCATTGTCCCAGTAATCACTGCAAGCACCTCTGAGAGAAAGCCAACTTCGAGTTCCGACCAATGCCAGACAGTCCAGTTTCTCCCCACATGAGTCTGGATCCCTAGAAACTCACCTGGAACTGGAGGTCAGAGCAGTCGGGAGCTTATGACTCTCTCCTGTTTGAAAAAGACAACCGTGTCCTCAGTTGCCAGCCCTTTCCGTGTGTGCCTCTGTATCTCTGCACTTTACTTCCACACCTCCTCTGAGTCTCAGTGTGTTTTTCTTTCCTTCTAGTTGTAGAATTTCCACTCAGCCAGCCTTCCTGTGGTTCTGGATGATGTCTGTTTTGTCTTTTAGTTTTATTTTTGAAGTGGTTGTGCGAGGCAGCAATTTCAGGTGTTTACCTATGGCGCCATCTTGGTTTCTCTCTAGACATTTGTTTTGTGGTTAATGTTAGGTTTATGTAAAACAAAATTTTCATATGTATAATAATCATTTTACTTCTGATTATATCTTTTCTCCATTCACCTATTCAAATTCATCCCTCCTGCTTTTATGTTTTTGTCATGTCATCACAAATTATCACTTTCTATGCTGTGAGTTTATTTCCAAATTGCAATAGCTATTGTCTTTTTAAAATGCTTTTACCTCATTTAACCTTTTTTTTTTAAAAAAAAAATATTTCAGTGTTTAATGCCTTATTCTGAACAAGGATTACAATTTCCTGCTTATGTCTGTTAATCATCTTCCTCACAGTTTTGTATCCTTTTGCCTTTCGTGTTTCAGGTAAAGAAAAACTTTCAGCATTTCTTGAAATGCAGGTCTTGTGGTTGTTAGCTCCCTCAATTTCTGTTTGTCTGTAAAAGCCATTATTTCTCTTCCATATATTTTCTTCTTCTTCATATCTTAGAGGATATGTTTGCTGAATATATTATTCTTGGTTGGTGATTTCTCTGTTTCAATATTTTGAATATTCCATTCCACTTTCCCCTAGACTGTAGGTTTTCTGCTGAAAAATCTGATGCCCCTCCTGGTTGCCTTGAAAATTCCTTCTTTGTCATTAATTTTTGGCAGCTTTAATATAATGTTTTGGAGAAGGCCTTTTTATTTATTTTATTATTATTATTTAAATTTATCTTTATTGTTGAAAATATTACAGATGTCCTTCTGCCTAAGATGTTCTTAGGTTTCTTGGATTTGAGGGTTCAGTTCTTTCTGTAGGTTTGGGAAGTTCTCGTTGATTATTTGTATGAATAAGCTTTTGCTTGTTTCTCCTTCTGGCATACACATTATTCTTATATTTTTCTTTCTTTCTTTTTTTAAAAAATATATTTTATTGATTTCTTACAGAGAGGACAGGAGAGGGATAGAGAGTTAGAAACATCGATGAGAGAGAAACATCAATCAGCTGCCTCCTGCACACTCCCTACTGGGTATGTGCCTGCACCCAAGGTACATGCCCTTGCCCGGAATCGAACCTGGGACCCTTGAGTCCCCAGGCTGACACTCTATCCATTGAGCCAAACCAGTTAGGGCTTATATTTTTCTTTCTCATGCAGTCAGTTCTTGTGGAGTTGTTTCATTTTTTCCCCATTCTAGATTCTCTCTCTTCTTCCACCTGGGTCATTCTGAGATTTCTGTGTTTAATATCACTTATTCTTTTATCCATCTGGTTTGGTGTATTTCTTAAGCTCAACAGTTCATTCTTCATCCCACTTATTCAGTTCTTCAGCTCCAGAATTTGTTGTTGTTGTTTTTTTTTTTATGGTTTCAGTTTCTTTGGTTAAGTACTCATTTTGTTGTATAATTGAGTTTTTTCAGAACTACAATCTTCAATTCTCTTTCATTTAAATCACAGTCTTTCATGTCTTTAAGTTTATATTCAAGAGATATTTTCTTTTCTTTATGTACTTCCTTGATACTTTGGTTATTCATCTTATTTGATAGGTTATTTTTCTGTCTGGGTATTTTGAAGAAATAAAATTTTCTTTTTTCCTTTTTTTTTGTACTTGTTTCTATTGTTTAGCAGGTTGATAAATAGAGGTCTTTCTTTTGTTTTCCTGAATGTGGTGCTATAGAAGAAGATTTTGTTTTGTCTTAGATGTACTTTCAGGACTTCTGGGATAGTGTTGCCTAGGTTATGGGAAATGTCCTGTATTCTCTAAGGTGTTTGGAGCCCTCTTTATTACCTGGTTGCCTCAGTTTCAGGGCACTATGCTCATGAGGCAGATAATGGGGCTATGGCCTGTGTGTTTCTGATGCCACTTCTCTGTAACTGAAACCTGTGCTTTCTGTACCATTACAACTTACACTACCAGGTTTTGCTGTGATGTGGTGGTGGTCGTGGTTAGATGGGCTCTCCTGTCTATGGCTCTGCTTCTTCCAGTGGGTTTAACTGCATGAATGGAGACCCCCAGGCTGAAAATTTGCCTCTGCACCTTTGTGATCAGCCAAATGAGCGCTGCAATAATGAGAGAACAATGGGAAAGGGAGGGGGATAGATTCCTGCCTTTGTGGCTTTGTCTGTTCGGTGATGGTGGCCTGTCGATTTCCACCACCGTCTGCCTACTCCCCTGTTTCTGATTCTGGGTTTAGCTTCAATGTGTACCAGCCACTAGGAACTTTAGATGCCTCCACCTCTCAGGACATTCCATTGAGGTTGTACTCTGACTTTTCACCACTATGGCATTGCTGGGGCCAGGTGAGTGCTGGACTGTGTCTGTTGCTCCCATCTTTGTTCTTCCTCATTCCATGTCCTCTGTTGCTCTGATAGCCCACCTTCAGATTTCTCAATGCTTGGATCTCCTATACATGTTTTATGTTGAGTAGGGAGTTCTTTGTTGAATTATAACTGTCCAACTTGTAAAATCAAGGGGAAAGACTTGGAGGTCCTCTCATGCTGCCATGATGCTGACATAACTTTTCCCCATATTTTAACATTATTCCACTTATGTAAAATTTTCACAGTTGTATTTGAATGGAATTTATTTGCCCACAAAAAACAAAGTTAGACTGCTGGACTGAAAATGTCACTTGTTCACCCCAGAAACTTCCTTCTCATGACCAGATTGTCCTAGAAATCCTTCATCTCCAAATCATAGTTTCATGACATCAATAGGGAGGCTCTAAGAATTAAGAGACAGCTACACAGTGGACTCCATGGATGAGTACTCAGAGCCTAGGGCGGGCTCTTATGATGGAAACAATTTAGGAGGGCACAAGGAAGACACTAGGTTCACTAGGCCAAGTGAGGGGTAGAAGTCCCAAAGTTTTGAGATCAGGAGAATCAGTAGAGCATTATCACCTGAGCCCAACCATGGTTGTTTGTCCATACAGCAGTATTTGTGCTCCTTCTGAGTAGAATGGAGGCAGGATATACTGCTATGGCTGGCATGACCACCGCAAGGATAACTCCCTACAAGTCTGGAGTAGAGCTTTTTTCCTTATTTCTTGTTTTTTCCATTTACCCATGTGACATGCCATGCACTTTCTTTCATGACTCTAGCAATTTCAATCAACAGAGATTGGTGAGAAGCAGAAAAGAGAAATCAGGTCTCCATTTCTCCAATGCAGACTGGCCAGGAAACAGGTCAGCATGGATGGACTATAAGGTTGGGCTGCAATGAATATAGGGGTGCATATATTCTTTCAAATTAATGTTTTGGGTTTCTTTGAATAAATCCTCAGGGTTGGGTTGGAGACTCACAGGCTCTGAGGTCATTTCTTTCTCAGTTTCAATGCACTATCTCATAGGATAAGAGACCACTTTTCACCTGCTTCTGGAAGTCACCTTACAACCAGTCCTTCTCTAGACACTGTTGGCGAAAGGTTGGCCCAGAAACATATTTAAACAGTTGAAAGGGCTTGGGCAGCTGCTTCAGCACATTCTAGTTGCAGTGGAAGTGGGGAGGGCACAGGATCCACTGCAGGCAAGCTTAGTAGAGAGATGAGAAGAGAACCTAGAGTTCAGGTGGTCCTTGCTGCTCCCTTTATAACCTGCAGGACATCGGTTTAAATTTCTCTGAAAGTATCTTGGAATTCTCAGGCCCAGACTCTCTCTCTGTGTCCTCCCACTTGTGGGAACAGCAATCGTGGTCATGGGCAAGCCCTGCAAGGGCAATGATTGTGTCATCTATAAGGTTTCCTCACCCTAGTGTTCAGCCTTGGGCAACATCTGATAAATACACCCTTGGACTGAGATCTTGTTCATGTGTGGAAAAAACCTCTTCTCATGTGACCAGGTCCATTGGGCCTTAGATGAATTAAGTTTCTTCCCAGGCTCTCATCCAGATTCAGGGGTCATAAGTGTGTGTTCTATTCCCTTCTGCTATTCCAGCTATAATTGTGTCTATCACACATTTTTCTGGGCCATGATCTTCACTCTGTTTTTAAGTGGGCCTCTGATGGGAATTCCACTAGGACCTGGATGTTGGCCTTACTGTTTTAATGTCACTAGGGTATCACAGAGATCCTGGATCTTGTATATGTGCCCAGCCCAGTGAATGACTTTGCATGGAAAACCAGGGGAGAAAGGAATATGCCTTCCTCATCATTACATCTTTAGAGCTGCATTATCCAGTACTGGACATATGAGCCTACTTACATTTCAATGAATTTAAAATTCAGCCCCTCAGTTACACTAGCCCCATTTCAAGTGGCATCAACTGTATGTGCCAATGCTGCCACATTGGACATTGCAGAGAAAACTTTTGCACCATCACAGATGCTCTTCTGGTTAGCTGTTCTGAGCTCAACATAGGGTCACTACCCTTGCAATTTATATAATCTGAATATTCAGAAACAGAGAATAGCAACATGCATGTGATTTATTTCTTTTTTCTGTCTCTTTTTAATTCTCTTTCTTTCCCCTTCATGACTTCCTCTTTGTAGCTCTCCACCATTCTCTGTTTTATGATTCTCACACAGAAAGACCTGGACTCATCCAGACAGTGGAGGTCACTTGATCTTCAATGTCTTTAAAATCTCTCTCTAGCCCTCCTCACCCTCAATCGGCAGGTTTGCTGGCTGCAGTGGGCATTATAGTGACCAGTTGTTCTGGTCGTTACAGCATTATGGTCGCTGGATTTTTATATATATATAGATTGGTCATCTGTATGTCCTCTTTGGGGAAGTGTTTATTCAGGTTCTCTGCCCATTTTAAAATTATACTTTTTTAAAATTTATTTCAGAGAGGAAGGGAGAGGGAGGGAGAGATAGAAACTTCAATGATGAGAGAGAATCATCTATCGATTGCCTCCTGTATCTCTCTACTAAGGATCGAGCCCAAAACCCAGGCATTTGCTCTCACTGTGCATGTGGTCGAACTCTGACCTCCTGGTTCATAAGCCGACACTCGATCACTGTGCCACACTGGCAGGGCTATTGTTTTGTGTGTGTGTGTGTGTGTGTGTGTGTGTGTGTGTGTGTGTGTTTTATTGATGGTTTCTTTGTTGTGCAAAATCTTTTCAGTTTGATGTAGTCCCATTTTTTTATTTTTTATTTTGCTTCCCTTGCCTGAGGAGATATATGAGAAAGAAATATTGCTATGAGAAATGTCTGAGATTTTATTGCTTATGTTTTCCTTTAGGAGTTTTATGGTTTTGAGTTTTACATTTAAATCTTTAATCCATTTTGAGTTTATTCTTGTATATGGTGCAAGAAGGTGGTCTAGTTTTATATTTTTCATGTATCTGTCCAATTTTCTCAGTACTAATTTATTAACTAGTTTGTTTCCTCCCATTGTATGTTCTTTCCACTTTTGTCAAATATTGACGATGAAAGCATGGTTTTATTTCTGGGTTCTCTATTCTGTGCCATTAATCTGTATGTCTGTTTTTATGCTAGTACCATGATGTTTTGACTACTATGGACTTGTCGTATAGTTTGATATCAGGTAGTGTGATCCTTCCAACTTTGTTATTTTTTTCTCAATATTGCTGAGCTATTAGAGATTTTTTTGATCTGGTCCCATATTAATTTTTGGATTTATGTATTCTACTTCTGCAAAATATGCCATTGGTAGATTGATAGGAATTGTGTTGAATCTATAGATTGTTTTGGGTAGTATGAACATTTTGTTCTTTAAAATTTTTATTTATTGACTTGAGAGAGAAAGAGAGAGAGAGAGAGAGAGAGAGAGAGAGAGAGAGAGAGAGAGATTTGTTGTTCCACTATTTATGCATTCATTGGTTGATTTTTTATGTGCCCAGACCGGGATCAAATCTGCAACCTTGGCATATGGGGACAATACTCTAACCAGCCAGGGACTGGGTATATGAACATATTATGATAATTCTTCCTATCCATGACCATGGTATATGCTTCTATTTATTTGTATCTCCCTTTATTTCTTTTTTTTTTTAGTGCCTTATAATTTTCTAAGTACAGGTCTTTTACCTCTTTAGTTAAATTTATTCCTAGGTATTTTATTCATTTTTTGATGCAATTGTAATGTAACTGTTTGTTTGTTTTGTAGTTTCCATTTCTGATTGTTCTTTATTAGTGTATAAAAATGCAAACAATTTCCGAATATTAATTTTGTATCCTGCTACTTTAATGAATTCATTTATCAGTTCTAATAATTTTTCAGTGGAATATTTAGGGTTCTCTATATACAGTATCATGTCATCTGTAAATAATGACAGTCTTTCATGTTCCTTTCCAATTTGGATACCTTTTACTACTCTTTTTTTGTTAATTGCTTATGGTTAGGACATCTAGTACTATATTTAATAGGAGTAGGGAAGTGGACATTCCTTGTTCCTGATTTTAAGGGAAATAATTTTTGTTTTTAACACATTGAGTATAATGTTAGCTGTGAGTTTATCATATATGGCTTTTGTTATGTTGAGGCATGTTCCCATACCCAATTTGCTAAGAATTTTAATCATAAATAGGTGCTGGATTTTGTCAAAAGCTATTTCTGCATCTACTGATATGATCATGTGATTTTTATCCTTTATTTTTTTGTATGGTGTATCATGTTAATTGAGTTGCAGATATTGTAACAACCTTGCATCACAGGAATAAACCCCACTTGTTAGTGGTGTGTGATCTTTTTAATATATTGCTGACTATGTTTGCTACTATTTTGCTGAAGATTTTTGCATCTTTAGTAACATGTTCATCAGGGATGTTTGCCTATAGTTTTCTTTCTTAGTAGTGTCTATACCTGAATCAGGATAATGCTGGCCTCATAAGATGAGCTAGGGAGGTTTTCTGAAATTTTTTGAATATTTTGAGGACAGATGTTCTTCTTTGAATGTTTGGTAAAGTTCACCTGTGAAGCTATATGGTCCAGGACTTTTGCTTGCTGGGAGTTTTTAAATTATTTCTTCAATTTCATTAGTTCTTTTCTACCTATTCAGATTTTCTGATTCTTTGATTCAGTTTTGGAAGATTGTATGTTTCTAAGAATTTATCCATTTCTTCCAGATTGCTCAATATGTGGGCATATAGTTTGTAATATTTTCTTACAATCCTTTGTATTTCTGTGGAGTCAGTTGTAACTTCTCTCTCCTACTGATTTTATTTATGTGGCTCCACTCCCTTTTTTGTTCTTGATAAGTGTAGTTAAAGGTTGGTCAATCTGGTTTATCTTATCAAAGAACCAGCTCTTGGTTTCATTGATCTTTTGTATTTGTTTTTTAGTCTCTATGCCATTTATTTTTTGCTCTAATCTTTATTATTTTCTTTCTTATACTCAATTTGGGCTTTGTTGTTCTTTTTCTAGATTCTTCAGGCATAAAATTATATTGTTTATTTGAGATTTTTCTTGTTTCTTGGGG
The DNA here is from genome assembly GCF_000327345.1 of Myotis davidii. Classification (NCBI taxonomy): domain Eukaryota; kingdom Metazoa; phylum Chordata; class Mammalia; order Chiroptera; family Vespertilionidae; genus Myotis; species Myotis davidii. The sequence goes on from NW_006297577.1 coordinate 9,187, forward strand.
TACATTATATTGCCATGAATTTCACTCTAAGGACTGCTTTCGATGTGTCCCATAGATTTGAGGTTGTTGTGTGATTGTTTTTATTTTTCTTAAGGTAACTTTTGATTACTTCTTTGAACTCATAGTCCATTCATTACTTAGTATCATGTTGTTATTATTATTGTTATTATTTACAAAATTGTATATATATAATTCAAGTTGGAGAAAGCTGGAAAGGTGGCTAAGGAGAAAGACTATGACATATCTATATACAACATGGCTGGGACAGTTGAGGAAACTATACAAGGATGTTTGGCATTTTCCCCTTCCCACATGGACTTTAGACTAAGGAAGACAGCATGAGGAAATGGAACAAGAAACACAAAAATTATATACAATTACAAGTGACAGTCAACGAGTTGGAGGCCAAGATATCTAGGAATCCTGCTCTCTCCATTCTTTGCTCACCAACTTTTTCTTATCCAATCTGAATGACAGCCTGAAAAGTTAATGGCTGGTTAGGAGAGAAGTATATACACATCCCATCCCATGCACCATCATCAAGTTCATCAGTCGTTCTCATCGGGCCAAATGTTTGGCCTATCAGAATTTGTGAGAGGGCAAGAGAAGATTATGGAATATTTCTCTCTTGAACAGGTAGTTAGTTCTCACCCTGACCCTCTCTGTCATAACTAGCAGGTTGCATTCAGTAAGATTCAGGCCAAGCTAGTGATAACTAGATTGAAGATGCTGGACAACTGCAACCCTTTTTCTCCACCTATTCACAAATCAGCATTGCTTCTTCTCATCACACAGGAGCTGGGTTACTGAGCTCTAGAAGGCAGATTTCTATGCTCCTTTTCTTTCTCCTTAACCACCTTTCCCAGCTTTCTCCAACTTGAATTATCTCCTAAGAACATGCTACTCCAGCCCTGCTGTAGCACTAAGCCCCAAAGGCTAGCCCAGTTCATCCCTTTTCTTTTTGTCTCACTAACAATTCACCTGGCATCTGATTACATCAGAAACGTGGGCCTCCATATGAGCAAGACTTAACATGTTTCCTCAGGCCCATAGCTCAGTTGCCAGAACAGCCTTTTTAGCAGCAGAGGGGCAGACTGAAGGCCAGAAAAGTGTGTTGGGCAGAGGCAGGAACTTCCATGACTAAGTTCTTAGAATTTTTTTCTTGACCCTAAGACCATGATAATTAGGAATCCCTCTTGCCTGAAATTATCAACCCTGCAATCTCTACTTTCTCCCTCTCCATGTAATCTTCAAATGGTTCCCCTGAGTAGCAGCTCACTGATGGCCTGTCTCATTAGTTTTACAATGAATAGCAGAGTTTTTCAGCTGGCAGTTGCAGAATTTTAAAATCACAATCAATCTTACCCATATTCAACTCTATTTTACAGATGATGAAATAAAACCTGAGAGGCTAAATGACCTGACCAAAGTTACATATCACTTCTACCTGGAACTAGACCCGAACACAGATATCTTGACTCTTAAACCAGTGCTCCTTCCACTACCCCACAATGTTTTCAAAAGCAATATGCTGGGAGAGAAGATGATAGATAGATAGAGAGATAGATAGAGAGATAGATAGATAGATAGATAGGTAGATAGATAGATAGATAGATGATAGATAGACCATTTTATATAATGTTTTTCAATCTTTACATTAAGAGCCAGGGAAAATTCTTAGAGACTGACTAAGGGAGGTTAAGTGGGCATTGTAGTTTAGGTAAGCCAATCAGTTTTTCTTTTTGAGGATTTGTATAAACCTGCCATAATGGAAACATGAAGCAATAGCAGCCTAAGACAAAACACTTAGAAGCACGGAAAATGGAGCTCATTCAATCTACCTTTCCCAGCAGTGTCAGCCTTGGATGTTAAACCTGCCAAATTATTCCCAAGGCTTAGACTATCCAATTTTGAGATATTCTCTTTCAAAAAAAGAAATCATGTCTCCCAGTGTCTTGTACAGAACAAAAAGAGAGTTTGCAGTATTACTTAATCCTACTTTCCTATTTTTGGGCTACAGTGAGGGTGTTGAAATATCAATTTAACAGAAGAAATGAACTCAGAGTCCCTCTTTAACACACATTGTCTCTCAGCAGCCCCCAGCTGAATCACAGTCATTGCTGGCTAGGAAGCTGAGAAGTTCTCTTTCTAGGTGTCAATTCCATTACTG
>NW_006297577.1:12852-14223 GCF_000327345.1 Myotis davidii
AGCAGGGGGCAGAGCTGGTGAGCAGTCAGTGCCAGGCCAGCCAAGGCGCGTGCCAGTAGGCAGAGGGAATTGATGGCGATGCGGGGGGTGGGGGGTGCGGTGGGTACCAGCAGCAGTGGAGGGGTGATCGGGTGGATGGGGCCAGCCACTCATCGACCAGTATCAGGCCAACACCATCCCCTGATGGGCCTGCTCAGTTGCCTCCCACAGATGGAGGTCAGTGCAGCGGCAGGTTGATGGGGGTGGGGCTGGCCACTTGCCGGCCAGAGCTTTCCCCTGATTGTCCCTCCCAGTCGCTTACTGCAGAGGGATGCCCAACTGCAACTTAGGCCTGTTCCCCACTATATAAAAGTCCAATGGGTGAAGAAGGGGAGAAGAGGGGCAGAGGTTGCTCCACAAGCTTGCTGGGGATGAGTGAGGACTTTCTCTGGGGCAGATCCTGTGGGCTGGGGATGTGGTCCCCAGTCACCTGGTTCTTGTCTGGGCTTGCACTTGGCAGCTGCTTATTCTTCATCTTGGCCTTGTAGTCTTCTGAGTCAAAGTACTTTTGCTGTCTCTCCTTTCCAGTCTTTCCACAGGGTTCTCCTCTTCTTGTTTCCAAGACATGGTAGGACTGGGATTGTGGAGTGTAAGGGATCTAGGAAGTCAAACAGAGAAGGAAATGGGGAGGGGAAATAGGGACAATCTGTGCTGCTCCTTCAGCAGTTAAAATGGTGGCCCTTGGCTGTGATGTTGCCTTATTATTTTTTAAAAAATTATTTATTGTTGAAAGTATTACAGATATAACTTTTTTACTTCCCTTGATCCCCTTCTCTCCAATCTCGCTCCTTTCCAGACCTTCACTGCACTATTATCTGTGTCCATGGGTTATGCATATCCTATACTAGAGGCCCGAGGCCTGAAATTCATGCATGAGGGGGGATGTCCCTCAGCCCAGCCTGCACCCTCTTCAATATGGGACATCCTTCTCACAATCCAGGACTGCTGGCTCCCAACCACTTGCCTGCCTGCCTGCCTGCCTGATTGCCCCTAACTGCTTCTGTCTGCCAGCCTGATCACCTCCTAACGACTCCCCTGCAAGCCTGATCAACACCTAATTACTCCCCTGCCAGCCAGATTTCCCCTAACTGCCCTCCCCTGCAGGCCTAATTGCCCCCAACTGCCCTCCTCTGCTGGTTTGATCACCCCTAACTGCCCTCCCCTGCAGGCCTGAGTCCCCCCCCCTCAAACTGCCCTTCCCTGCAGGCCTGATTGCCCCTAACTGTCCTCCCTTGCAGGCCTTTTCCCTCCCAACTGCCTTCCCCTGCTGGCCTGACTGCCCACAACTACCATCCCCTGCTGGCCATCTTGTGGCAGCCATATTTGAACACA
>NW_006297577.1:15152-22122 GCF_000327345.1 Myotis davidii
GTTTAGACTTGATAACCAACAAATTGGAAAACCCTGTTTCACAAAGACATGTTGTTGGAAATGGAAGAAGAAGGTGCAACACAGTCTCAGACAGAACAGGATATGACTGCAAACACTTGATCCCGAATTTTGTAACTGGCATTGTAGAGAAATCAGTTCTCGCTGCATCGTTGTTAATAAGTTCAATGAACTCCTCTTGTGCTGTCTCAGGAACATATTCAACTTTGACTGTGAATGGGCTTCTGGCAAGTGCAAATGAGGTGTCAGGTAGATTTAGAAAGTATGATGAAATTTCGTTTGCAAGCATGTGCAAGTGTTCTTTCACAGAAATTATCATCATAATCCTTTTGTCTGGTTCAATGTCATGTTCCTCAAAGAAAGCAGATAAGGTAGGCAACATATAAATTTTATGTTCACCCAATTTTTTTGGCCAAAGCTGAAGTTTCATTTGGAATATCGGATCTTTTCAGACAAATCGAGGCATGTTGCATTTGGTCCTTGCAGTGATAAATTTAACTCATTCAAGATGGCAAAGATGTCAACCAAGTAAGCTATTTTCTGCAGTTCACTTTTATTGCTGAAAAGTGCTTTGAACTGCAGTCTTGCTTTCTGATTAAAAAACGTTTGAGTTCATCACAAAGCTCAAAAACACATTTTAAAATTTTTCCTCTCGACAACCATCTCACTTCAGTGTGAAATAGCAGAGCATTGTTTGGCGCATCCAACTCGTTGCACAGTTGCAAAAACAGTCGACTGTTTAAAGTGCTCACTTTTACAAAATTGACACAATTTATGACGCTTTCATTACTTCTTGTAACTGTTTTTTTTTAAAAAAATATTTTATTGGTTTTTTACAGAGAGGAAGGGAGAGAGATAGAGAGTTAGTAACATCGATGAGAGAGAAACATCGATCAGCTGCCTCCTGCACATCTCCCACTGGGGATGTGCCTGCAATCCAGGTACATGCCCTTGACTGTAATCGAACCCGGGACCCTTGAGTCCGCAGGCTGACGCTCTATCCACTGAGCCAAACCGGTTTCGGCACTTCTTGTAACTCTTGTGGCAGCATATTCATTGCTAATATTTGCCGATGAATCATACAGTGAGTTCTGATGACTTTTAGTGACTCATTCAGTACCAAATATTGAAATCGAGATCGACATCCTAGCATAGTTGGAGCACCATCTTTGCAAACACCACAAACTATTTCCAAAGAGCTCACATCTCCAATCATAACTCGAACAATGTCTTTGGCTGCTGGCAACAGTAGATCCTCAGAAATGATGTGAGGTTTCATAGTTCTGGCGATTCTGAGTGCCACCAAATATGAAGCTTCAATGGCTGCTACGTTTTGTTTGTGGTACTTACCACCAGTGTCAAGTCTGGTTTTCTTGAGTCCATCAGCTTTGCTTCTAAAATAGTTTGTATCCTTGTTGGAAAAGCTTTGATGCTTGCTATCAAAATGGCGTTTTAGTTTGTTCGGCTTCATAGATTCAGCTGATAGAACTTCACAACAAATAACACATTGTGGTTTCTCAATTCCTGCTATAATTATTGAGGTAAAACCATACTGTAAAAAATCCTCACTATATTTTCTTTTCTTAACGTTCTTCTCTACACGATCCATTGTCATGGGATGGTTTGTTTATGAAAATAATATATAATAATAGCTTTAATAATACAAAAGATGATACATGGCACAGTTCAGTCAATACAGTTCATTAAAGTTTCCTATGATTTACCATTCTCTGTGTTGTTTTTTTTTTACATACCTGTTACTATCACAAGGGGGCAGTATTCACATCGACCACAGCTGAATATTAAAAGACCAATCAGCATCCAGATTAAGTTCCCATGGTACAGATATTTTTTTTTGCAGTAGTTGATGATTTTACAGTACATGATTTTACATTTACCCAGTAATTATAATTCATGAAGTGTTTAACCTCCAATACAGTAGCTGCTCTCTACACATGTGTGCCTGATCTGAATAAGTACATTATGGCGCCAACCCTGTCACATACATCTGTATTTGCATGTGGGCGGACCTGCCTGGAGACGGATAGAGGAGCGGTGTCTTGGTTCCTAAGACCATCCAAAATATGTGTTTTCCAATGGTCTTAGGTGACCCCTGTGAAAGGGTCATTCGACCCCCAAAGGGGTCATGACCCAGAGGTTGAGAACCGCTGCCCCAAGGGCTCCCAAGCTGCCAGAGGGATGTCTGTCTGCCAGCTTAGGCCCATTCTCCCAGGGAGTGGGCCTAAGCCAGCAGGTGGACATCCCCTGAGGGGTCCCAGACTGCGAGAGGGCACAGACTGGGCTAAGGGACCCCCCTGAGTGCACACATTTTTCTGCACTGGGCCTCTAGTAGGATAATAAAAGCCTAATATGCTGTGTCCAGTCATCCGGTTGGCTATTTAACCAATCAAAGCATAATTTGATAATGATATGCTAAGGCTGCTCAACCACTTGCTATGATGTGCACTGACCACCAGGGGGCAGATGATCCAAGTGGTAGGTTAGCTTGCTGCTGGGGTCCGGCTGATTGGGACTGAGCGAGATGGGCTGGACACACCCTGGAGCCCTCCCGTGGTCCCTGCCTGGCTGACCAACCTCCTGCATCCCTCCCCAGCCCCGATTGTGCACTGGTGCAGTACCTCAGCCTGGCTTGCACCCTCTCACAATCTGGGACCCCTCGGGGGATGTCAGAGAGCCAGATTCGGCCTGATGGTAGAACAACCAATCACTATGACGTGCACTGACCACCAGGGGCAGACGCTCAATGCAGAGGGAGCACTGCTCATCCAGAAGCTGGGCTAACTGCTGATGAGCACAGAGGTGGTGGTGGGAGCCTCTCCTGCCTCTGCAGCAGCACTAAGGATGTCCGACTGCCGGCTTAGGTGGAGAGAAGCCACCCGGGTCCCGGGTGTCTTGCTGGTGGCTGGAGGGAAGCCACATGGGTCCCGAGTGCCAGAGGGAAGCCAGTGCTGGCAGCCAGGGGAAGGAAGGCCTACTCTTGCATGAATTTTCATGCATCGGGCCTCTAGTGTTGAATAAGAGTGGTGAAAGCAGACATCCCTGTCTTGTTCCTGTTCTTAGGGGAAATGGTTTTTGTTTTTACCCATTCAGTATGATGTTGGCTGTAGGTTTGTCATATATAGCCTTTATTATGTTGAGGAATGATCTCTCTATTTCTACTTTGCTGACAGTTTTTATCAAAAAAGGGTGTTGGGTTTTGTTGAATGCTTTTTCTCTGTCAATTGATATGATCAGATGATTTTTTGTCTTTCAATTTGTTTATATGATGTATCAAATGTATTAATTGGCAAATATTGTACTAGTTTTGAATCTGTGGAATAAATCCCACTTGGTCATGGTGTCTGATCTTTTAATATATTGCTGGATCTCATTTGCTAATACTTTGTTGAAGATTTTAGCATTCATGTTTATCTAGGATATTCTATTTCTTTGTAGTGTCTCTGTCTGGTTTTGGTATTAGAGTAATGCTGGCCTTATACAGAGAGCTTGGAAGTATTCCTTCCTCTTGGATTTTTTGGAATAATTTGAAGAGGATAGATGTTAGTTTTTGTTTGTTTGTTTTTTGAATGTTTGGTAAAACTCCACTGGGAAGCTGCCTGGCCCAGGGCTTTTGTTTGCTGAGAGTTTTTTAATTAATGCTTCAATTTTATCAGTTATTATTGGCCTATTTAGGTTTTCTGCTTATTCCTGATTTAGTTCTGGAAGATTGTATTTTTCTAGGAATTTGTCCATTTTGTCCAGGTTGCCCAGCTTTTTGGCATATAGCTGTTCATAGTATTTTCTTACAATCCTTTGAATTTCTGTGGTATCAATTGTTACTTCACCTCTTTCAGTTTTAATTTTATTCATTTGGGTCCTCTCTCTTTGTTTCTTTATGAGTCTGGCTAAAGGTTCATCAATGTTATTTACCTCTTCAAAGAACCAGTTTTTGGTTTCATTGATTTTTTGTATTGTTCTTTTTGTCTCTATGTTATTTATTTCCACTCTGATCTTTATTATTTCCTTCCTTCTACTTTGGGCTATCCTTGTTGTTCTCTTTCTAATTCTTTATATTTTAGGGTTAGATAATTTATTAGAAATTTTTCTTGTTTTTTTTTGTTTTTTTTTAGGTAGGCCTGTAGTGCTATGAACTTCCCTCTCAGGACTGCTTTTGTTGCGTCCCATAGATTTGGGATTGTTGTGTGTTTATTTTCATTTGTTTCAGGAAGCTTTTGATGTCTTCCTTGATCTCATTGGTAACCCATGCATTGTTTAATAGCTTGCTATTTAGCTTTTGTGTGTTTGAATTTTTTAAGTGTTTTTATTGTAGTTGATTTCCAGTTTCATGCCATTGTAATTTGAGAAGATTCTTGATATGATTTCATTCTTCCTGAATTTTTAGAGACTTTGTTTGTGTCCTAACATGTGGTTTGTCTTTGAGAATGACCCATATGCACTTGAGAAGAATGTGTATTCTATAGACATGGAGTGGAATGTTCTCTAACTGTCAATTAATTCCATCTGATCTATTATGTCATTTAGGATCACTGTTTCCTTGTTGGTGTTTATCTAGAAGCTCTATCCAGTGATGTCAGTGGGGTGTTAAGTTCCCCCAATTTTATTGTATTGTTGTTGATCTTTTCCTTAAAGTCCTCTAGAAGTTTTTTTAATATATTTGCATGCTCCTTTATTAGGTACATATATGTTTACCAAGGTTGTACCCTATTGTGGTTTGATCTCTTTAGTATTATGTAGTGATCTTCATTGTCTCTTATGGCCTTCATTTTGAAGTCTATTTTGTTAGATATGAGTATTGCTACCCAGCTTTTTCTTTTCATTTCCGCTTGCATCAAAAAATTTTTCCATCCTTTCACTTTCATCCTGTGTAAGCCTTTGTTCATAGTGAATGTCTTATAGACAGCATATATATGGGCCATGTTTTCTTATACATTCAGCTACCCTATGTGTTTTGATTGGAGCATTTAAGCCCTTTATTTAAGGTTACTATTGAAAGGTACTTACTATTATTTTTAAAAATATTTTTATTGGTTTCAGAGAGGAAGAAAGAGGGAGAGAAAGATAGAAACATCAATGATGATAGAGAACCATTGATTGGCTGCTCCCTCGATGCCCCCTACTGGAGATCTAGCCCACAATTCGGCACGTGACCTAACTGGGCATCCAACCATGACCTCTTGGTTCATAGGTTGACGATCAACCACTGAGACACTCCAGCCACATGAGAAGTACTTATTTATTGTATCTCTCAATAGTAACCTTAAATGTAAGCTCTTTACATTTTAATTTTTTAAAAGATATTTTTATTAATATTTTACAGAGAGGAAGGGAGAGGGATAGAGAGTCAGAAACATCAATGAGAGAGAAACATTGATGAGCTGCCCCCTGCATGCCCCCTACCGGGGATCAAGCCCACAACCAAGGTACATGCCCTTGACCAGAATCAAACCTGGACCCTTCAGTCAGAGGCCTGACTCTCTATCCACTGAGCCAAACCAATCATAGCCATATTTATTCTTTATGCATTTGTTCCTCTCTTTCTTTCTATCTCTTCCTCTTACACCAGTTTAGCATTTCTTGCAATGCTGATTGGGCAGTAATAAATTCCTTTAGCCTTTTTTGTCTGAGAAGCTCTTTATTTCACCTTCAATTTTAAATGATAGCCTTGTTACGTATACAACAAGGCAGTGTTGGGTTCAGTCTTTTGCTTTTCATTATTTTGTGTGGTTTATGCCACAACCTTCTGGCCTGAGGTATTTCTATTGAGAAATCACTGGAAGTCTAATGGGAGATCCCTTGTAGGCAACTTTCTGTCTTTCTGTTGCTACTTTAAGATTCTTTCTTTGTCTTTACCATTTACAAGTTTAATTTTGATGTGTCTAGGCGTGGGTCTTTTTCAGTTCATCTTGATTGGGACTCTATGTGCTTCCTGAATTTTTTTCTCTTGTTTAAAATATTACATATAGTATTACATATGTTTCCAGCCCCCTCCCCCATTGACCTCCCCGCATCCACCCCCACTCCCAAGCACATGCCCTCACCCCCCTAGTGTCTGGGTCTAATAGTTATGCTGATATGCATGCATACAAGTCTTTTGCTTGATCTCTTACCCCCTACCCCCTCCTTCCAACTGAAGTTTGAGGGTCTATTTGATGCTTCTCTGTCTCGGTATCATTTGTTCATCAGTTTATGTTGTTCATTATATTCCACAAATGAGAGATCATGTCATATTTCTCTTTCTCTGACTGGCTTATTTTGCTTAGCATAATGCTCTCCTGGTCCATCCATGCTGTTGCAAATGGTAAGAGTTCTTTCTTTTTTAAAACAGCTTACCATTCCATTGTGTAGATATACCACAGTTTTTTAATCCACTAATCTGCTAATGGGCACTTAGGCTGTTTCCAAATCTTAGCTATTGTAAATTGTGCTGCTATGAACATAGGGGTGCATATATCCTTTCTGATTGGTGTTTCTAGTTTCTTGGGATATATTCCTAGAAGTGGGATTACTGAATCAAATGGGAGTTCCATTTTTTTGAGGGGGGGAGGGGAGGAGGAAAGAGAGGGAGGTCAGAGAGAGAGGGAACCCAAGATTTCCATTCATCCTTTTTTAATTTTTTGAGCAAACTCCATACTGTTTTCCACAGTGGCTGCATCAGCCTGAATTCCCACCAGCACTGCATGAGGGTTCCTTTTTCTCCACACCCTGACCAGCACTTATCATTTGTTGATTTGTTGATGATAACCATTCTGACATGTATGAGATGGTATCTCGTTGTTTTGATTTGCATCTCTCAGATGATTAGTAACTTAGAGCATGTTTTCATAAGTCTCTTGGACTTCTGTATGTCCCCTTTTGAAAATTCACTATTTAAGTCCTTTGCCCATTTTTGACTGGACTGTTTATTTTCTTTTTGTTAAGATGTATGAGTTCC
>NW_006297577.1:22429-29514 GCF_000327345.1 Myotis davidii
CAGGCAGTTTTGAGAAGACTAGATTTGTAATATAACTTGATATTGGGTATCGTTATCCCTCCAACTTTGGTTTTCTTTCTCAAGATTGCAGCAGCTATTCAGGGTTCTTTTTAGTTCCATGTGAATTTTTGGAGAGTTTGTTCCAAGTCTGTGAAATATGCTATTGATATTGTAATGGGGATTGTATTAAATCTATAGATTTGTTTGGGTAGTATGGACATTTTAATGATGTTGATTCTACCAATCCATGAACACACTATATTCTTCCATTTGTTTATGTCTTCCTCTATCTCTTCTTTCAAGGTCCTGTAGTTTTCCGAGTACAGTTACGTTTATTACTAGGTATCTTAAATTTTTTGGTGCAAAGGTAAATAGGATTGCCTTTTTTTAATTCTCCTTCTGTGGGTTCATTGTTGTTGTATAAAAATGTTATAGATTTTTGGGTGTTAATTTTGTATCCTGCTACATTGCCAAATTCATTTATTAAATCTAGTAATTTTTTTTGGATGGAGTCTTTTAGGGTTTTCTATGTCAAGTATCATGTCATCTGCGAATAGTGACAGTTTTACTTCTTCTTTTCCAATTTGGATGCCTTTTATTTCTTCTTCTTGTCTGATCACTATGGCTAGCACTTCCAGTACTATGTCGAACAGGAGACGTGAGAGTGGGCATCCCTGTCTTGTTCCTGTTCTTAGGGGAAATGGTTTTAGTTTTTGCCCATTGAGTATGATGTTGGCTGTAGGTTTGTGATATGAGGCTTTTATTATATTGAGGTACGACTCCTCTATTCCCACTTTGCTGAGAGTTTTTATCAAGAAAGAATGTTGGATTGTGTCAAAAGCCTTTTCTGCATCAATTGATATGATTATGTGATTTTTGTTTCTCAACTTGTATATGTGAGGTATCACATTTATTGATTTGCGAATATTGTACCAGCCTTGCATCCCTGGGATAAATCCCACTTGGTCATGGTGTATGATTTTTCAGATGCAATGCTGGATCTGACTTTCTAGGATTTTGTTGAGGATTTTAGCATCTATGTTCATCACAGTCATTGGCCTGTAATTCTCTTTCTTTGTAGTGTCTTTATCTGGTTTTTGGATTAAGGTAATGCTGACTTCATAGAAAGAGCTTGGAAGTGTTCCTTCCTCTTGAATTTTTTGGAATAGTCTGAGGAAGAGAGGTTTTATTCTTTAAATGTTTGGTAAAAGTCCCCTATGAAGCTGTCTAGCCCAGGGCTTTTGTTTGCTGGAAGTTTTTTTGATTACTGCTTCAATTTCCTCCATAGTTATTAGCCTATTTAGATTTTTTTTATTCTTCCTGATTGAGTTTTGGAAGGTCATGCTTTTCTAGGAATATGTTCATTTCTTCTAGGTTGACCAGTTTGTTGGAATACATTGTTCATAGTATTTTTTTTTTTTTTTTACAATCCTTTGTATCCTGTGGGGTCTGTTGTTATTTCACCTATTTCATTTCTGATTTTGTTTATTTGGGTATTCTCTCTTTCTTTCTTGGTGAGCCTGGCTAGAGGTTCATCAATCTTGTTTATCCTTTCAAAGAACCAGCTCTTGGTTTCATTGTATTATCATTTTTTTTAAATCTCCATGTCATTTATTTCCATTCAGATTTTTATTATTTCCTTTCTTCTGCTCACTCTGGGCTTTTCTTCTTTCTTTCTAATTTGTTAAATTGTTCAATTAGGTAATTTATTACTAGTTTTTCTTGTTCTTTGAGGTAGGCCTGTAATGCTATGAACTTCTCTCTCAGGACTCCTTTCACTGTGTTCCATAGATTTTGGATTGTTGTGTTTTCATTGTCATTTGTTTCCAGGATTTTTTTTTATTTCTTCTTTGATCGTTTTGGTAACCCAATCATTGTTTAATAACATGCTATTTAGCCTCCAAGTTTATGAATTTTTTTATTGTTTTTGTTGTAATTTATCCTAATATTATGCCATTGTGATCTGAGATGCTTGATATGATTTCAATCTTCTTGAATTTGAAAAGACTTTGCCTGTGTCCCTATATGGAGTCTATCTTTGAAAATGTCTTATGTTCACTTGAGAAGAATGTATAATCTGTAGCTTCATAGTGAAATGTTAGGAAGATGTCGATTAAGTTCATCTGATCTAGTGAGTTGTTTAGGATTGCTGTTCATTTGCTGATTTTTGGGCTAGAGGATTTATTCAGTGATGTCAATGTGGTATCAAAATCCCCTATTATGATTGTATTGCTGTCAATCTCTCCCTTGATATCTTCTAGGAGTTATTTTTTAATGTATTTGGGTTATCCTGCATTCAGTGCATATATGTTTACCAGAGTTATATCCTCTTGTTGTATTGATCCCTTTAGTATTATGAAGTGGCATTTCTTATCTCTTGTTATGGCTTTCACTTAGAGGTCTATTTTTTCAGATATAAGTATTGCTACCCCAGCCTTTTTGTGTGTGTGTGTGTGTGTTTTCATTTCTATTTGCCTGAAACATATTTTTTTCATCCCTTCACTTTCAGTCTGTGTGAATCCTTTGTTCTGAGGTGGGTCTCTTGTAAACAGCATATCTATGGCTCCTCTGTTCTTATCCATTCAGCCACTCAATGTCTTTTGATTGGAGCATTTAGTCCATTTGTGTTTAAGGTTATTATTGATAGGTACTTGTTAGTAGCCATTTCTATTCTTTATACCTGTGTTTTCTTTTCCCTTTTTACTTCTTCTTTTTACAATAGTCCCTTTAGCATTTCTTGCATTGCTGGCTGGTAATGATAAACACCCTTAGCCTTTTTTTTTTTCTGCAAAGCTCCTGATTTCCCCTTCGATATTGAATGATAGCCTTGATGGATAAAGTATTCTTGGATTCAGTCCCTTGCTTTGCATCACTTTGTGTACTTCGTTCCATTCCATTCTGGCCTGATGTGTTTCTGTTGAGAAATCATTTGATAATCTAAGGGACCTACACAACAGTTGACATAATCACACTGCAACACACTGGCACTTGAGAAGTATCAGGCTGCATTTATTATGATAATGTGGGGGTGGGAAGGAACCAGAGCATAGGGAGTGGGCTTTCTTACAGACCTTCCTTCTCCCCCAGCTATAGATTACTTCATTATAACCTCCTCTTTCTTCAGGTTTTTCTCATTAATTTTGGTTTCTGAAATCTAAATTTTCTTCTCACCTCCCAACTCATTCAGGTTAATGTTGGGGTGGGAGCCACAGCCTATTGGAAGCTCCTGATGAAACCCACTACAGGGGCCACTTCTAGTCCACCCTCTAGCCCAGATTCACTACCTTGCAGATCCACTCTGCACTCCGACCTCAGTCTTGTTATTTGTGGCCTTTCCTTGCCACTGACCAGAAGGAATTCTTGTCCACACTTTGGACACATTAGCTCTAGCCCTGAGAGAGGGCTAGTCAGGGCCTGAAGCACCTGGGAATGGCTTGAATTACAAGGAACAACAAAGACCTCTGAGCTCTCTCAAGAGATTTGGGTAGAATTCCTATTCTTCTGTTTATTACGCATGTGACCAGACAAGTTACTTAACCATGCTAGGCCTCGGGTCCAGATCTATAAAGAGACCAAACCTAGATAAAAGTACTGAGCATTGAGGTTTGTTCCAGGCATCAGGGAAGTAGAGCTGTGATTTGGCAGATCTGCAGAGTGGATGGGAGATGTATTTTCTTTCACTGAGTTAGGGATGCCCAAGTAACTCCATCAAGGGGCAAGTACTCACATCACTCCATGCTCCACAAAGAAGCATGGCTGTTGATGAACAGGCAGAGGTCACTATGAGAAGGATCCAGCATAAGGGCTACCATGGGTTGAAAGGAAAGTGGCCATTCTAGGGAGAGCGGGTGGCCAATGCTCCAAATATGAACTGACCAAATGTTGACCAACCCCATAACTGAGGTTACCATGAGAGAAGGAATGCTTTTCTTCCCACGTCCAGACACTGCTGAGCTGGAAATAAAATCTCTGCATGTGGGGTATAGGGCAGGGGTGGGCAACCTTTTTGTGAGTGCATGCAAAAACCAGCAAAATCTCTGACTCAAAATTCTTCTGCGTGCCAACCCTAATTTTTTGAGAACATGTTACGCCTACTTGATATCTCTTAAGGTGTATGTATGTGAAGAACCTTGAAGAAATAATAAAATTCATTTGAGCGACAAAAACACAGTATATGATGATGAAAAATACACTTATTTTTTAATGTATATGTGTACACTGATAGTACGACAGAAAACTTTATGACTCTGTTTGATATTAACAGTGGGACTTTTGCTGCTGAGAGAAACATAGAAATTTATTCCCCTTTCATTAGTACCGGTGGGCAAAGTGAGAGAGAAGGTTTCATTTTTATAGAGTGAAATTTTGAATAAGTAGGTGAGGCGGTTGTCTTGTCAACGAAAACCCGTTGTGTCTAAGGCTGAAACCAAAACACTGATCGGATCTAGGAAGGCAGGGAGAGTTAAGGCAGATGCATAGAAATTGCTCTTCCTCTCTCTCGTCAATTCATGTCTGTGGTCTTTAAGATAACTTGTTATGTAAAATTATTTATTTATCTAAGATGCACCTACATTGAATTTATCTGAAAAATAAAAAAGTTGATATTAATAAAAAAAGTGTAAATGGAAGATTATAAGAGAGGGTTTTGCATGCCAGCAAAAGTTACTGGTGTGCCATGTTTGGCACACGTGCCAGGGGTCGCCCACCCCTGGTATAGGGCTTAGAGCCAGCAAGATTCTGGTGACTGTGTGCATGTGACTTCACCTGTTCTCACCTACTGGTGAGGGTCTGGACTATTTGGGTGTCAACAGGATTGGAAAGAATTTGCACAGAATACCTGATGACACTTTGGATACTGCAACAACTGGGGGTTGCTCCCACATTGTCAAGGGTGGGGAGCTGTGTTTGTGAGGCCCTTGTGAGAGTTCTGCTAATTAATTAAGAGTCTATGGCCCAGTTTGTCTGGTATGAGACTCAGGCACCAGGGGTTTCTCAGACATTGCCAGGTTATCCTGATGTGCAGCCAGGGCTGAGAATGGCTACGTCTGAAGGAGACATGGGAAATCTGCATTGGTTGCCTCTGGGAAGGGAAGGAGAAGCATGGAATCAGCAAAAGGAAACTTTAATTTTACCTTAAAACTGAAGTAAAAATGTCTATATGTTAGGATTTGTAATTCTGAAAGGTGAGACCACAGGTATTTATTATGTTATTCTTGATTTTTCTCTATTTCTTTATGTTTATAAAAATTTTTAAAGATAAAAAATAAGCGTGTTTGTGAACATGTGTCATTTTGATAAACACAAGAATAATAAAAAAAACATTTTTTGTTTTGTTTTATAGAGACAAAGGAAATACTAGTAAAAAAAACAGAGGCTTCAGATTTGTAACTGTTGAAAACTCAAAAAAAAAAAAGAGTCTATGACCCAGACATTTTTGCAGGGGGCAGCTTAGGACATGGCTTATGGATTCAGTGCTGGATCAGCAAGTACTGGGTTAGCTAACCCTCAACCACTGCAGGCTATGGCAAATTCACAGGAGATGGTGGGCCTGGTCCCTGGAGACTTGTGGAGGACAAGGCTATTGGTATGGAGGGATTGGCTAAGAGCTGGTTCCTAGAGCAAAGCTCTGAAAACTGCTGGCTGGGACCCTGAACAATCTACTTCAAATAGACCCTCTGTGACTTTTGGGCCTGGAAGATTCTTCTTCATCCCCAACTCAGAGTCCATCTTTAGGAGGACTTTGTTCCATTATATTGGCCATCAGTGCCCTATAGGTCCTAGGGCATGCCATTTCCTTCACAGGATGAGGCCCTGGCCTCTGTGTCTGTCAGCTCTTCTAGAAGTCTCCCTGAAGAGAATGACTCATCTCCAGATGGCCATCCAGCCAGCCACTCATTGTCTTAGTACATATTTCTCCACCTCAGTCCAGGGAGAAGGGAGACCTTCCTGTTTTGAGGAGCTTGGAGCCCAAGGGGGGGGGTGGTGGTGTGTAGCTCTGATAGATCAGAAACAGGAGCAGGAAGTTGTTAAATTATTTTTAATTTGTCAGTCCTAGAGCAGGTCTCGGGTGGACAGGAAAGCTCAGAGATGGACAGATTTAGGAGAATGCAGGGCCGATCGGCACTAAAGCAGGCATGCTTGAGGGTGAGAACTTGAGAGGGGCACCATGTGGTCTGTCACAGAGCCCTGAGGGAAATCAGCAGCAGAGGAAAGGTCTGTGAAAACACAAGGGTTGTGCAGCTCCTGGGCTTGTGAACAGTGCCCAGAGAATTAAAGTCATCCAAAGCAGGAGGTTTGCTCTGAGGAGGAGCAGAAGAAGGATCAGGATTTGGTGTGGCTTCCTGCTTCTCACTGACCCAGCTGGAGAAGTAGGTGAGTCTGGTGAACACGCTGGGGCTTATGGGCTGGTGGCAAGCCAAGCTCCAGCTGGATAGCCCCATCAGAAACCAGGTATTATTCAGCTTGCAGACAAGGGGACCTCCAGAATCTCCCTGAGGAAAAAGAGGGCATACGTTCTTTAGGCAGTGTAAAGAGACTAACCCTTGTCCTCCACTAGAGTGGAGTTTAGGAGGCCTGTATCAAGATGGGGTTATACTTAAGTTGTTCTAATTAGAATCACTTGGGCAATTTGAAAAGTCCAAACACAGGGTCCCACTACAGACCTCCTGGGTAAAAAAAAATCTAGGGTGGGGCCGGAGCCTATTTCACAAAGTTTCGGAAGAGACCCTGAGCATCCCTCCACACTGGCAGTCATCCTATATAATAAAGAGGAAATATGCAAATTGACCCTCACTCCCTCACAAGATGGCTGCCTATGATCAGGCCAGCAGGGGGCTTAGTGAAGGACGACCAAATGACTGAACAAGCAGGCTGCGTGAGGCAACCAGGCCCACAGGGGCGCTAGTGAGGGACGACCAAATCACTGGACAGCAGGCTGCATGGGGTGACCAGGACCACAGGGGTGTTAGTGAGGGATGACCAAACAACTGAACAAGCAGGCTGCGTTGGGTGACCAGGCTGGCAGGGGGGGGGAGGGGGGACAGTTAAGGGCGATCAGGCAGGCAGGCAGGGGGGAAATTAGGAGA
>NW_006297577.1:29538-30183 GCF_000327345.1 Myotis davidii
GCTGGCAGGGGGTCAGTGAGGAACGACCAAATGACTGAACAGCAGGCTGTGTGGGGAGACGAGGCCAGCAGGGGAGGCAGTGAGGGATGACAAAATGACCAAACAGCAGGCTGCATGGGGCAACCAGGCTGGCGGGGGGGTGGGGGGGGCAGTGAGGGATGACCAAATGACTGAACAGCAGGCTGTGTGGGGCAATCAGGCCAGTGGAGGGCAGAGGCAGTTGGGGGCAACCAGGCTGGCAGGGGGGCAGTTAGGAGCGACCAGGCCAACAGGGAGGGGGTAGTTGGGGGCAACCTGGCCAGCAACAGGGGGGCAGTTAGGGGTGACCAGGCAGGCAGGCAGGTGAGCAATTAGGAGCCAGCAGTCCAGGATTGTGAGAGAGCTGTCCGAGGGATGATCCAGGGATAGGGTCTAAACCGGCAGTCAGACATCCCCCGAAGGGTCCCGAATCGGGGAGGGTGTAGGCTGGGCTGAAGGGACTCCCACCCAGTGCACAAATTTTGTGCACCAGGCCTCTAGTAGACCTATAAGAATGCACATGGAGCCCAGCTGGTGTGGCTCAATGGTTGAGCAACAACCTGAACCAGGAGGTCAAGATTCAATTCCTGGTCGGGGCACATGCCTGCATTGCGGGCTCGATCCCCA
>NW_006297577.1:30275-41135 GCF_000327345.1 Myotis davidii
CAGCCCTCTTGCCCTCCCAGTTCTATGTGGGAGAAGGTATCATCTGAGGTTCCAAGGGGCAGCTTATGGCAGGCCTGGGGGCTTGGCCTGCAGACCTCTGGCTAAATCCTCAGCCAGGTACTGAACCCACCTGTGCCTTTGATTTTACCTTATTAAGGTCTCTAGTTTTTTCTCAATTTCTTAGTTGAGCTTCTTTAGAAAATGCTAATCTGTTAGATATGCTCAGAGGAAAAGAGGGGATGCCCGTGCCCAGGTGGGAGGGTGGTTGGAATTGCAGGACAGCCTAAGACAGCGGTTCTCAACCTGTGGGTTGTGACCCTTTTGGCGGTTGAACGACCCTTTCACAGGGGTTGCCTAAGACCATTCTGCATATCAGATATTTACATAACGATTCATAACAGTAGCAACATTACAGTTATGAAGTAGCAACGAAAATAATTTTATGGTTGGGTCACAACATGAGGAACTATATTTAAAGGGCCAGAAGGTTGAGAACCACTGGCCTTCTAGAAGAATTCTGGGGGCTCCAGTGCAAGACTTCAAGGCAGTTAGGCATAATGCTTTTATCTTATAGGCCAAAAAGTGGAAACCAAAGAAACACAGTACCCCTCCAGCCTTCTGTTGAATAAACATGACTGAGCACCCTGTATATGCAGGACATAGAGAGGTGGCATACAACACAGACACAGACAATATATCACATATATTCAGATGCAAGATGTGGAACAAAAGCATCCAGTGGATAGAAAAGGGCTGCTCTAACTGGGCCATCAGAGAGCTTCTCTGAACTAAGACTGGAGGAATGAGCAAGACCTGGCTCTGTGAGGTGCAGGCAGAGGTAGCCACTGTGCTTGGTGTGGGGGAGGTTGAGCAGTGGAAGGGCTAGCCCTCATGAGTGGTGTGTGTGTGTGTGTGTGTGTGTGTGTGTGTGTGTGTAGAGAATACTAAATGACACTTAGCAGGGAAGCTATGTGACCTGATACAGATTCTAAAAGAATGGTAGGATGGTTCTGAGACTGGGTGAGCACAGCCAGTAGCAGGGCATGAATCAGCAGAGGGAGACCATTCAGGGAACTACTGTAGCAGAAGGGTTTATGGAGACAGACAAGAAATGGTTAGGCCCAGGACTGGCAATATCTAACCCTTATCTCCATCTAAAAAAAAAAATGGAGCAATACAAGAAGCCAGAATGAGTGCTGAGTGGTGGCTCCTTGGTGTGTGGAGGTCAGAAAGAGGAGGAGAGCATGAGACACAGGAAGAGCCACCCTTGGAGTCGGAGGGAAGCACTAAGGTATGCTGCTGAGCACCACAGGGGAAGGAGGTCTGATGTTGGATAGCAGCGCTATGAAAGAGAGAGAGGGGCACAAAAGCTTCATGGGATGGGCTGAGGTGAGGAGAAATGTGAAAGCAAGAGAGGGCAAGAGCCAACAGCCCTGTGGTGAGCCCTGCTGGGACAGTGGTCTGAGAATCAGGACAGTGGGCAGGGGGTTGGGGGAGGAGAGAAGATGCACATAAGGTGTTTTAAGGTGGGAATCATGGCAGTATATATCTGAGCTGTTTGGAGATGGCCAAGGAGAGAGAGAAAGAGCTGGAAAGAAGGTGCAAGAGAGGGAGAGAAGACTGTAGGAGGAAGCCTGTAGTGGCCACAGTTCCAAAGGAGGGCATGGCTTCTCCAAGTTTGACTGTGGTCTCACTACCTTGCATTGGACTATCTACTTCCCTCTCTCTGCCTCAGTTTCTCCACCATAAAATGGAAAGATTGCACAGAATGAGAGAAGACATTCATAATACATAAATCCATAATAGCCAATTCAATAGGAAAGACAGAAGATCCCATAGAACTAATGGCAAAAAACTTGAATATAAACTGTACAAAAAGGTAATACACATATAAAAAATGCTTATCTTCATCATTCACCAGAGAAATGCAAATTAAAAATCACGTGCAATGTTTAGAATGAAAATTGTGGACCACATAAAGTACTGGTGGCAATGTAGAGCAACCTGAACTTTTACCTGCTGTAGGAGTCTAATTGATACACACAGGTTGGAAATCTGCCCTACAGCATTTTTGAGAGGACCATGTACCTATTATATGGCTCAGTAATTCTGCTCCCAGGTTATACCCAACCAAAGTGTGAACCCATGTGCACCAATATACATGCACTAGGATGTTCACAGAGTGCTATTTGTAATGGTCTCATGTGGAAACTACCTAAATGCCACCAACACTAGAATGGATAAATAAAGTGATACTATATTCACACAGTGGAACACTATTCAGCAATAAGATAATATAAACCACACACCAGATGAATAAATCTTACAAACATAACACTGACTGAAAGAGACCCAGTGAAAGTATGTCCTGTATGATTCCATGTATAGAAGCCCTGACACTATTTTATGGTGCTTAAGAAGCCAGGCCAGGGTTAGCTGGGGGGAGTTAATTGACAAGATAGGGGTATAAGGAGGACTCTTTGGGTGCTGGTTCCAGGAGTGTATCAGTTTCTAAAATGCATCAGATGGCACACTTATAAATGGTGCCCTTTCCTATGAATGCTGTACTTCAACAAAGCTCTTTTAAAAAATGAAGAAAACAGATGGAGTGGACCAGCCATGGGCAAACTACGGCCCACGGGCCAGATCCGGCCCGTTTGAAATGAATAAAACTAAAAAAACAAAAAGACCGTACCCTTTTATGTAATGATGTTTACTTTGAATTTATATTAGTTCACACAAACACTCCATCCATGCTTTTGTTCCGGCCCTCCAGTCCAGTTTAAGAACCCATTGTGGCCCTCGAGTCAAAAAGTTTGCCCACCCCTGGAGTGGACTCTATAGTGGCTTCTGTCTTTTGGCTCTGACACTTCTAACTGGGGTGGGTAAGAAATAAAAAAAAAAAAAAAACAGAAGCTGAGGAGAGAGAGAGAGAGAGAGAGAGAGAGAGAGAGAGAGAGAGAGAGAGAGAAAACAGATGCCACAGGAGAGGAGAGATAGCCCTGACTGAAGATAGGGAGCTGGTCTTACTTACTCGGCAGATGGACTTTCCGGTAATGAGGTCCCTGGCACACAGCATATCCTCATGTAGAGAGTATTTACTGGTGTTTGGAGATTGGAAATAAATTTTACAGACCTCGTTGTCCATGATGCCAACCTCTCCCTCCTGCAGTTGTGAAGGTGGAGGCAGGAACTCTGCAGGGGAGTGATAGTTTGGTCAGATATGAGGTGGAGCCTGGGGGAGAAGCCAGCTGCCTCTCTAACCTGTCTGCTGAAGAAGAGGTCACCATTCTGGCTAAGAAGATTGAGGAAGCCTCTCAGAGGATGTGTAAAGAGCGGGAGCGGGGGCACGGAAATGTTCAAGGCAGACAAGAGAGCAAAAGTGAGCAGCATACAGTTGGAACGACCAGGATGGAGGTCAGTGTGGTTGTTATGGGGGTGAAAAAAATTAGGCATAGTCATAGCAGGATCCAGGGCAAGCAAGGCCTCCTCACCAGGTTGTGAAGTTTGGATTTCATTCTAATTGTACTGGGAAACCACTGAAGGGTCTACTTAGATTTTAAGAACAAATAATCTGGCAGCTATGTGGGGCCAGAAGTAGAGGCACAGAGGGTGGAAGCTATGAGTCCTGGCTTGGTCAAGGAGTAGCAGTGATATACCTAGCAGATGCTAGATGGGGTTAGGTGGTATGACAAATAAAACATGGCCTTGCCTCAAGGAGCATCTGGTTTGTGGACACCTTTCCTGTAGATTCTATTTCCAGACACTGCTCACAGATCTTACCTGGTGTTCTCATGAGGCAGCACAGTGTTACAGTGACCGAGCACTCCTATGGAGTATGAGTTGTGTATGACCCTCACATGTTCTCAGGGGCAGCCCAGACCAGCAACTGTAGTCTGGGGGTGGATGGAGTGGAGGGAGAAAGACAATTGAGTCCCTCTTTGATGGCAGCTGCTCCCTGTCTTGGTGGCAGCTCACTTCACTTCATTCCCCAATTCCCATCCTCTGACCAGCTTGGAGAATCTTGTTTGGTATGCCAGTGGTTCTTAATGAGTCCATCCCAGGAGGGTGTCTTTGGAAATGTTGGAAGTGGACAGGAGCAGGGATACTGGCACTGGCACTGGCCTGCACAGCCAAGAAAGTCCTGTCCCCAACGCCTTCACTGAGATGTTCTGCCAAGTTTACATCCTTTTTTTTTTCACTCAATGTTATGTTTAAAACAAAAGCATTCATCCCTGTGCAAAAATCTTTCCCCAACATTTCTCTTTTCTCCATCTAAAAATATACAAGCCCAGCAAGCAGGCAGAATGGGCAACTTTTACTTTAGTTAGAAAGAGAAGTGAAGTTCACAGAGGTAAAAGCTATAAATGTCCAATTCCACCACCCATACCAGAGAGCAGGCCTGCTTCATTTCCTGACTGCTGCCCAAGTACCTTCTGTGGCAATAGGATTTCAAGAGGTGTTTGACAAAGCAAGCTCTGAAGGAGCCTGACCCAAGGAGGACCTGGGAGTCAGGGTGGAATCCTGAATGGCTCAAGTTCCTGCTTCCAAAAGTTAGAGATAATCAGATTTATTTGAACAACGAACTAAAGAAAACTTGAAGTTTTAGGACAGGCTGTCAGGGCCCCAGGGTGGCCACTGCACCCCCCTCCTCCTCAGCCTCATTCTCCTCATCTCCCCTATCCTACTCACCTTCTTCAGTGATCATTCCCCAGCCAGTTATCCAGCAAGAGGTATGAGGGGGCAACGTTGCATTAGGCTCTGGGAGGCAGGCAGGGAGGACATGGGAAGTAAAATTCACAGACCTATGTAGTTGCAATAATGCGATGTCACTCCCCATGATGTAGTGCTTATTAAAATCATCGTGGACGATGACTTGGTATACCGTCATCTGCAGGCTGTGCTCGGTGGGATGCTGTAGCTTATGGTACCCTAGCAGGATCTTGTAGTCTGATGGCTCATGGGACCTATTGTGGAGAGGCTCCATTATCACCCATCTCTTCTGGGTGCTGGACCAGCACCCTTACTCTGACTGCTTTCCCCACCCCCTAGTTAGTAATTAGAGCCCACCATTATTCTAGTGGTCTCATTCTCCTCCCTTCCTAACATTCTCTTGAGGTGGTTTGATTGCTGTCCACAGCCTTAGGACATTTATCCTTTGAAAGTTACTGATGGCTTTCCCAGCATGCCCCAGAATCAAAGGAGCAGAGAATCTTAGTGATGGAAACATGAAGTTATACCCCTTCATTTTTGAGGAGAGGAGACTTGGCTCATTCCCAACTTTGACCAGAACCCTTGTAAGGTCTCATACCCAGGAGTGAGTCTCAAAGACCCCATTTCCCATCCTAGAATGATTCATCCTCTTCTTTCCCAGTCCACACACACCAATTTCTCTAAAGGCTGATCCCCACCTGGTGACAGGCATTCAACAAGTCCTTGTGGAGCCAATAGAGGAGTGTGTGGTGTCCTGCTTGTGTTGTTCCCTACCCAGACTCCCCATGCCTGAATCCTTCTTCCATAAGGCCCAACATCTGATGAGATCTACAGCACCTCTCTTGATACTTGCTCACCATCTACACTCTCACACATTATGGACTCTCTACCCTGGATCACAGTATTTGGACTGTGTCTTACTTTTCTTATAGGATGAGACGTTTCAAGTGGAGCCTTGCATCTCTACATCACCCACAGTGGGCTTCATATGGTGCCTGGCACCCATGTGTGCTGAATAAATGAATAGAAGTGGGGTCTCAAAGCCAGCTGACACCAGCAGCCTTGTCTTCCTGACATGGAGCATGATGACTTTATCACTCCCTCTGGGCACAGAATAAGCCCAGGATACACCTGAGGAGCAGTCCACTCTCCTAACTGCACCCATCTCCCGGGACAGAGACCATCTTCTTTATTCCTCACTCTGGTCTGTGAGGACAGTGGTGACAACAGCTATTCTTAGGCACATAGTTCTACAGAGGTGAAAGAGCTGAGTTCTAGTTAGGTATGCAGAGTCCTAGCACACCTCTAGAGAGGAACTGCCAAGTGTGCAAGTAGTCAGGACCCAGGGAAGTTTCAGGCAGTTGTGCTGGAGACAGCCTTCAGACAAGAGGGCAAAATACTTGTTCACAATGGGCCCTGAATGATGCTCTCCACCCCCAGCCTTGGTACTGTCACTCTGACTTACAGCATGAAGCCTGTGCCAGGATGTGGCAAGGGACACTACACACCAACTACCATTTGCACAAGAGGAAACTGAGGCACATTGGAATCTTATGGGGCTATCTAGAGCTGGGCAACATATAGAAACCAGAGTCCACCTTGAGTTGAAACAGGATTTAGATTCCTAAAGTTTAGGAAAAATAAAGAATGAACTGGAGGCAATTATTTTGGAACTAAAGTCTGTTTTCCAGTATTTACTGATAATCATAATTAGAGCCAATTTCCATTTAGCTACTTAAAAATAATGTAGCTGAGACAACCACACCATCTTCGTATATGTTGCCACAATATGAAGAAGGGGGCGAAAAGAACATCCCAGTGAGGAGAGATGAGGCAATTATCCTCTGTCCTAGGAGAAATGACTCAAGACAGTCAGAAGACTAGAGTCAGGTGGTGAACAGTGATGGTATTCCAGATAGAGAGGACTGCAACAACACCCAGAGACACCTGGTGGCAGCAAACTATCCCAGAACAAAGCCTAGAAGAAAAAAAAAAAGCTGCAACCTCCTTTACCCACTTCTTTTCTGGCCATTTTGTGCTCCCTCCCTCCCCACCCCCCAGCAGCTGCACCCCTGTGGGAAGACTCACTTTTGGAAACAGTGGGCAGCTGAGATCACCCAGAAGGCACTGATGAGGGCTGCTCCACAGATGTGCTTGCCATGGTAGAGCAGGCTGGCCTGCCATGGCCACCGCTGGTCAGATGCATTCTTGCCACCAAAGATCTTCCCAGTCACTACGGGCCTCCCACACACTGTGGAGATAGTCCCAGTCGTGAGGCACAGCCTTGCTGCCTCCATAAACCCAGGGTGAAGTGACATGGCCTATGTGACAAAGGCCACCTGGCTTCACTGGAGATGACAGTGTTAAGGAAGCAGCTTGTGGGTCTGGGGGAGGGGGCAAAGGAGGAGGGGGGGCAGCCAGGTAGGTACAGATCAGAATAGCAGTGAGGAGGTCCAGGCTGGGCATTGGCATTTCCCCAGGTCCTTCCCCAGACTGATTTCACTTAACTAATACACAACTGTTTGAAGTCCCAGAAACTGAGGACTTACAGAGGGATGCTGTTTGCTCAGGGCTACTGATAATGACCTGTTTGCACACCTCCCACCTCAGTACAATATTCTAGGGAGCCTGAGGCCAAATGATACATACTTTGCTTGATAATCCCCCTCCTGAAGTAGCACTTCCCATTCTTAAAATGAAGAGGCTGTGGGGGGCTGACAGAGACAGGCTAGTGCAGGACCTCTACTCCTGGCATAGGACACTGAAATCTAGTGGGAAAGAGCTGCAAGGCAGAGGGGGCACCTTGGTCTCCCCTGCCTCTCCCTCCATGGCCCCACCGCGAATGTTCCGCAGAAACCCAGGGACCTTAGAGCCCAACCCCTTTGGCTGCTGTTGAGGGTGGGACATGTAAAAGTGGGTGACCTGGGGTCCCTTGCCCTAGCTGCCCACTCACCAGCCCCGGCCTGAGTGGTCCTCCTGGGCTGGGCGGTGGTCCCCGCAGGCTGAGTGGTGGTCCACGCAGATTGGGGGGTAGACCCAGCGGGCTGGGCGGTGATCCCTGCAGATTGAGCAGTGGTCCCCACAGATTGGGCGTGCAGCAGTAGTGGGCACAGCCAGAGAAGGGCCACAGCCAGGGCGTAGGCTGCCCACCAGTCTGGAACTGCACCCCCCACCCCAGCGTTCGCCATCAGATGGAGCGGACAGCACCTTGGCCACCACGCAGGGGAAGCTGGGAAACCGCTTCCTGGGTTCGGTGGAGTGCACTGATCTGGACTCAGATGGCCCTGCGGCACACCGGAAGCTGCAGAAGCTGGTGTCAGGTCCAAGAAGGCAGTCCACACTGGGAGTCCCCAGGCTAATAGGGGAAGCAGAAGGTACATAGGTTCCCTCTATCCACAGGACCCCAGTTTGGTGACAGAGTCATCAGGAAGTTATTAGGTAGACCCGGGAATATGCACTAGTTCATCAGAGGTCAGTTGCTTACATAATGTCACCAAATATTGCCAACTTGTTTTCAAGATCTGATGTAGTCATCTATACCATCTTCTATGACTAGGTCAGGCTCATGAAGGGTAATATCTCTTTCTGAAACTCACTAATGCAATACAGCATGACATAATCAAGGAGAGGATATCTCTTCATACAAGTGTCTCCTCAACTTAGCAGCAGGAAATTATGGGTCAAGGGGAAGCGGGGTCCAACCTCTGTCCTCTAATAACTAGTATCCTTCCTAAATGCAAGATTATTCACTATATCTCAAGGTTCCCAAGTCTCTACCTATTACAGTGTCAACACAAAATACAAATTCTCATCTGTTGGTGGAGGTCATCAATAGGACATGACCTCCAGTTGATCACTGAGCTGGACTTCAGCAATTGAAGGTTCCTTACCCCTCCCCTGTCCTTGGACTGTACACTCAGCCAACTGTTCCCACAGTGGGGGCTGTTCCAAGGATGCAATCATGAGAGAGGTAGGTATTGTTGAGACAATCTGGATGGTGTATTTGACTGAGCCTAGGTATATTCTCTATATAGATTCTGGCAGGTGGAAGTGAGTCTTCTGGTTGTCACGTATGTTGCCTTGTTTATTAAACCTGCCACCTATCTATCTGGAGTGGTCTACTTATTTCTTCCATCTCTTCTTGCCCTCTATGTAGAGGGGCCAGTTTGTGAACCAAAATCATCATCTAAATCTAAATATCATTATCTCATCACCTCAAAGTCCAAGATCTCATCATCTAACTCCTCAAAGTCAGGTGAGAATGAGTTTCCTAGTGATAACTATTAATTTTTTTAAAACATATTTTTATTGATTTCAGAGAGGAAGGGAGAGGGATAAAGAGATAGAAACATCAATGATGAGAGAGGATCATTGATCGGCTGCCTCCTGCATACCCCCAACTGGATATCGAGCCTGCAACCCAGGCATGTGCCCTTGACCAGAATCAAACCTGGAACCCTTCAGTCCACAGGCCGACACTCTATCCACTGAGCCAAACCAACTTACTAGGCGATAACTATTTAAATACAGCTTTTAAGCACAATTCTTCCTCATCTATAGACCCATGATACTGAAGAAACTACCCACCCAACATTCCCAGCACACAGTGGAGGGACAGGCATGGGTTATAGACATTTCTGTTTAAAAAGGACTGGTGGTGGATTGAAAGTAAAAGGAGTTACTGGTTGGCTTTTTTGTTTTGTTTTGTTTTGTTGTTTTTTTCATTAATCATTGCAAAATTTTATTTTTGAAATAATATGCAGTTATACTACAATCAACACTTCAACATAAAAAGAACCTAAGATTTTCCCTTCAAGTTACATATAAAATGTGTACTATATTCATAAAGCAAATATGTAGATATTAGCAATAAAATCGAATGACTTGCTTTGTTTGTGTTACTAATGGTAACTGACAGTCATATGCTTATGCACAGATTTAGGGATACAAGAAATGACATTAAGGTAGACATTTGACTTTTCTGAATCCCAGCCACTAGCAATGTTGCAAAATTTTCTCCTAAATTTTAATAGTGTCTCTTATTTTGGGGGCCATTGAAGACCAACATAACAGCTGTGAATAATGACAATTTGTCATTATTTTATAATGGTTTTCTTTGCATTGCTTTTTTGTTAGGGTGAGGGCCTCAACAATGTTGGATAGAAGCAGAGCTAGCAGTCATCTGTCTTGTTTCTGATTTTTAAAGAGTATCCACCCAAAATTACCTCATTCATTATGAAGTGAGCTGAGTTTTTCAGAGATACTATGGAAACAAAATTGGAAACTCTGTGTCTTTTCATTCAACAAGTTACATTTTCAACAAGTCCCATATTCTTAGATTCAGCCTGGCTCAAGAAAAGCAGGGGTATGCCAGAGATTAGGAGGCTCTTATAGCATTGGTTAGCAGGAACCTTAAGAAGATTAGGACTATTGGCTCAGTAGGAGAAGAAACACAGATAAACTTTGCAAATATCTGTGAAACATTTGAAGATGCCAAGAATGTAAATTTTTATTTAAAAAAATTTGTGGTGAAATACACATAACATAAAGTTTACCATATCCAAGAAATCATTGCCATATCCAATATTATGGACCTTCCCCCTATATTTATTCTGAGTTTTATAGATTAGGTTTTTGGCCCATTTTGAATTACTTTTTTTATATGTTAGGGTCCTACTTCATTCTTTTGTTTGTAGATAACCTGTTGTCCCAGCACCTATTCCATTGTTTCATCTACCTTTTTGCTAGTGTTACATTGTTTTGATTACTAGAGCTTTGCAGTAAGTTTTGAAATTAGGAAATGTGAGACTGTCAACTTTGTTCTGCTTTTCCAAGACTGTTTTGGCTATTTGGGATTCCTTGACATGCCCCATAAATTACAGGATGGGTTTTTCTATTTTTGCAAAAAAGCATCATTGGGATTTGACATTGATTGCAATGAATCTGTAAGATATAGTAAATCTGGTGTCAAGGCCCTTTTGTTGTTTTTTGTTTGTTTGTTTTTTATTGCTTAAAGTATTACAAAGGGTATTACATATGTGTTCCCCCCCGCCCCGCCCTTGACAATCCCCTGGCCTCCCCTATCCTCCAGTGTCTTATGTCCATTGGTTATGCTTATATGCATGCATATAAGTACTTCGGTTGATC
>NW_006297577.1:42174-42839 GCF_000327345.1 Myotis davidii
GCTTTTTATTTTGATGTAGTCCCATTTGTTCACTTACTCTTTAGTTTCAAGTGCCCTAGGAGCTGTATCATTGAAAAAATTGCTTCGGCATATGTCTGAGATTTTGTTGCTTTTGGATTCTTCTAGAATTTTTATGGTTTCCCATCGTACATTTAAGTCCTTTATCCATTTTGAGTTTCTTTTTGTGTATGTTGTAAATTGCTGGTCTGGTTTCATTTTCTTGCTTATATCTCTCCAATTTTCCCAACACCATTTATTGAAAAGACTATCTTGGCTCCATTATATGTTATTGCCTCCTTTGTCAAATATTAATTGAACATATTGGTTCGGGCCAATTTCTGGGCTCTCTATTCTACTCCATTGATCTATATCTCTGTTCTTTTGCCAGTAACAGGCAGTTTTGAGAACAGTGGCATTGTAATACAGTCTGATATCTGGTCTTGAGATCCCACCTACTTTGTTCTTGTTTCTCAGGAATGCTGCAGCTATTCAAGGTCTTTTTTTATTCCAGATGAATTTTTGGAACGTTTGTTCTAGATCTGTGAAATTTGCTGTTGGTAATTTACTGGGGATTGCATTGAATCTATAGATTACTTAGGGTAGTATGGACATTTTGATGATGTTGATTCTACCCATCCATGAACACGGAATGTTCTTACGTCTGT
>NW_006297577.1:44383-45615 GCF_000327345.1 Myotis davidii
CCTTGCTGGATAGAAGATTCTTGGATTCAGTCCTTTGCTTTGCATCAATTTGTAAATTTCCATCCATTCTTTTCTGGCCTGATGGGTTTCTTTTGAAAAATCATTTGATAATCTAATGGGAGATTCCTTGTATGTAACTTTCCGTCTCTCTCTTGCAGCCTGTAAGATTCTCTCTTTGTCCTGAACATTTGCCATGGTTATTATGTTGTGTCTTGGTGTGGGTCCTTTCGGGTTCTCCTTGTTTGGGACACTCTGGGCTTGTGTGACTTTTTTCTTCCGCCCCTCAGGGAACTTTTCTGATATTATATCTTTGAATAGGTTTTCTAATCCTTGTTCATCTTTCTGTTCTCTGGCACCCCTATTATTTGTATGTTGTTTCCTTTCATCTTGTCCCAGAGCTCCCTTAGGTTCTCTTCCTCTCTTTTAACTTTTTCCTCCAATTGCAGTACAGTTTGGGTGTGTTTTACTTCCTTTTCTTCTAATTCACTAATTCAGTCCTCCGCTTCTCCTAGTCTACTGTTGATACTTTCAATGGTGTTTTTTATTGCAGCTATATCACTCTTCATTTCTTCTTGGGTGTTACTTAAGTTGTTGATTTTTTCATCTGTTTCTTCTTGCTTCTTGCAGAGGTTGTCAATTGTTTCCTCCATCCGGTTTATGCACTCTAGGACCCTTATTCTGAATTCTTTTTCTGTCATGTTGCATGCCTCTCTATCACTTAACTACTTTTCTAGCGATTCCTCCTTTTCTTTCCTTTGGGGGTTTCTTTGTCTACCTATGTTTGATCTCACTGACATATCTAGATGTTGGGTCATTCAGTGGCTGCTCCCTGGGTGGCAGTGGCCCCTTGGGCTGTGGTTGTTCCTCAGGCAGTTGCAGTAGCAGATGCTCCTCAGTTGGCAGCAGCTCCTCTGGTGGGTGTTGTTCACAGCTGTGGTGGCTCTTCTGGCTGGTAGGGGGAGGCTTCACGTACAGCTGCTGTTCCTCAGACAGAGGGTGTGGTGCTCAGGAGGCTGCTGTTGTTTGGATCTGCTGCATTGATTTTTTTTAAATATATTTTTTATTGATTAAGATATTACATATGTGTCCTTATCCCCATGTTACCCACGACCCCCCCTCATGACCTCCCCCACCGTTGTCCGTGTCCATTGGTTATGCCTATATGCTTGCATATAAGTCCTTTGGTTGATCTTTCCCCCTTACTACTACCCTCCCTTACCTTCCCTCCAAGG
>NW_006297577.1:46687-60294 GCF_000327345.1 Myotis davidii
GTGCCTCCTGTATGCATCTGAGGAGTTGTGATCTGGATGGTCCACTCTGACCACTGGATACACTGGCTCTTAGATCTCTAAAGAGGTGCTAATTCAGCCTCGCTTGAGGCTACCCAGCAGGAACTACAGAGAGATCTGCAGATTCCTTTTCTTTATTTGGGATTTGCAGGTGCCCAGATGAAGCCCAGCTGTGAAGCAATACAATCTGCTGTGGGGCCTTGGGCAGTCTTTTGGATGATCTGGGTCTCTCTGACCCAGCTGCCGTTAGTTAGGTAATTTTAGATTGCAAAGGGCCAATTATTCATATACAAAAGCCTCTGCACACAGCTTATGTGGGGTGGGGTCTCAGGGAATCAACAGGGTGGAGCAAACAGCTATGGCTGATCCTCAGCCCTGCCCTAACAGGCCCCGGGTCTCAGTGTTCCAAGGTAATTGCTGTAAGCACCTCTGAGAGAAAGCCACCTTCAAGTTCTGCCTGCTGCCAGATAGTCCAGTTTCTCCCCATATGAGTCCTGCGTCCCCAGAGACTTCCTGGAACTGGAGTTCAGAGCAGTCAGGAGCTTGTGACTCCCTCCCCAGCTGCATCCTCGGGTATTAGCCCCTTTCTGCACACGCGAACCTCTGTACCTCTGCACTTTACATCCGCAGCTCCTCTAAGTCTCAGTGTGCTTTTCTCTTCCCTTCTAGTTGTAGAATTTCCACTCAACCAGCCTTCCTGTGGTTCTGGATGATGTCCGTTTTGTCTTTTAGTTGTATTTTTGAAGTGGTTGTGCGAGGCAACAGTTTCCGGTATTTACCTATGCCGCCATCTTGGTTTCTCTCATTAACTTCTTTATGTCTAACCCATTTTTTCTCTTACTCTGATTTGGTATATTTAATATAAAGAATCCAAAGCAGTTCATATTATCAGGTAAAGGGAAATATTGCATTAGTGCAACAGGGTTCACTCTCAATATCTAAATGAAAATTGAAAAGGACGGGGGGGAAAGAGAAAAAAAATGAGCGAAAAGAGAGAATGAAGTAGAAGAGGGGAAGAGACTATTTATATGAGGAGAAAACTCCTATAGAACCGCCACTAATCCCAACAAATTCCAACAACAGCTCCGTGGAGATGAATGCAAAATAGAAACAACCAATAATATCAAGAGAAGCAAGGGAAAATAGAAGCACAAAAATAACCAGAGAGTGGGGGGGAGGGTGGAGGGAGGGGAAAACCAGCAGAAAAAAATAAAAAGCAAAAGCAAAACAACCTCACAACCAGTCCTAAAACACACACACACACAGACCCATAAAAAAGCAATATACTCAACAATCAAGCAAACAGCAACAAAACAATAGAAAGATAAAAGAAGAGAGAAAAAATTTTGGATAGTGAAGAAAGATAAGGGATATGTGTATAAGGATTTAGAGCAGTGGATTGGAAATAGGATATATAAGTAGGGTGAAATTTTGACAGGAGGCAAACAGAAGGAATAGGGAAAATCTGAAGCAGGAATAGGGCAAGAGAAACAGGACAACAAAAGGGGAAAAGTGAGGGAGAGGGTTTTAGCATAGAGGTAAAATTGAGGTCGGGAAATTGAAGCTAAAGGAACGATGAAAATAGAATGGAGAACACTAATCCCAAAATAAAATAAAGAGAAAATAAAATGGCACTTTAAAAATGGTAAAATGGTAGCAGTAATAATACTGGTTAAAAAATGTAGTAATTAAAAGGGTAAAATCAGGTGATGGAAAAAGAAGAAAAAAAAACTGGTTCCTTAGTTAAAAGGTGAAAAAAGAAAAAAAAATTTGCAGTAGTGAAGGTCCTTCGGTTCTTCTACTCGTCAGTCTGGCTCACCTTAGTCCTGCCAGGTATTCAGGAGAGTGTTGAATTTCCCTGCGATACACTGTTCCTCAGTGTTGTAAACCACAGTCCTGATTTTAAAGCAGGCCGTATTTGTGTCCCAAACTGCCTTAATTTGTGTTTAGCTAAGAGTTAGTTTGTGGCTCAGCCTCTGGGTGGCAGTGTTTTGGGGTTGGCCTCTGAGGCTATATAGCTTCTCTATCCAGTAGCAAGGGTTTATTTTCTCTATTGCACTTAAAACTGGTTTGGGGAGATCAATTGTCCAGAGCTGGTTCTTTAATCGTTACCCTGGTCTGTGTTGTTGCTGGGATTGAAAATCCCTCTATAGGCCAGACCCTGTTAATGCCCAGGGACTAATAAGATTATTTTAATCCTCCAGGGTGGAATCTGGGTGTGGCTGTGCTCCTTGCCTGGGAGCTAGGTGGAGGAGTCCCACCCTCCGGAGAGAATGGCTGCCCCGATCCTGGGCCGGGGGTGGATCAGGCAGGCAGGGGAGAGCTGTTAGGGGCGATTGGGCAGGCAGGCAGAGAGGTTAGGGGCGACAAACCAGTCGGACATCCCCCGAGGGGTCCTGGATTGGAGAGGGTGCAGGCTGGGCAGCCAGGGGAGTTCTGCCCTTCCCAGCTGCAAACGGTCTCACCAGCTGAGTAATTTCACCAATTCGGGGTGGCTGTTATTAGTTTCAGCTGCTTACTCCATTTGCTCCAGGACACGACCTGGGATGTGTTTGTCTATATCACCGCCATCTTGTCTTCCGAGTTACTGGTTCTTAAGTGTATACATGTATATATGAAAAAAACTAATTCTCTCTCTGTGTCCAGATTTCATTTTAAGTTTCATGTTGTGATCTTTGCGACCAACTTCACTGTCCTTAGCAAACCTTCTAGTTGATGTTGATCTCTGTTCCTTAAAATGTAGCCTTAAATAATTTTGTTAGCAACAGCCAGAATGGCCTGACAACTGAGATGAATATCAAACTGGTAAGAGTATCAATTAGGTAAGAGTTTCAATTATAAACAATCATTTATCATAAGACCACCAGGAGGGATGCCCCCTGCAACTGTTGCATTCTTTGTCTCTTTGTCTTGTCAATCATTATACCTGAATTATACTATAAAAGAAGTACTGTAATAGGAGTCTGGTAGTGAATAATAACTTAAGAAAAATTGCTGGGTCATCTGTCTACTCTGGCCCAATCTTCCTGTAAGTAAGTTACCTTGTAATTCTGTTATTTTCTATGAAGTTGCTTGCTTCATCTTTTGGTCTGAAGATACCTCCTTGTTATGGTGGCCATTAGACTTTTGTCCCACAGTCGACAATAAGTTTTAATGTCTTTCTTTTTATTTTTTGTTAATCCTCACCCAAGGATATTTTTTCCATTGATTTTTAGAGAGAGTGGAAGGGAGGGGGAGAGAGAGACACAGAATCATCAATGTGAGAGAGACAAATTGATTGGTTGCCTCCTGCATGCGCCCAGTCCTGGGGACAGGGATTAAGCCTGTAACCAAGGTATGTGCCCTTGACTGGAATCGAACCATTACCCTTGAGTCTGTAGACACTCTAACCACTGAGAAAAACTGGCCAGGGCTGTTTTAATATCTCTCTAGGAAAACTTGATTAGATCTCAAGGCCTGGGGATGAAATTCTCTGGGAGAATCCAAGATGGCAGCAGAGTATGTTGAAGTTACACTCATCTCCTCCCAGAACCAACCTGGAATTATAACTAAAATATAGACTAATCAACCTGAATAGTCAAATGAAGACGAGCTGAGTTGTACTTTTATCACCAAGGATTTATAGAAGAAGCCACATTTTGATTGGTAGGAAGGGTGGAGATGCAAAAAGGGCTGGCCCTGCACCCACATGCAGCAGCTGAGAATCTGGAGGAATATCTTAGCTGCAAAGGTTTACTCCTGAGATGCTTGGGGTTTTAACCCCACAGCAGGCTCCCCATAAAATACCTGCTATAAAAAACTATACCAAGACTGGGGACATAGAAGATTTACCTAATACACAGAAACAACTACAGAGAGGCAGCCAAAATTAGGAGACAAAAATGCCTCAAATTAAAGAACAAGAGAAATTCCCCCCAAAAAACAACTAAATAAACTGGAGGCAAGCAATATACCAGATACAGAATCCAAAACAATGGTTATAAGGATGCTCAAGGAACTAAGAGAAAGAAAGAATGAACTCATTGGGTACTTAAAAAAAAGAGATAGTAAGTGTATTAAGAATACACCAGAAGGAATAAGCAGTAGGTTGTATGAAGCAGAGGATTGAATCGGCAGAGGATTGATTCAGAGTAAGAGGTAACAGAAAACTCCCAATCAGAACAGAAAAAAGAATTTTAAAAAATGAGAGTAGTTTAGGGGATATCTAGGACAAGATAAAGAATAACAACATTTGCATCACAGGGGAACCAGAAGGAGAAAAGAGAGAGAAAGGGATTGAAAACCTATTTGAATAAATAATGATTGAAAACTTACATAACCTGGTGTGGGGGCCCTGTCCAGAGTACGCCGGATGTTCAAGACCAATCTGAGCAAGGACACAGCAATCTTACTGTATACACTGCACAGGCGTGCCTTTCTATAACCCAAATACTGATGTTACTATTTGGTAAAAGGCCTCTTTTGTTTGAGCTTGTACCTAAGTTGCCACTGACCAGCCAGTTGTTGGCTGTTTTGTTGTAATAAAGCATGTTCCACTTGTCTGCTTGCACCTGAGTGTTCTTCCAATTTCCTGTCCCCAGAAGGGTCAAGTCCCTGGCGGAGGAACTTGGTGTAGTAGTGGGCAGGATTCTGGGGTAAGTACCCCATCTATCCCATTGGAGGACATGTGGCCTCTGACTGGTTTATGGTATCTGGTAGCAGTGGTCCTGATGCTTTGGAAGATTGGGAGTAAGTTAAGGCATTAGAGAAGGCTTTGTTGCCCTTGATGGGCACAATCCCCAAAGACCAGTAGAAGGTTGTCAGGCAGGTAGACTAGTTGCTCCTAATGCCTTGAAACTGCAACACTGAGAGAGCTATCTCCAGCCAAGATGGAGAAGTTAGCCTCAATAACGACCCATCCCTCTTTGCGGCAGTGACTGCAGATCAGTCACTGTTTGGGAGTCAGACAGGGAGATCACTCCCTGATCGATTGGTTAATGGTGGCATCTCAAAGCATTTGGCAGGATGCCGGAGAATTGCCAGAAACCATGAGTAAATGGACTATGAATGTAGATTTAGTGCAAGTGATACAGGAAATGGGCACGAAACAAGCCATGTTTAACTTGAATACTTGTGGTCCTGATGATGAGCATTTTATGATGCCTAGGAAAGACTTGATTCTCGCTGCAGCCCCTCCAGCAGCATTTGGGTGGCTGGCAGCTATTTTGACCCTTTTCATAAACCACTGTATACATGAGGTAATTACAGCCATGGCCAGCCTGGGGGATGTGAAAGTCAAGTGATGATAAAAGGGAATAGCGAAATCCATCACTGTGCAAAAGCCTACGGTACATAAGGCGGTGCCTAAGACCACAGGCTCGGGATCCAGAAAAGTGGTGGGGACAGAGCCTGTGAAAATCTCCCACACGCAAATGTGGGTGGATCTGCTGGCTGCAGGGGTTAGGAAAGAGAAGATAGATCAGCAGCCTAATGATGTGCTGCTGGCCTGTGGAGGCAATTACTGGTAGGAAAGCATTTCCAGAAGCTACTGAAGAAAGGCAGTTCCACCAGTGGTCGCAAACTGCGGCTCGCAAGCCACATGCGGCTCTTTGGCCCCTTGAGTGTGGCTCTTCCACAAAATACCAACTTCTGCACATAGGCCATGAAGTTTCAATCGCACTGTACATGCACGCCCGCACGTGGTATTTTGTGGAAGAGCCACATTCAAGGGGCCAAAGAGCCGCATGTGGCTCGCGAGCCGCAGTTTGCCCACCACTGCCCTAGACCAGTATGCCTCTAGGACTATTTAGATTCCCCTGAGGAGGAGGAGCTTAATGTCCTAGACTGAGGAACAGGCCAAGGAACCCAGTCAGGAGAGGGGACCCGGAGGACTGGCGGCCGTATGTTGAATTCACAATATATTGGTTCTCCCCACCCCACCCCCATCCCTGCAACATGCAATGTGTGTTGGCACTGGTTGATATGGGTGCAGACTACAGTTTACTGTATTGTAACCCTGACAGATATACAGACAGATATGGAGGCAGAACTGTTCATGTATGGCAGGCAACCTTGACACTGAGTATTGGCCTCCTTTCCGCTGAAAGGCCTATACTGTGTATATATCTCCCATACCAGAATACATCTTGGGAGTGGACGCGCTAAAAGGGTTAACAATTGCAATGACCCAGGGTGAATTCCGCCTATGCATGTGTGTGGTAAAGCCTACCACAAGGGGGCACCTACATCACATGGTGGTGACACTACCTAATCTCTGCCAGGTGGTGTGGGTGTGGCAGTACCTCCTCCCAGGGGGTCAAGAGGAAATCAGACAGAAGATATTGCAGCTGGAGAAGGCGAAGATCATCTGGCCCACGCACAGCCTCTACATTGTCCAGTATGGCCAGTGAAGTAGCCTGACGGCACCTTGTGAATGACTGTGGATTACAGAGAACTGAATAAAGTGACTACCCCATTACATTCCACAATGCCAGCTATAACGGATCTGATCTATCACCTAACTATGTTGTTAGGGTGATTCCACTATGTGGTAGATTTGGCTAATGCTTTCTTTTCCATAGATATAGCCCTGGAGTCAGGAACAGTTTGCTTTTACGTGGGAAGGTTGACAATGGACTTTTGTTTTCTCCCTCAAGGATATTTACACAGCCCTACTATCTGTCATGGTCTGGTGGCACAAGATTTAGCCACCTAGGGCAAGCCTCCCACAGTGACAATGTTCCATTATATTGATGATATCATGCTAACTTCTGATTCTTTTGGAGATTTGAATGCAGCTTCCAGTAGCCTATGGCAGGCATTGAACTCATGGGTATGGGTGGTTAATGACTGCCAAGGTCCAGGAACCTGGCTTGTCTGTCAAATTCTTGGGAGTTGTCTGGTCTAGTAAGACCAAGGTGATACCTGAGGCAGTTATTGACAAAGTGCAGGCTTTTCCCCGACCTACAACAGTGAAAGTTACAGGCCTATGTTGTCTTTTAGGGTATTGATGAGTGTTCATCCCCATCTGGCACAACTGTTGCGGCCTTTGTACCTGTTATTCTGGAACAGGGGTGACATGGCGCTGGACTCCAGAAGTTGAGGAGGCCTTTCTCGTTACCAAGAAGCCCAAACCTTTCAGGTTGTAGATCTAACACAACCATTCCAGTTGGACATAACTGTTACTCCATCAGGGTTTGGTTGGGATTTATGGCAACAGCATGGGCAGAGAAGGGTGCCTATTGGGTTCTGGTCTCAGCTGTGCAAGGGGGCCAAGTGTCAGTACATCCTCAGTGAGATGCAGTTGGCTGCCATTTATGTAGCCTTGCAGGCCTGTGAGGCAATCACAACACAAAGTAAGGTGCTCGGCTTGTGAAGACTGCCTATCCTATAGCCAGTGGCTTAGATCTTGGGTGACCACACCCAAGTCGAGAGTGGCACAAACCCCAACTTCAGCAAAATGGAGGCCTATTTGGAACAGAGGGCAATGGTGAGTACCAGGCCTCTGTCACAGAAATTGCAAACCCTGTTGGGTCCTGTGACATATGAGACCCTGTCAAGGGATGAAACTCCTACGGAGGAGGTACTCCCTAGTCCAGCCGTGGGCAAACTACGGCCCACAGGCCCAATCCGGCCCGTTTGAAATGAATAAAACTAAAAAAATAAAAAAGACCATACCCTTTTATGTAATGATGTTTACTTTGAATTTATATTAGTTCACACAAATACTCCATCCATGCTTTTGTTCTGGCCCTCCTGTCCAGTTTAAGAACCCATTGTGGCCCTCGAGTCAAAAAGTTTGCCCACCCCTGCCCTAGTCCATTCTGAGAAGCTATGCTATCTCTCCCAGAGACCATGTGGTACACAGACAGATCAAGTAGGGGGAGCACAGCTACATGTACAGCAGTGGCTGTCCATTTAAATACAGATAAACTGTCATTTGATTCTGGTACTGGGCAAAGTAGCCAATGGACTGAACCAAGAGCAGTCTGGATCGTGTTGACAAAGGAGCCTGGACCTTTGATCATTGTAACAGACAGCTGGGCTATCTTTAAAGGCTTGACTTTGTGGTTGCCACAATGGCACAAGCAACAGTGGCTGGTAGGACACCGTCCCGTGTGGGGACAGGAAATGTGAAAGGATATATGGAAAGTAGGGACTTCCAAAAAGGCAACAATATATCATTTGAGTGGCCATCGACCATTGTTAGCCCCTGGGAACAATGAGGCAGATGCCTTGGCAAGGGTTTGGGAGGTAGTACCTTTCCCTGAAGATTGGGCTTGGTGGCTCCATTGGAAACTAGGGCATGTGGGACCACAGACAATGATACAGGTGGCTGAGAGGTGGGGCCTGGCCTTATCCACAGGGAACCCCTCGCTGCAGTACGAGGTTGTCCCTGCTGTGCTCAGACACCTTCCCCCCGCCCCACCGATATGGCCTCCAGGGGAAGAAGGGCCATGTCCTCAGAGGAGGGACCCCTCTGCAACATTGGCAGGTGGATTTCATTGGGCCTCTCCCTCTGGACTAAGGTTTTAACTATGCCCTGACTGCCACCTGCCTCCTTTTTGCTCACCCTGCAAGAGAGGCCACCCAACGGACAGTTGTCCATGGTTTGGAAGACTTGGGGTCCACCTATGAGTGACCCCTTAGCATAGCAAGTGACAATGGAACCCATTTCACAGGGAACGAGGTACTGAGCTGGGCCAAGGCCCAGGATATAGCTTGGCAGTTTCACGTTCCATATAATCCCCAAGCTGCTGGGGTGATTGAACAGTATAACGGCCTGTTAAAAGACAAGCTTTGCCTAGGGATGGACCCACCTAGCCTAAAAAGTTGGGCTAGGTGATTGAATGAACAGCCAGTGCTTCTCCCTTTGAGTTAATGATGCGGAGGTATCCTCAGATGCTGCATGTGCAGGTGAAAACAACAAATGAACTGTTGCACCCCAAGGTACACCCATCTGGAAACTTTGCTGCTGCCTACACACCTGCCCACTTGGCAGAGGGGAATGAGGCAGTGTGGACCTGGCAATGGACTGTTACTGGGGAAGGGCCCTGAGGAAGTGGGTACGACTACAAGTTCCAGTTGCACCCTTTGATCCAGCCCTGGCCAGTAACAGTGCAAGTCCAAGCCAGAAAGCATAGGAGGGGTACATTGTTAAAGGGGACTTTCACTATTCCCCTCTGACCAGTGCTCAGATTTCCCATAGCTTCCCTTGTGAAACTGGGCCCCTATGAAGAGGGAGATCCCACTTGGTATCACTGGCCAGGTTGTCCTCTGATTCCAGTCACAGTGCTGTCTAGAAGAGACACAGTTGCTTGCATCTTTCCAGAAGGCTGTGATCTCCCTATGATGGTTTCAGTTTCTCTTTTGTCTCTTTGATCAGGGCAAGTTTGGCTAACAGCATAGTGTTGTGGGCACACACCTATGCTCGATGCATAATGTCTCCCATTGTTGGGTGTGACCAGAAATTCCTCCAGGGGTGGCTGGTGGATTTCCATGGCACATCCATCTAGCCACCACTGCCAATTGGACATGGAAATAGACCGAATGGCAGAACAACCGAACAATCGGTCGCTATGACGTGTGCTGACCACCAAGGGGAGCATGTGGAAAATGGTAGGCATGGGCAGCAGGCAGCAGAGCACAGAACATGGTGGGTGTCAGCTGTGGCGGGATGGTGGAGCAGATGAGCGGGGGTGCCAGACAAAGGCAGGGTGCTGGTCGCTGTCATCAGGACGAGCCTCTGGTGGTTACTGAAAATTCTTTGCTCCCATGCACTGCGGTCCCACCCTGCACTTGCACGTGCTGCTGGCGCTGGTACTGCTCGCACCTGTTGCTGACACCCAGCGCCAGCCCTGATCACTCAGCGCCATTGGCAGGTGCGAGCAGCGGCTGCCAGACCCCATTTTTTACTCTTTATTTACAAATACTTTGAAGAGATTCTAAAAACAAACAGAAAAGAAACACTTATTAAGTCTGTGCTCCACAAAAGATCTGAGGAAACCATTGTTCCACGAGTATGTGCTAGGGAGAGCATTGTTTAGATCTCACATGCAGATTCTTTACTTATTATTAAACTAGAGGCCTGATGCATGAAATTTATGCATCGGGGCGACCTCTGGTGGTTACTGAAAATTCTTTGCTCCCATGCACTGCGGTCTTGCCCAGTGCTCACACCTGCTGCTGGTGCCGGCCCCACTCACAACTGCTGCCAGTGCCCAGGGCTCATTGCTCAGTGCTATAAGTGGGTGCAAGCAGTGGCTGCCAGCCCCGATTGCCCCTCAGAGCTTCTTCACCTCCCCCTGCTCCTGAGGGGTGATTGGTGCCAGTAGCCACCTCTCACACCCACTGCCATTGGCAGCCCCGCTTGCACCTACAGCTGGCGCCTAGTTCCAGTCCCGATTGCTCAGGTTGTCAGTGGGTGCCAGCAGCAGCTGCTGGCCCCAATCACCCCTGAGGGCTTCTCCACCTCCCCCTGCTCCTGAGGAGCGATTGGGGCAGCACCCGCAGCTCACTCCTGCTGATGGTGCAAGTCTTGCACCATCAGCAGATGTGAGTTGGGCTGACACTGTCAGCATGTGGGAGCAGCAGTGGTGGGAGCAGTGCTGCTGGCAGACAGGGGACCCAAGACCGGGGTGGGAGGGGCCGGGCGGGGGTGTGGAGGATGGGCCAAGACCCATCCCTGTGCCCACCACAGCCTAGCAGCCCACAGTCCTTTCAAGGTGCACAAATTCATGCAGTGGGTCCCTAGTTGTTAATAGCCAGTGTGCTGTTCATTTCCTTTTATGTTAAAAGGAAATGTTCAGAGCCTGAAGCTAAAAAGAAGTCAGTCAGCAGTCTCTTTGCTTTCTGTAGGAGATTTTGAAAGCTATAGAAACCATCTTCTTCTCATGGTTTTGTTTGGTACCTGCTCTTCTGTCATCTTTCTAATGGATTTGCTGTATTGTTTCATCTTTTATTGTTGTTGTTGCTTTTTTTATTAGCTGTACCAATCCTATATAATAAAAGGCTAATATGCAAATAGGCCAAACGGCAGAACAACAGGTGCGCACTGACCAGGGGGCAGGCACTCAATGCAGGAGATGCCCCTGGGTGGTCAGTGCACTCCCACAGAGGGAGCGGTGCTCAGCCAGAAGTCAGGCTCACAGCTGGCAAGTGCAGTGGCAGTGGCGGGACACCACCCAAGGGCTCCTGGACTGTGAGAGGATGCAGGCTGGGCTGAGATGCCCCCTAACCCCCGAGTGCATGAATTTCATGCACCAGGCCTCTAGTTTAAAAATAAACGTTGACTCACGCATGCACGATATTTGTCCCTGTCTGACACTGGCCTCTCATTTAAATTAATTCAAAGACAGCTTCCCATGGTACCAGCATTTGCGATGACTATTAATAAATCACAAGGACAAACTCTAGACAGAGTAGGAACATTCTGACCTGAACCCATTTCTGGACATGTTCAGTTACATGTTGCTTTCTATCCAGTTCGAAGAGCGTGTGATGTTAAAGTTGTAAATACTTCATCAGAAGGGAAATTAGTCAAGCACTCTGAAAGTGTTTTTACTCTTAATGTGGTATACAAGGAGATATGAGAATGAGTTTAATCCATTTACCAGTCATTGTTTTTATCAATGTTATTTTTATATCATGTTTTTGTTGTTTTATATTATGTTTTTGTTGTTTTTATATCATGTCTTTGTTGTTATGACATGTTGTTTTTGTTTATTTATTAATCAGTTTATATATTATTTTTATATACATTTTACTAATTTTCTTTCATCTCTGACACTTCTATTATAGAGAAAGAGCAAATAGCGATATCAAAATATTTCTTCTAATTAATTTCCTTTCAATGTCTTCCAATCCGTGCACCAGGCCACTAGTATTAAAATAAATATATATGGCACCAATTGGCTTCTTGAAGCAGTGGGGGACCATGCTGCAAAGTACATAATTTCCTAACAATTTTACTGCACATCTGAAGCTAATACAGAATAACAGTGAATATAAAGAGTAATTGAAAAATAAAAGCTTATTTAAAATATTTTAAAAAAATAAAGACCATATGGATACACCCACAGCTAACATCATAGTCAGTGGGGAAAAACTAAAAGCATTTTCCTTAAGATCAGGAACAAGACAGGGATGTTCATTTCACCACTCTGATTCCACATAGGACTGAAAGTTATAGCCACAGCAATTAGACAAGAAGAAGTAAATGAGAAAAGAAAAAGAAAAAAAATAAAGAAAGAAATGGCATCCAAATTGGAAAGGAAGAAGTAAAACTGTCATGATACTATATATAGAGAACCCTAAAGATTCCATCAAAAAACTACTAGACCTAATAAATGAATCCAGTGAAAAAGTAGGAAACAACCAGCCAGTGTGGCTCAGTTGTTGAGCATTGACCTATGAGCCAGGAGGTCATGGTTCAATTCATGGTCAGGGCACATGCCCAGATGTGGGCTCGATCCCAAGTAGGGTGTGTGCAGGAGGCAGCCAATCCATGATTCTCTCTCATCATTGACGTTTCTATCTCTCTCTCCCTCTCTGAAATCAATTAAAAATATATTTTTATAGAAAGCAGAATATAAAATAAAATTATGAAATCAGTTGCATTTTTATACACCAATAATGAACTATAAGGAAGGGATATTGAAAAAAATCCCATTTACAGTTGCATCAAAAAAATATAAGGTGAGAAACCAAGATGGCGGCATAGGTAAACACCAGAAATTGCTGCCTCCCACAACAACTTCAAAAATACAACGAAAAGACAAAACAGACATCATCCAGAACTACAGGAAGGCTGGCTGAGTGGAAATTCTACAACTAGAAGGAAAGAGAAAAGCACACTGAGACTCAGAGGAGGCGCAGAAGTAAAGTGCAGGGCTGGTACCTGAGGACGCGGCTGTCTTTTTGAATTGGGAGGGAATCACAAGCTCCTAACTGCTCTAAACTCCGGTTCCGGGAAGTCTCTGGGGACCTAGGGCTCATATGGGGAGAAACTGGAATGTCTGGCAGCAGGCAGAAGGTGGAACTTGAGGGCAGCTTTCCCTCAGAGGTGCTTGCAGCAATTACCGGGACACTGAGACTTGCAGCCCCTTAGGGCAGGGCTGAAGATCAACCATACCTGCTTGCTCCGCCCTTTGATTCCCTGAGACCCTGCCCCACCCAGGCTGCAGCAGAGGCTTTTGCATATGAATGCCCTGGCCTTTTGCAACCTGAAAATTACCTAACAAATTGCAACTGGGCCAGACAGACCTAGAACTTCCAAGAGAAGGCCCAAGGCCCTACAGCAGCTTGCATTGCTTCACAGCTGGACCTCACCTGGGCACCTCTAAACCCAAAAAAAGGAAGGGGAATCTGCAGATCTCTTCGTAGCTCCTGCTGGGTAACCTTAGGCAGAGGCTAAATTAGCACCTCCTTAGATCCAAGATCCAGTGTACCCAGTGGTCAGAGTGGGACCATCCAGATTACAACTCATCATATCCATAAGGGACCCACTCAGGGGGCAGACTCAGTGAGCACCAAAGCCTCACGAAGCAAGTTTTGCCCCAGAAGGGTGTCTCCAGCACAGAAGTTCTCCCACTGGCGGGGCCAGGGGGGTG
>NW_006297577.1:61425-65799 GCF_000327345.1 Myotis davidii
ATATATATATATATATATGTATATAGTACCTAGAAATAAATTTAACCAAGGAGGTAAAAGACCTGTACTCAGAAAATTTTAAGGCACTGAAGGAGATATCAAAGAAGATAAAAGTAAATGGAAGCATAAATAGGAAGAATTAACATAATAAAAATGTCTATACCACAGTAATCTATAAATTCAATATAATTCCTATCAAGATACCAAAGGTATATTTCACAGAACTGGAA
This sequence comes from Myotis davidii, assembly GCF_000327345.1. NCBI lineage: Eukaryota > Metazoa > Chordata > Mammalia > Chiroptera > Vespertilionidae > Myotis > Myotis davidii. Next base: position 61,656 of record NW_006297577.1, read on the forward strand.
CAAATAATCAAAAAAATGTATATGAAACCACAAAAGATCCCGAATAACCACAGCAATTTGAGAAAGAAGGATAAAGTTGGAAGTATTATGCTACCTGACATGAAACTATGCTACAAGACTATGGTAATCAAAACTTATGACCCTGGCATAAAGCAGAAATATAGATCAATGGAACAGAATAGAGACTCTAGAAATAAACTGCCTATGTGGGCAATTATTTCTTTAAAAATATATATTTTTTTATTGATTTTAGAGAGGAAGGGAGAGGGAGAGAGAGAGATAGAAACATCAATGATGAGAGAGGATCATTGATCGGCTGCCTCCTGCTCGAGCCCACAGCCCAGACATGTGCCCTTGGCTGTAATCGAACCCAGTACCCTTCAGTCCACAGGCTGACACTCTATCCACTGAGCCAAACCAGCTAGGCTGGGCAATTAATTTTTAACAAAGGATACAAGAACATACAATGGGGTAAAGACAGTTTAGTCAATAAATGGTGTTGGTATAATTGGACAGATACATGCAAAAAAACAAACAAACAAACTAGACCACCAACTTAAACCATATATAAGAATAAACTCCTTCCTTCCTTCCTTTCTTCCTTCTCTTTTAAACTACTATATTCCTTTCTACTCTCTGAACTTTTTTGTTTTTCTTTCCTTCTCCCCCCCCTTTATTTGGCCTTTAAGGACAAACAAATTCCAATCCTGGACCCCAGGTGAGTCCATGGAGGCCCATCGGGGCAAAGTAATTTAGCCAAGATCACACAGTTAATGATGAGAGGCAGAGATAGGGTTCCTTTGAAGTCTTCGGACTATAACACCATTGAGAGAGAGAAGGGAGGCAGTGACACTGTGTGGTCAGAGGATCCATGGTTGAGAGATGAGGCAACTGTGCCACCTGCTGATTCTGGTCTAGGTGGCATATATAATGCAAGGCTGACCCTCTCATGACTCAGTCTCTAAAATTCCTGTCTCCCTCTGACCCTAATAATAATCTGGCTGTGCTGAGGAAGACCCAAGCTCCATGGTAGTTCTCTCTCCAGCTAGGCAGAATTTAGGGGGCCTTGGGTGGGCTGTGGGAGGGTCCAGGGGCATGGAGTAGCAGTGCAGCTGTTTCTGCAGTGATGATAAAGGGATCTGTAAGCAGAGAGGACTGAAGTTCCTGGAGAGTGTGTTGGGAGGTATGGGCTGCACCTGATTAAAACCTCTGGATTTTTGCGACACTTCCATGAGGTTCCCATGAGAAGCACTCACATTTACAAATAAGAAAACAAATGTATACATGTGAGCAAATCTTCTCAGGGCCACACAACCAGGACCTTCAAAGCATGAAGCCTGAGTCCCATCCCTTTGGCCTTCCCACCATGGGCCCAGGCCAATTGCACACAACTGTCTACACCTCTGGATAACCTGAGATGTCCCAGCTGCCTAGCTGACACACACGAGTCTCCTATCCTCGTTTCTCTTCTACTTCCTTCTCTTCCTCTAGCTCAGGGGTCCTCAAACTTTTTAAACAGGGGGCCAGTTCACTGTCCCTAGACTGCTGGAGGGTCGGACTATAGTTTAAAAAAAAAAAAACTATGAACAAATTCCTATGCACACTGCACATATCTTATTTTGAAGTAAAAAAACAAAACGGGAACAAATACAATATTTGTATTTGCATGTGGCCCGCGGGCCATAGTTTTAGGACCCTTGCCTAGCTTCTATGGACTTCCATCCCACACATGGATGGCTGAGTACTCTTCCATGTGAAGTCCCATGTAGAAGGGTGTGGGACACGGACACACACACACACACACACAGTCCTTCTCATGGGGGCTGTGGCCCAGGGCTCTGTGAGGAAGAGTATGAGCCTGCCAAGGTTTCTCCATCCTGGCCTCATTTCCTGTCATGTGCAGCCCCAGTCAGAAGTTAGGCCTGGCAATTCTAGTTCCCAGACGCTGCTCTTTCTTTTCTAGCCTCTCACCCATGATCCAATCCAATGTAGTGAGTATTGTGCCCTCCCTGCTGGCTTACCAGATAGGTTTGAGGGAAATTGAAATGGGGGACACTTATCAAGAGGTCAGTGACCAACAAATCATCACAATGAACTAATCTGTTTAGGTATACTCACACACACACATGCAGCCTGGACAGCTAGCAGAGATGTGCATGAATGCATGTGAGCATACTTTTGCATTGTTGTTTTTATTTTTGTTAAGCAGTCATTCCTAAGACCTGCCCAAGCCCAGTATCTCTGCAGAAGAGTGGCACTATCAGGACCCCTGTAGATGAGATCCCTACCAGGGGCAAGTGCAGAACCAATCACCTATGACAAAGCCTGCCACTCCTGCCGGAAATTATGGGGGTGTCAGTTGGCACCTTGACCCCTGAACACAACAGCCTGTTTAGCCTGACCATCTCATCAGCAAGCTCCCTTGCATGTCCTAGGCAGCCAGCAACACCTCCCTGAGCCCAGGGATCTCAGGGTGTCCACTCCTGCTAAGCTGGTTCTTCCTCCCTTGGCTCTCCTGGCTGTGCCATGCTAGTTCTGAGCTGCTGCTGCTGGCTTCCATCCTACTCTCATATCCAGCCTACATTATCTTTCATATGTTCATCTCCTCCAGTAACCCGAGCAGCTGGTATTCTCACAGACTCTGTTTTCACTACCTACACCAGTACCACCTTGTCCTTCATGGCCACTGCGCTGCACAGCTACCTAACAGTCGCTCGTTCTCTGCACTTCCTCTCCTTCATATTCTGTGAAGCTATCCAGAATGTGGTGGCCTGCTTCTTCCCCATATTTCTCATTTGGCTTTGCAGGATACCAGGTTGGAGAGCTAGGATTCTCATGCATCAAATAGTTGAGACTGGGCATCAAGTTGAGCCATGGCTCCCTAGTCACTGTCACACACATCTTGTGCATTTTCTTTCTATGCACAGCTCTATCACCTACTGTTTCTGCATGATCTATGCAGGGGTCAGGATTTCAGGTTTCTGGGTTCAGGCTATTCCCAGGAAAGCAGCACTCTCCTTATCCACCAGTGCTAATCACACTGTATGTGAGCTCAGTGGTGGCATTTTCCCTGGATATTGTGCTGACCAAGAAGCACCACATTGATGCCAGGACTGACATATGGCTCACAGCAGCCAGCAGTGAGGTGCTCTTGGCTTCTGATGGCTGCTGGGGATAGTCTGGGGCCACTTCTCATCCAGGAGGCACAGTGACATTTTCACCATTTTTTAGATCTAGACTTCTTAGTCTGGCAGGCGAAAGTTAAAGTTCAATGTATCAGCATCCATTTATAGCCAGATCCTCAAAACTGCACAATAATTGTAGAACATGTCAACATAAGAAACATTCAAGCCTGTAGAGAATTTTATGAGTTTATTTGAGCCAAACTGATGACAATTGCTGGGAAGCAAAACTTCAATGGATTGAGAAAATGCTCCAGAAAATGGCAATTCTGTATATTATTTTACACATTATAATCAAAAGAGAAGATGTAAGTGGATTACATGAAATCCATTGGCAATAGATTGGGGAGGGGGAGAAAGCAAAGTGGAGAAACTTCTGAGATTGGATAAAAAATAAAATGATACCCACATACCTCCTTTACACAGGTGAGTACAGGACAATTATCGGTCAACAATTAACATGATAATGACAATGAGGGATTTGTAGTCTTTGCTCTGTTGTAGTGTCTGTGCTCTGAGGGGGTCTGGAAAAAGGGAAATTATATTGTTTTTGCAAGGACATGTTTTTAGGCATGTTATCCTAGACACAAAAAGACAATAGACAGACTTAGCTAAGGTGAAGACTGACCTTCGCCAGGGAAGAATACTGCCTTAGGATATGACTACCCACTATGCACTACTCTTAGTTAAAAAGCTTTACTTTCAGACCATCCTATATTGTTACTAGAGGCCCAGTGCACAAAACTTGTGCACTCGTGGGTAGGGGGTCCCTCGACCCAGCCCGTGCCCTTTCGCAGTCTGGGACCCCTCGGGGGTGACCACTTGCTGGCTTAGGCCTGCTCCCCAGGGGATTGGGCCTAAGATGGCAATCAGACATCCCTCTGGCAGCCTGGCAGCCCTCAGGGGATGTCCACTTGCCAGCGGGGAGCAGACCTAAGCTGCAGTCAGACATCCTTAGCGCT
>NW_006297577.1:66153-68651 GCF_000327345.1 Myotis davidii
TCCAAGGAGGCCGGCTGGCTGAAAGCAGGGAACTGGGGTTTGTTTAGCTTCTATAATTGCAACATTGTTGCTTGTGCAGCTCAGAGCCTGGCCTCAGAAGGCAGGGAACCTTGGCTTCCTCCATCACTGGAGCAAGCAAGCCTCATATTTGCTTCAGCTGCGTGGCTGCCGGCCGCCATCTTTGTTGGCAGTTAATTTGCATATCCTGCTGATTAGCCAACGGAAAGTGTAGCAGAGGTATGGTTAATTACCATGTTTGTCTATTATTAGATAGGATTTTAAATCTCTGGGTCTGCAGGGTTGTGATGCAAGTCTCTCCTGAGCTTGTCAGATTTATGACCTCTTTTCATCCACAAACAGGACCTTTAAGATGACTCCAATTGAAGGTTTTCAACATTTCAGCAGTTTTTAAGTAGAGTGATACCATAACCTACTTATAAATGGAAGCAAATGAAAGAGTTCTGGTCAAAGTGGGTCAAGGCTCTGATCTGTTCCCTTCTCCTGCCTTCCTTCACACCTTTCACGGGCATTGATGAAGCATAGCTGCTGACAAACACACAGAAGCCAAGACATTACTGAAAACCGGAACCCAAGAAGTACACAGGCAGAACTGTTGAATCTGGGACGCGGTGCTCCCATTTTGGCAGCTACTCAGGATGTAGGAGGGAAGAAAGCAAACCCAGGATACACCTACTATGAAGAGTGACATAGAGACTCTATGAAGCTGGGACCCCAGGAGATTACAGTCGCAGAACAAGGATAAATCAGAACTAAGAAAGCAGCAAGAGAACTACCTGCCTTAATATTGGTGCCATGCAGAAGAGCGAGAAAACTCCTTTAGAATTCTTAAGTAGAAGCCACCCTTCTGACAGAATTAAAGCTAAGTTTCAGGAGAAACAAAATGGCAGTGTAATAGGCAGATGTGTCCCGAGCCTTGTCCTGGAGCATATAGGAACAACTAAATTGAATAACATCCACCCTGAATTGGTGAAGTAGACACAGCTGGTGAGACAATTCACAGCCGGGAAGGGCAGAGGACTCCTGGAGAATGGTAAAATCAGGGATCTGGGCTGGAGAGAATTACAAGACTTCAAAGCCCAGAGGGTCAGAAGGAAGCCACATGGCATCAAGTCCGCGTCCCTTGGGACAGGCAGCTGGCAGCAGGGGATTCTAGATCTAAGCCCACAGTCATGAGAGGCTGAGCTCTGAGGAGGCAGCCTGAACAACTACCCAAGCCACACCATGTAGGGGGGAGAGTTCTTTCCCCTCATTGGTCTTTTCTTTTATTCGCTAAACCCAGTTCATAGGACCTTTCAAATACAAACACTCATCCATGGCTGAGGTGCAGACTTATGGAGTCTGGGGAGAGGCTGGGGAGAGGAACCGCTCAGGGAGAGGTGGCCAGGAGTCTGGCATTGAGTCATATCTGACGTGCCAGACCTAGGCAGCCATTATCTCCTGAAGAGATAACCCCTCCCTGCAGTCTCCAGACAACTAATATCGCCACACTCAGACTACATCCTGAGTGCTACAAAGGATACAAAAAAAATCTGAGAGATCCTTCAGTCCCTAAAAGCCATATGGCAACCTCCCCAACTATAGCCCTGTCAGAAACAGCCACTTGAGAGATTAAGATTGAAAGTGGGCAGATAGGCTTAGTGGGAAGATTGATCCTGCCAGCTGGTAGTCAAGGCTGTGGAAATAGTCACAAACAGAAGACAGTGGACTGCTTGGAACTTCAACAATCTAACAGGAACCTGAGAAGTGGCAGACAATACAGAAGAATGGGATCTTAAACAGCCGCCATGGGGGATTAAAACTTGGTGGACACTTAACTTTTTCATTTTTATTTTATTATTATTTTGTTATCTCTCTTTTTCTTCTTTTTTCTGTATTTCCATTTTTTGTTTGTTTCTTTATTTTTATTTCTTCCCGCATTATTTTTCATCATTATATTTCTATTTTTTCTATTTTTATTTTATCCTATTTTTAATTAATTTTTAAAAATTTTTTTCTACTTTCTCTTTCTTCTTATCCACTCATTCTCTTCCTACTTCCTCTATATGAGCTGAGGTCCATGCCATATTCATCCAATTCCTTAACCTTATTTCCTGTATATAAACTCAGCCTCTACAGATTCTGCCCCCGCCCTTTTTTCTGAGTGTTTGGTGTTTGCATTTTTTTGGTGTATCTGTTTGTTCTGTGGTGTTTCTCCATATACATACACTGAGTGGCCAGATTATTATGACCACCCCATCAGTATTTCGTTGGGCCACCTTTTGCCTTCAATGCTGTGGTGATTCTTCTTGGCATTGACTCCATGAGATGTTGAAAGGTGATGCAAAGAATCTGACACCATGCCTGATGAATAACACTGTCCAGTTTTGTGAGATTTGATGGTTGTGGAACCAGCTGCCTGATGGCTCTTTTAACTTCGTCCCACAAATGCTCAATTAGATTGAGATCTGGTGATTGTGGGGGCCCACTAAGCAAGGTAA
>NW_006297577.1:68823-71819 GCF_000327345.1 Myotis davidii
TCTTTATAAACAGAGAGAGAGAGAGAGAGAGAGAGAGAGAGAGAGAGAGAGAGAGAGAGAGTGCGCGCATGTGCGCGCGTGTATTTCCCTTTTTCTTTCTTTTTCTTCTTTTTCTTTTCTCTCTTACCATTTTTTCTCTCCTTGATATCATTTGCACTCTCTTTTCTCTCCCCTAATTCTCTTTTCACTTATATTGGGTTTATAGGTGTCATGAGTACATTCATGTTGTTTCCTTTGTGTCATATCTTTTTGAGTTGGATTTTGTCCTGTTTGATCAATGTGGTAGAGAGCAAGCCACATAACCAGACACCTGGAGAGGAGACTCCATCCATGAAAAGGTCAATAACACTCCAGACACTCCAGACCCAACTACAGAGGCAGGAAAAAGGCAGCAGTGAGGGAGAGAGTGTGAGTGAGTGAGGGAGAGAAAGGGGAGTGTGTGTGTGTGTGTGTGTGTCTGTGTGTGTGTGTGTGTGTGTGTGTGTGTGTGTGAGAGAGGTGAGTGAGGGACAGTTAGATCCCACAGGACAGGCAGACCGAGCTCTCCTAGATGGGCAGGCTCTGCTACAATTGCAAACAGTCCTGGGGAGGCTGGCTCTACTACAGAGGCTGCACCTTCTTGAAGGGGAGAGCTGCTGTGACTGGGAGCCCAGCCTCACCTCCACCTAGGGTACCCTCAGACACCACCTGGGACTTTACAGCCACCCCTGCCAGGGACCTGCTTCCTTGGGTGCAGTCCCACCATCACCAAGACTCCAGCCACCCCAGCCACTGGCTCCTGTGAGTTCCAAAGCACATTCCTCTCTGGCTGGCCCAACGCTTTGCACAGGGTACCACAAACACATGAGCAGCAGCACCGTGAGAAGCCTGCCCCCATCTGAGGAGCAGCAGCCACACAGGCAGCCTGCCCCTGTCTAAGGAGCAGCAACTGTGTGAGCTGCCTGCCCCCGTTTGACTACCAGCAGCCACACACGCTCACCCCCATTTGAGGAGCAGCAGCCATGTGAGCAGCCACCCCTGTCTGATGAGCAGCAACTTCATTAGCTGTCCACCCCCATTTGATGAGCAGCAGCCGCATGCAGTCCATCCCCATCTGAGGAGCAGCAGCCACATGAGCAGCTCACCCCCATCTGAGGAGCAGCAGCCACATGAGCTGCCCACCCCCATCCAAGGAATAGCATCCTTGTGAGCAGCCCACCCTGCCTGGGGAACAGCAGCCAGGCGAGCAGCCTGCCCCCGCCAACCAGAGGAGGCACCACTGCTGCGAAAAGCTACACGAGCAGTGCCCACAAGAAGAGCTGCCACCAACTGAGGAGCAGCCACTGCCGCAACAGCCCAAGGAGCAGCTGATGCCTGAGGAGCTGATGCCACCCTAGAAACAGCCACCACATGACTCAACACCTAGACCCTTAGGCAGAGAAAAAATGGGGAGACGAAGAAACCCCCAAAGGAAGGGAAAGGAGGAATAGCCAGAGAAGCAACTAAGTAAAATGGAGCCATGCAATATGCCAGAAAAAGGATTCAGAATAAGGGTCATACAGTTCATAAACCAGATGAATGAAAAAAATCAACAACTTATGTAAGAAACAAGTAGAAATAAGGAGTGATATAGCTGCAATAAAAAAACACTATGGAAAGTTTCAACAGTAGGCTAGGAGAAGCAGAGGACTGAATTAGTGAATTACAATACAGGGAAGCAAAACACACCCAAACTGACCTGCAATTAGAAAAAAAAAATTAAAAGACAGGAGGAGAGACAAAGAATACTTTGGGACAACAGGAAATGAAGCAACATATGAATAATAGGGGTGCCAGAATGACAGGAAGAGGAACAAGGGTTAGAAAACCTATTTGAAGAACTAATGTCAGAAAACTTCTCTGATGTGGGGAAGAAAAAAAATCACACAAGCACAGAGTCCCAAACAAGATGAACCTGAAAAGACCCACACCAAGACACGTCGTAATTATGATGGCAAATGTTCAGGACAAAGAGAGAATCTTAAAGGCTGCAAGATAGAGACAGAATGTTATGTACAAGGGATCTCTCATTAGATTATCAAATGATTTCTCAACAGAAACACATCAGGCCAGAAAGGAATGGAAGGAAATTTACAAAGTGATGCAGAGCAAGAAACTGAATCCAAGAATACTCTATCCAGCAAGGGTATCATTCAAAATTACAGGAGAAATCAGGAGCTTCACAGACAAAAAAGGGCTAAGGGAGTTTACCACTACCAAGCCAACACTGCAAGAAATGTTAAAGGGACTGATGTAAAAAGAATAAATAAAAAGGAAAGAAGGAACACAGGCACCAAAACCAAAAATGGCTACAAATAAGTACCTATGAATAATAACTTTAAACATAAATTGACTAAATACTCCAATCAAAAGATATTGAGTGGCTGAATGGATAAGAAAACATGATCCATATATATGCTGTCTACAAGAGACCCACCTCAGAACAAGGGACTCACACAGGCTGAAAATGAAGGGATGGAAAAATATCTGTCAGGCAAATGGAAATGAAAATAAAAGCTGGGGTAGCAATATATCTGACAAAATAGACCTCAAAGTGAAGGCCATAACAAGAGGGGAAAAAAGGCTACTTCATAATACTAAAGGAATCAATACAACAAGAGGATATAACCCTGGTAAACATATATGGACCCAATGCAGGAGCACCCAAATACATAAAAAAACTTCTGGAAGATATCAAGGGAGAGATCAACAATACAATCATGGCAGGGGGCTTTAATACACCATTGACATCAATGGATAAATCATCTAGATAAAAAATCAGCAGAGACATAAATCAATCCTAAATGACTCATTACCTAAGATGGAATTAATTGATATTTTCAGAACATTTCACCCCAAAACCACGGAATATATGTACTTTTCAAGTGTACATGGGACATTTTCAAAGATAGACCACATATTGGGTCACAGGCAAAGTTTCTCCAAATTCACAAAAATTGAAATCATATCAAGCATAT
>NW_006297577.1:71844-72424 GCF_000327345.1 Myotis davidii
GATTAGTTTCAAATTATTGAATGGGACATAAAGTAAGATAGTAGTAGCATATATAACTAACAAAGCTAAGAATGTATTACATTACTTTTAATATCATCCCAAGGTTACCAATTTATTATTTTCAATCCTATAAATAACCAACTACTTAGAATAAAAATAAACAGTAAAGGAGAGTGGGAGACGGAAGATGGCGGCAATATAGGCAGACGCGTCCCAGGTCGTGTCCCGGAGCAAATGGAGTGAGCAGCTGAAACTAAGAACACCCACCCCGAATTGGTGAAATTACTCAGCTGGTGAGACGGTTTGCAGCCAGGAAGGGCAGAACTCCCCTGGAAAGGTAAAAACAAAACAAAACAGAAATTTGGGTAGGAAAGTTTGCCAGACCTCGGAGCCCAGAGGGTGAGAGGGAGACCCCATGGCAGACAGCCACGTCCCTTGGGACAGGCACAGCCCCTGACTGGGGAAAGGAGATCTGAGAGATTGCTGGCGCCAGGGGATTTGAGATCTGGGTTCTGTGATCACAGAGGACTGAGCCTAAAGGGGGCAGCCTGAAGAGCTGACCAGCCCTGGCTGACTGGAG
>NW_006297577.1:78887-84821 GCF_000327345.1 Myotis davidii
TGGTGGGAATGCAGACTGGTGCAGCCACTATGGACGACAGTATGGAATTTCCTCAAAAAACTGAAAATGGAACTCCTATTTGACCCTGTGATCCCACTTCTAGGAATATATCCCAAGAAACCAGAAACACCAATCAGAAAGGATATATGCACCCCTATGTTCATAGCAGCACAATTCACCATAGCTAAGACCTCGAAACAGCCTAAGTGCCCATCAGTAGATGAATGGATTAGAAAACTGTGGTACATCTACATGATGGAATACTATGCTGCTGTAAAAAGAAGGAACTGTTACCATTTGCAAAAACATGGATGGACCTCGAGAGCATTATGCTAAGCAAAATAAACCAGTCGGAGAAAGACAGATATCATATGACCTCAGTCATTTGCAGAATATAATGAACAACATAAACTGATGAACTAAAATAAATCCAGAGACAGAGAAGCATTGAACAGACCATCCAACCTCAGAGTGAAGATGGTGGGTCCTCAGGGGGTGAGAGATCAACCAAAGGGGTCCCAGATTAGAGAGGATGCAGGCTGGGCTGAGGGACACTCCCCCCCCCACTACAGTGAATGAATTTCATGAACTGGGCCTCTAGTAATAAATAAAAAAGTGTAGTGAAGTCTTGTTCATTTCAACCTAGTGTAATGCCCCATGGGAGCTGGCTTAGGACTCCACTCTTCTTTCTGCCAATTTGGGGTTCCTATTAGGTACTTAGGTTCTAACCACTGTCAGACACTGTCTTTTTGCTTTTAGAACCTTGCTTGATGCTCCAAGCAATTCACTGGTCCACTGCTTGTGTCTATCTTCTGCAAGCAGAAGAGGCCATTCTCCCCACTTTGCCTGTCATCCAGCTGTCAATCTCAATCACTCATCACTCAAAAGTTTGTTTCTGACAGGGCTTTCGGTGGGGATGGTGCTGTTTTGCTTTCAGGGAATATGATAGGTGTTTTTTCTTATCCCAGAAGTACTCCTCTGCAAGTGACCAAAAAATATTACTCTGCCTTTGGCTGAACAGAGATAGTTGTATGGAGCCCAATGGGGTCAGCTGAGACCCTGGAGTTTATATCAGTCTGGTTCCTAGAATAGTGGGGTGGATGGTACTTCTCCAGTCCCGTCACTAAGGTGACGAAGCAAGCATTCCACCAGGCCACTCATGCTGCCCACTCTCAGAGGTTGCTCCCCCGGGACTGGGGGACTCTGGCAGGGCAGAGAGGACTGGGCACTGACAATCTTTGTGATGGAGTGATGGTTAATTTGCATATTACCCTTTAATTTGATAGGATATATATATATATCCTGGTCTGAAACCATACTTCTTATTTCTCTGGTAATAAAAACAAAACAAAACACCAAGGCAAGAGAGTCAATGGTAGGTAAATGAATGCTCAATTGTAAATGACTCCATCTCTTTGCCTTTCTTTGCTGTTTAGTGTAGAGAAAGAATACTGTTCATTACCATGTGGTTTTCATCTGTCTTCATTAACAAGAGAGACTCAGACTTCTTTTTTCACCAAACTAAAGCCTGTATTCTGGCTAATTAGATGTGAGCAGAAGAATTATGTGGAACTCTGGAGAAGGCTGCTTAGATGGAGCATACATGGCCATGTAGGAAATTTATCCCTTTATCTTTTCTTCTTCTTGCTTCAGAAATGTAGACATTGTGGCTGGTTCAGGCTGGTGCCCCAGCAGCCATTTTGCAACAAGAGACAGCCTGAGGATAGACACCATCTAGAAGTGCTGTGACAGAAAGATAGATGATTCCCTTCTGTTAGGTTGGACAGTCAAGAGTCAGCAGGGACTGTTCATATACATACTTCTCTTACATGAGAGTGACAGGGATCTACCACTTGTTTGTACCTGTATCATCCAATCTTAAGGAAATTTCTAGCTTTGCCTTCAAACTGTGTGAACTTGGATGAGTAACTTCCCATCCCTGGGGAACATTCTCATATCCACCATGGTGGATGCAGTGGTGACATCATGCATAGTATTCTAAACACCCCATACCTTCACCCACTCCACATACATGTCACTTTCTAGTATTTGCTGAGCCTCAGTTTCTCTTTGAGGAACTACCTCTCCTCCCATGGTTTGCAAGGTTAAGTGAGGCTGAAACCCTTTCATGGCTGCAAAGAAGAGGGGCCTAAAAAATCATTGGAGCACGACCACCCAGTGAGGAAGGTCAGAGGGTGCTCCTGGAACCCACAACAACACCTTTACCAGGGATCTGGTAGCCTGGACTGCCTATAGGCTGGGTGCAGGTTTCTGCAGTCTCTTGTGCAATGCATCTTTGTACAACTGTGAAACTGAAGACCAGAGAGGAGCAGGGATAGGCCCAAGCTACTCAGGGGCAGAATGCTAAGGTGAAGGGAAAGTTTGAGTCTCCTAAAGCAGGGCTTCACTCTGCACATGGGATTTGTTTTGGTATGAGAGCCATCCAACCTCATGTGGGGTCACTTCCTCTGGGGATACACACAGACACACACACTCACATCAGAGGAAATGGCCTTATGGCATGAGATCAGAGGAGAAGTGAATCTTGGGCTGGTGAAAAAGCCAAAAGAAGAAAGAAAATAGAGACAGCTCCACCACAGGACAGGAGTATCCAGTCTCCTAGAACATAACCAGGATCTACAGCATGGGGAAGGGAGGGAATCCAAGAATGATGGGCTTGGGTACCCAAGACCATGCCCAGGGCAGGCAGAAGATGACAGGGCCTGGGGTCTTAAATCTACAGCTCTGGGTAGGAGAAACAAGAATAAGTCACTTCCTCCAAACTCTCCACCCAATAAGATGGAGGAGGTTAAAGAAGAGAAGTCTTTGGTTTCCTCCTCTAAAAATTGGAGAGCTTGGAGTAGAGGACCTCAAGAGTACCACAGGTTCAGAAATACTACTATTGGTTCTCTATCCATAACTCCCTATGCTCCTAGACCCATGGAGAATTCTTTCTCTGTTCTGGAGGCCCTTCTAAGTATAGAAAAGTTCAGCACTTTTAGAATTAAGACCTGGGGGTAAAGTAGCCAATGGCAGAGTACTAGACCACTCACCCTTGGACTAGGGCAAAGTTCCGCTTTCTGGAGTCTTGATACCTCATTTGTAATCGGGGCCAGAATCAACCACACTGGCTGTAGTGAGGAGGCCTCATGAGTGAATTAGGAGAACCCAGAGAAATGCAGACAGGAGAAAGATAAGGGAAACTTCTGAGGTCCTTCTTAACCCTTCTAGATTCTGCAGGTTCTACTCCTTTACCCTCTGGGGCCAGAAGAATTAATGCCTTGAACACTCTAAAAGAAAGGTGTGTTTTCAAACTAAAAGTGAAGGACTGGAAAAAATATTTTCCATTAAAAATAGAAATGAAAAGAAAGCTGGGGTAGCAATACTTAGACAAAATAGTCTTTAGAACAAAGAATGCAAAAAGAGGAAAAATTTTCTTAAAAATATGGTTTTATTGATTTTCAGAGTGAGAGATAAAAGGGAGAGGGAGGGGGAGAAGGAGAAACATTGATCAATTACCTTCTATATGCACCCAGACATGCATATCTGCCATCACCAGAATCAAACCAGTGACCCTTTTGTGCCCAGGACAACACTCAACCAAGCCACACCAGTGAGGGTAGACATTACATAATTTTAAAGGGCTCAATAAAAGAAGAGGATATAACAATTGTCAATGTCTACTGACCCAATATAGGAATACCCAAGTATATAAAAAGCAAATATTAATAATCACAAAGTCAAGAATCCTAGATAATAAAAACCTAGGTGGTGTCACACGCTCATGCGACGCCCTCATGCAACGTCATCACAAGATGGCCACCACAAGATGACCGCACTCACAGCAGAGGTGGGGCCTGGTGGCCACTCCACACAGTGAGGCCTGGGGGTCCGGCAGCTCTGCGTGGCATAGAGGAGACCGGTCCTGGTGCCTCCGCCACCTCGCGCAGAGGAGGCGGGTCATAGCAGGGGAGGACAGTTGTGGGCAATCAGGCCAGCAGGGGAGGGCAGTTATGGGTGATCAGGCCGGCAGGGGAGGGCAGTTGGGGGCAACCAGGCCAGCAGGGGAGCAGTTAGCCATCAATCAGGCCAGCCTGGGAGCAGTTATGGGGTGATCAGGCTGGCAGGCAGAAGTGGTTAAGGGGCAGTCAGGCAGGCAGGTGAGTGGTTAGGAGCCAGCAGTCCAAGATTGTCAGAGGGGTGTCTGACTGCCAGTTTAGGCCCGATCTGGCAGTCAGACATCCTCCAAGGGGTCCCAGATTGGAGAGGGTACAGGTTGGGTTGAGAGACACCCCCCTCCTTGCACAAATTTCATGCACTGGGCTTCTAATTAACAATCTATAATAATAAAAGTGTAATATGCTAATTAGACCAGGCAGCCAAATGACCTTCTGGACGTCCTTCTGGATGACCTTCCAGATGACCAAACTATGACATCCAAGGTGGGTATGATGCAGTTGGATGGGGGCCTGGCTGTCACCCCATGATCAAACTGCTGAGGGAGGCCCAGGCCACTGGCCAGCAGGGTGATTGATCAATCGAGGGGCTCCACAATTGACCCAAAGAGAGAGGGTCAGGCCACTGACCAGCAGGCTGTGACAGGTGGGCCGGGCCTCCCTCTGCAAGGGCGATCCATCAAGGAACCCCAGCTGGGTGGGCGGGGCCTACTTCTTTGGAGTGATTAATCGTGGGGTTCCCGGACTGTGAGATGGCACAGGCCGGCTAAGAGACATCCCCTCCAGTGCACAAATTTTGTGCACCGGGCCTCTAGTAATATAATAATAGTTGGAACTTTAATACTCCATGTATCTCAATAGAAGATCATCCAGACAGAAAATTAATAAGGAAATAATAGCCTTAAATTCCACATTAGATCAGTTTGACTTCATAGATATTTAGAGAGCATTTCATCCAAAAATTGCAGGTTACACATTTTTCTCAAATGTACCTGAAACATTTTCCAGGATAGATCACATACTAGGCCACAAACAAGTCTCAATAAATTCAAGAAGATTGAATTATATCAAGCATATATTCTGACCACAATGGCCTGAAAATAGAAATCAACTATAGAAAGAAAACTAGAAAAAAATATGTGGAGATTAAACAACATGCTTCTAAACCAGCCGTGGGCAAACTACGGCCCGCGGGCGTTTGAAATGAATAAAACTAAAAAAAAAAAAAATAGACGGTACCTTTTTATGTAATGATGTTTACTTTGAATTTATATTAGTTCACACAAACACTCCATTCATGCTTTTGTTCTGGCCCTCCGGTCCAGTTTAAGAACCCATTGTGGCCCTTGAGTCAAAAAGTTTGCCCACCCCGGTATCTAAACAATCAATGAACCTAAGAGGAAATCAAACAGGAACTTGAAAACTATCTTGAGACAAATGAAAATAAAAACACTATAACTCAAAACTAATGGGACACAGCTACAGTTCTAAGAGGAAAGTTCATGGCTATGCTGGCCTACCATAAAGCAGGAAAAATATCAAATAAACAGCTTAAATTTACACCTAAAGGGATTATAAAAATAACAGACAAAAACCAAAGTAAGTAAAAATAAATAATAAATAAATAAATAAATAGCAGAGAAGAAATAAACAAATCGAAAAGCAATAGGAAAGATTAATGAAACTAAGAGATGGTTCTTTAAAAGAATAAACAAAATTGAAAAGCCTCTAGCAAGAATCCATCAAGAAAAAAGAGAGCCGAAACCGGTTTGGCTCAGTGGATAGAGCGTCGGCCTGCGGACTGAAAGGTCCTAGGTTCAATTCCGGTCAAAGGCATGTACCTGGGTTGCGGGCACAACCCCGGTGGGGAATGTGCAAGAGGCAGCTAATCGATGTTTCTCTCTCATCGATGTTTCTAACTCTATCTCTCTCCCTTCCTCTCTGTGAAAAATCAATAAAATATATTTTTTTTAAAAAA
>NW_006297577.1:84863-93601 GCF_000327345.1 Myotis davidii
TCATAAAGGAAAGAGAGATTACAACTGACATCACAATAATAAAAAGTATCATTAAAGAATATTATGAACAATTACATGCCAACAAATTTGACATTTATAGAAACATACAAAATTGCAAGACTAAACCATGAAGAAACAGAGAATCTATCTGAATAGATTAATTACTAGCAATGAAATTGTAATTTAAAAAAAAACTCCCCACAAATAAAATCCCAGACCAGGTGGCTGCACAGGTAAATTCTACCAAAGATTTAAAGAAGAATTAATAACTATCCTTCTCAAATTTTTCCAAAAAATTGAAGAGGAAAGAACATTTCCAAACTCATTCTATGAAGCCAACTTTCCCCTGGTACACAAACCAGACAAAGACACTTTAAAAATATAACTAGAGGCCAATATCTCTGGTAAACATAGATACAAAAATTGACAACAAAATACTAGCAAACCGAATTTAACAAATAAAATGGACATCATCACCAGATATACAAGTAATCATATCTGCAAAAAAGTAATGTGGTTCATCCCATACAAAGCCAATGATAAAAATTGTATGATTATCTTAACAGGTGCAGAAAAAGCATTGCAGAAAATTTAACATTCATTTATGATAAAACTCTCAACAAAGTGGGTATTGAAGGAACTTACCTCAACTTGATTAAGGTTATAAATATATGACAAGTTCACAACTAACATCTCACTCAGTAGTGAAAAGCTGAAAGTTAAAAACAGTTAAAAAAAAAAAAGCTGAAAGTTTTTCCTCTGATTGGGAACAAGACAAGGATGCCCACTCTCACCACTATTACTAATATATCACTGGAAGTCCTAGCCACAAAAGTCAGATCAGAAAAAGAAATAAAAGTCATCCAAATTGGAAAGAAGAAAAACTCACTATTTATAGATGACATGACACTATATAGAGAAAATTCTAAAGAACCCACCAAAATTAATATAATTAATAAATGAATTTAGTAAAGTTGTAGGATGAAAAGATAATATACAGAAATCTGTTGCATTCCTATACACTAATAATGAACAATTAGAAAGAGAAATTAAGAAAAACAATCTTATTTACAACTAGAGGCCCAGTGAACAAATTCGCACACAGGTGGGGTCCGGCCGGCCTGGCCCCAAACAGGATGGATTTGAGACCAGGCCTGTCAGGAGGAGGAGACAGCAGGAGGTTGGCCGGTAAGCCCCACCTCCTATTGGAGTGGGGGGGCAATCAGGGCGTGGCCAGCTGGGGGGAGGGGCTGAGGGAGGATCAGGCCAGTTCGCTGGCTGCAGTGGGCATCATAGTGACCAGTCGTTCTGGTCGTTCTGGCATTCCAATTGCTGACTTTTTATATATATAGACTAGAGGCCTGGTGCATGAAAATCGTGCATGGGGGGGGGACAAGGGGGCCCCTCAGCCTGGCCCGCACCCTCTCCAATCTGGGACCCCTCAGAGAATGTCCGACTGCCAGTTTGTGCCCGCACTTTTAACAGATGACAGCTCCACTGTTGTTTCCTTATTTTCATGCTTAAACCCATTGGAATTAGTAGGTATTCAAAGTGTATATACATTTTATGGGGACACCCTGTATATCTCTAGTCAGCCGTGAAAGGAACCAATGGCAAATTTGGAACCCCCAGACAGGGAACCTCGCTCACTCCTCGCATGTCTCCCCACTCCACTTTCCACCTTCGAGGGCAGCGGGAGAATCAATGTTTTCTCTCATTAACTCGGAAAAGCACGTCTTGTCACCTGTTGCCTGGCAGGAGTGCACTAGGCCCCAAATGAGTGAGACTCAGTCAGGGAAGCCTTCACTCATGGGTGCCGGCACCCAAAGTGCATATTCCTCCTCTGCAGTTGCCCTGACTATCCCACCATTTCACTGAGAGGACGGAACTCCTCGCCTCTTCCGGGTTCCCAATCTTGAACGCTGACTGAAGGCACTTCAGCAAGGGCCTCCCACACCCACCAGGTGTGTCTGTCCACACCTGCTCCCACCTCAGGACCTGCATTAGCCCCACAGAGGTGATCTCGTTGCTGCACTGGCCTCCGCGGGAACAGGACATCACCACTCCGCCCTCTAACAGGCGCCCACCCTCAGCACCTAGAATACCCAGACACTCTCCAAAGGGATGTGAGCATGCCGGAGGGGACATGCAAACATCCTGTGGGAGATGTAGGCATGCTGGGGTTGATGGAAGTGTGGCGGAGGGGTGGGGGGGAACGTGTGCGCGCCAAGGTCCGGGACTGTTGCAGGCACACGCTGGGTGACAGCACACTGGGGGACATTCACACACCATCGGGGGAGGAGAGGACTGCGCACTGGAGGCCTGCGGCTTTGCAGGTCCACAAACCCCCATGGCGCAGCCAAGAGGATGTCAATCTGGCCCGCTACAGTGGCTGTCCCTGCAATCGCGCACCTTCTGGGCCAGGAGGTGGGACTTGCACAGCTACTCCTTGGTGCTGATGGCCTGCAGGTGCTACTTCTGCTTGGCCCACAGGCTCCACTTGTGCACTCACGGCTGCCACCACCGTCATGTGGGGGAGTACAGGCTGCCCTCCGCCAGCCCAGGTCCCCTGCCCAGAGGCTCTCCGTGTGTGCTGCCCACCAGCCCGGAGTGGCCTGGGAGGGGCGGGACGCCTGTGCATGCTGCCCACTGGTCCAGAGCAGATGGGGCAGGGTAGGACGCCTGGCTCTCCATGCCTGTGCACTGCCCACAGGCCCTCTGTGGGCAGGGTGGGGTGGAACACAAGCATCCCGGCCCGGCCACCACCATCTTTGTTGCAGAGTGGCCCTCGATTTGCATATTCCCTCCTTATTGACTGTGGGTACTGCCATCTTTGTTGCAGAGTTACAGTTAATTTGCATATTACTCTTTTATTAGATAGGATTGCATCAAAAGAATAAAATACCTGAGAATAAATTTAACCAAGTAGATAAAGGACCTGTACTTTGAAAACTATAAGATATGGAAGAAAGAAATCAAAGAAGACTCAAATAAATAAATTCTGCTCATGGCTTGGCAGAATTAATAGTATTAAAATGACCATAATTATTCAAAGCTATCTACAGTTTAATGAAATTCCTATCAAAATATGTATGGGCACATACTTAGATTATGGGTTCAATTCCCTAGTAGAGGAGCATGCAGGAGGCAATCAGTGAATCTCTTTCACTAGATGTTTCTCTCTCTCTCTCTCTCTCTCTGTTGCAGAGTTACAGTTAATTTGCATATTACTCTTTTATTAGATAGGATTGCATCAAAAGAATAAAATACCTGAGAATAAATTTAACCAAGTAGATAAAGGACCTGTACTTTGAAAACTATAAGATATGGAAGAAAGAAATCAAAGAAGACTCAAATAAATAAATTCTGCTCATGGCTTGGCAGAATTAATAGTATTAAAATGACCATAATTATTCAAAGCTATCTACAGTTTAATGAAATTCCTATCAAAATATGTATGGGCACATACTTAGATTATGGGTTCAATTCCCTAGTAGAGGAGCATGCAGGAGGCAATCAGTGAATCTCTTTCACTAGATGTTTCTCTCTCTCTCTCTCTCTCTCTCTCTCTCTCTCTCTCTCTCTCTCCTTTCTTCTCTATTCTCTCCTCTTTTTTCTCTCTTCTCTCTCTGAAATTAATAAGCATATCCTCACATGAGGATAAAAAGTGTTGTTGTTTTTTAAATTATGAGTGACATTCTTCTCAGAACTAGGACAAGAAAACCTAAAATGTATATAGAACTACAAATAGCCAAAGAAAACTTGAGAAAGAACAAGGTGGGAGGTATAACACTTCCTGATTTCAAACTATGCTGCAAAGCTATCATAATTAAAACAGTGTGGTACTGTAAAACAGACAAATAGATAAATGGAATAGAATAAAGCCCAGAAATAAACCTTCATTTACATGGTCAATTAACCTACAACAAAGGAATCAAGAATATACAATCAAGAAAAGACAATCTCTTCAACATGTGGTGTTGATTAAACTAAACAATTATATGGGAAAAATGAAATTGTACCACTCTCTTACACCATATACAAAAATAAATTCAAAATAGATTAAAGACTTAACTGTAAGACCTGAAACCATAAAACTCCTAGAAGAAAACATAGATAGCAAACTGTCTGACACCAATCAGTCTTAGTAATACTCTTTTAGCTATGTCCCCTGGTGCAAATGAAACATAAGCAAAAATAAACAAATGGAACTTCATAAAACGAAATAGCTCTGTACATCAAAGGAAACCATCAACAAAACAGAGAGACAACTTACTGAATGAGAAAATATATTCACAAATAACAAGGGGTTGATATCCAAAATATATAAGGAACTCATGCAACTCAATAACAAAAAAATAAACAATCCAATCAAAAATGGCCAGAGAATATGATGACACATTTTTCCAAAGAGGACACAGATAGCCAACAGAGATATGAAAAGGTGCTCAACATCACTAATCATCAGAGTCATGCAAATCAAAACCACAATTATATATAATCTCACCCAGTCAGAATGGCTATTATAAAAAAGTCAACAAATAACGTGTTGGTAAGGATTTGAAGAAAAAGGAATGCTTGTTTACTGCTGGTGGAATTGCAAATTGGTGCAACCATTATGGAAAACAGTATGGAGATTCCTCAAAAGACTAAAAATATATCTACTATATGAACCAGCAATTCCCCTTCTGGGTATTTATCTAAAGAAAATAAAAGCACTAATTTAAAAATATATATGGCCGAAACCGGTTTGGCTCAGTGGATAGAGCATCAGCCTGCGGACTGAAAGGTCCCAGGTTCGATTCCGGTCAAGGGCATGTACCTGGGTTGCCATTACTTACAATAGCCAAGATACGAAAGCAATCTAGATGTCCATTGATAAACAGATACAGAAGATGTGGTACATACAGGATGGGGCAAAAGTAGGTTTATTGTTGTGAATATGTGAAATACAGTTTATTCTTGTATTATTAGTTATTAATTACTAGAGGCCCAGTGCACAGATTCGTGCACTGGTGGAGGCGTGGCTTGTGGGGATTGGCAGCTGTGGGAGTGCTACTCATTCTGGTCAGCTGGGCTGTGTTACCACTGTGGGAGCTCACTGACCACCAGGGGGCAGCTCCTGCATTGAGTGTCTGCCCTTGGTTGTCAGTGCACCTCATAGTTCCTGTTCAACCAGTCGTTTTGGTTGTTCTGCCATTCAGTCACTGGGCTTTAATATATATAGACTAGAGGCCCGGTGCATGAAATTCATGCATGGGAAGGGGGTGTCCCTCAGCCCGGCCTGCACCCTCTCTAATCTGGGACCCCTCGGGAGATGTCCAACTGCCCAGATCCTCCTAACTTCTCTCCCTTACCAACCTGATCACCCCTAACTGCCTCTGCTTTGGCCCCACCACCATGGCTTTGTCTGGAAGGATGTCTGGTCTGATTAGCATGTTACCCTTTTATTAGTATAGATAGAGCCCTGGTGCATGGGTGGGGTCCAGCTGGTCTGCCCTGAAGGGGCTCCTGGATCAGGGTGGGGGTCCCCTTAGGGGGTAGGGCCGGCCTAGGCAAGGGGCCTGGGGTGGTTTGCAAGCTGGCCACACTCCCATTGGGGTGGGGGTCACCACTGGGGGCAGTGCTGGCCTGGGTGAGGGGCTGAGGTGGTTTATAGGCCAGCCAAGCCCCCACTGGGATGGGGGGGGTCTCTGCTAGGGGCGGGTCCAGCCTGGGTGAGGGGTTGAGGGCTGTTTGCAGCAAGCCCCGGCTTTGTCCGGAAGGATGTGCAGAAGGTCTTTGGAAGGTCTCCTGGTCTAATTAGCATATTAGTATTTTATTAGTATAGATTGTATTATTTTCCATACAAACAACTGTAAACCTACTTTGGACTCACTCTATATATACAATAAAATATTACCTAACAATAAAAGAAAACATAATATTGCCATTTGTGACAACATAAATGGACCTACGGGGAATTATGCTTAGTGAAATAAGTCAGACAGAGTAAGACAAATACTGTGTTGTTTCACTTATATGTGGAAAGTACAAAAACAAAACAAATGAACAGACAAGACAAAAACACACTCCTAGAAACAAAGACCAAAGTGGTGGTTGCCAGAGAAGAAGGGAATGGGGGATGGATGAAAAAGGTGGAGGGGAATAGTCAATAATATTGTGGTAAGTTTGCATGGTAACAGATAATTACTAGAAATAATGAGGTAAGGTTTAAAAACGTTGAATCACTATATTGTACACCTAAAACAAATATAACTAATATAATAGTATAACCAGCTATATTTAAATAAAAATAAAATAAATAAATAAAATACAAGAACAAGAAACCACACAGTCATAACAATGGACTACTTCATCTGACAATATCCCTTAATACTAGTTTGTTTAAGATTGGGGAGGACATCTTTCTGCAGGGGAACCAATCTGAGTACTAGAGTGTCTCTGGCCATGACCATCCTTGGAGCCATTCTTCCTCCTCCTAATCCAGTAATCTTCTCCAAATTGTGCTCTCCTCACCCCCTGTGAGGCCTGTGCCTCTCCTAGTAGACCGTCTCAGTCCTGCCAGGCTTTCTTAGAGGTATGAGGTCCAGTGCCCTAACCCCCCAGTCCTCTCAGTCCACAAGGAACTTTGTTTTCTCAGTCTACAAACCTGGATTGTAACCCCACTGGTGCAGCCTACTGGATCAGCTGTTGCCACATTTGTGCTCATCATCAAGTGAAATTCTTTGGGTCTGTCAGGAAAGCAATGGATTTGGCCATAAAGTCTGAGATCCTCAGTGTACAATTCAGTGTCAAGTGATCAAGAAGCAAGTTCTGAAAACCCTAAGGGTCTATGCCAGGAAAAGAAAAGATAACAGGATGTCAGGATATTATAAAAGGAACATAAAGTTAAATTTACATTAGAACAATATTAATGAAAAAATCATTCAGTGTACCTGAACTTGGAAATATTAGTCCTTGGAAAGTTAGATATATATAACTTTTGTTTTGTGAGGAGGTTTTTAAATCTCTGAAAAGACAAAGTCGGTTGCTTAGAATAGTGGTCACTGGCCAAAGGATGGCAAGATGAGCACAGAAAAAACAATTATCACTAACTGGGAGAAGTTGAGCCCATACTATCCTCAAACAGAGAAAAATTTAAGAAATATAAAAAGTCCTTATAATCCAGAAGAGGGGAAACCTCTCTAGGAGAGGTTGTTTATTAACTTTAACTAGCAAGGACTGTGGAATCTGTGGGATTCTGTCCTTGATTCAGGATGTATGCAGCAATGAGGAATAAGTCTACCTTTGTTTCTACCTAACAGCAGAAGAATTGATTCAGGGAAATCTGATGGTCAGAAACTGCCTGGAAAAGTCAGAACTACACCAACATGGAGGCAGGGAGAGGACATCTGAGGTCACACTGAGTCAGTCATCAGGTAGAAAAACGGTTCAACTAAAAGAAGTGCAAGAAGGTGTGCTCACCATGGATAATGATTGCTGGAAGGGAGACCTGCAGCAGAGCCACTTCAAGATGATTTAATTTATAAAGAAGGTAGATGTGTTATGACAAAGCCAGTCCAAGCCAAGGTGGTACAACTTATGTATCCAGGTTTTTTAGATGGGGACAGGGCGGAAGCCCATTAGGTTCAAAGAAAGGCATGGTCTTTGTCATTTGTCTGAGCCTGAACCTGCTTTGGGCTTCATTCAGCCCAAGCCTGGACTGGGTGATCCCGCCTTCTTTCCTCTCATAGCTCATTGCCAGTGCTCAACTTCTGTGATGTAGGATCAAGTCCCCTCACCTCACTTACCCCAACCTTTAGGATCAGCCATCTCACCAGCACCAACTGTGCACTCTGGCTCCCCCTAACTCCCACACACTGTGCTCTTGGAATTGCTTCCTGAGCCATTCTAGAGTTACTAATCCATACTTTATTCCTGCCTCCCAGCATTCTGTAGACCCTCTGTCCTCAGCTTTTCAGGGAGAGAGTCCTACATTTCTGTTACTTCCCCAAGACTGCAGCAGGGTGTAGCCCCAGCACAGCCCGTAAGTGAGTACCTGTAAGGGAAGCGCCTCCTTCCTCCCCAATAATAATATAATTGGGCCCAAGAAAGGCAGTCTGTATAGAAGGTTCTGGAAGACTGCCCTGCGTCCTGAGATTGGCCTGACCCCTCTCCGAATCCTGGGTAGGACTCATGACTAGGCATTGTGTGACCGAGGCCTTCCGAGAAGGTTGGTGTTAAATCTTCCTGTACGCTAGGGCTGTGAGGGTAAGGACAACTACATTTATGAGCTCTAAGGACGTCAGGCCCGGCGCAGGAATGAGGCAACTGGGCTGATGTCCCTTCTAGCAGAACAGACAGCTGGACCTAAGGAATGCAAAATTACATCCCTGCGGGTAGGCAGAGACAGAGACACGGGGAAACAAAAACAAAGCGAGATCCAATGGGGACGGCGGCAGTGGGGCACCGAGATTGCAGCTTCCATTCCAGCCCCGCGAGCTTCACTTCTCCCCCTGCTGAGCAATGACACCTCCCACCGCTACATTCTCCATTCTCGGCAGAAGCCCGCCCTCTCGCGGACTAATCTTCCCCAGCTGGTCGCGGCTGGAGCAGCCCAGCGGAGTCCAGCGGGTCGTGAGAACCACCCTATACTCGAAAGTGGGATCTGGCCGTGGTGCTGACCGAGCAGCTCGGTCCGTGGAGCGGCTTCTGACCAGACTCAGGCAGTGTCCTGCGACACTCCCTGCCCCAGC
>NW_006297577.1:93690-109771 GCF_000327345.1 Myotis davidii
TTCTTTCACATAATGGGAGGGATGGTGGAGGGAGTAAGGTCTACACTCTCTTCACCCTGTGGTGCCTTGTTCGGATGGTTGGGGTCTGGAGTCTGGGGACATTGATCCTTTTAGGTCTGCACTAGAGAAGGGAAGAAACCCTCCATCCGTGGTTGCCATTGCGGGAATTGGGAAAGAAAGGATAAGACTAGAGATATATTCTGTTGGTTGGGCAGGCCAGGAACACCCAAAGACTCCCTTAGAGGAGGTGGGCCAGAACCTTTGCTCTGCAAAGGACCCTTTGTCTCCCCAGCGTGGGGGTTGGGTGAATTGATGGTGCTCACTGCAGTTTCTGCTCTGTTCCCCACCCCACACCCACTCCAGAACACGGAGGCTTTTCCTCCCCACAATGACCTTCATTTCATCCATCAGAGAGATCTCTGCTTTCTTAATACCACCCACCTGGAAGTTAGGGTGGAGCAGGGGAAAACTTGGAAAATACCAAAACTATTAGTCAAAAATATTTTTATGTCTCGAAATCATTTCTGTAGCATATCTCAAGGTTTTTAGTTTGCTCTGTGAAACACCCAGTCACTGTTATGTTAAAAATGGAAAGAAAAGCACAGAATTGCCTTACCAAAGGGAAAAAAGAATCATAGGCGATTGAGATAGTCAGTCATCATGAAGAAAAGCAGCCAGAAAAATTATTTTATTTCCTCCATTTGCAATAAATCTATATGCATGTGCATTCTCTGTGTAAAGCATTGAGAAAGAAGGTTTATACATGTGAGATATCTCTACCACCACATTTTTTTCCATGGACACTGCTCTGGCTTCTAACCTGAACTTTTGCCTCTACTCCTGCCCCTACTTTCTATTCTCACTTACAGTGGGAGTAATCTGTTAAAACTGAAAATTGGCCCATGTCACTCACCCTTCATGTTTGGCTCCCAATGGCACATAGGATAAAGGCCAAGACCCTCCCTGACACCTCAGACCAGGTGTGGTCTACCTTGCCTATCTCCTGCTTCATCCCACTTCTTGCTCTGGTCACCTGGGCCTGCTTTTAGATCTTTAACTGTTCTCCCTCCCGTGCTCCTCAATGCTTTTTCTCAGATGTTTCCTCTACCTGGAATATGCTTCCCTCATCTTTTGCCTGGTTGTCTTCAGCTATCTTTTAGGTCTTGGTTTAAATAATACACCCTTGGATCAGAATTGATTAAGTAAGTACATGGTGTGGTTCCTGTTCTCAAGGAATATGCAAGTTCATTTTAGGGGTGAAAGACTCAATTCAAGGTCTTGGTATCACTGAGACCCATCTTAGAAAATGATGTGCATAAACTGTAAAATTAAAAATTCCAGACCCAACATCCTAATTAAGGAAACTTAGATGTAACTATATGGCTAAGATGTCTCAAAAAAACATAAATGCGTCATTTAAATAAGTAGTAGCTCTAGTTACTACAGTTGGAATCCTGAACCTTTGATAAATTTTCACAATCATTGGTGAGGGTGAAGACCAAGTAAGCCCTAGAGTGAGGCGCCAGTGATCACTGAGTGCTATAGACAAGAAGACACCAAGCTGGGGGAGGGAC
Source organism: Myotis davidii (assembly GCF_000327345.1). Classification (NCBI taxonomy): domain Eukaryota; kingdom Metazoa; phylum Chordata; class Mammalia; order Chiroptera; family Vespertilionidae; genus Myotis; species Myotis davidii. Next base: position 95,265 of record NW_006297577.1, read on the forward strand.
AGGTCTGCTTTGTCTTTTGGGCAGGGACATGGCACATAGCTTAATTCTGGACTCCACTGATAGGACTTTTTAACTAGAGGATTACAAAGCAGAATGTGCATTTTTGCAGCTGAGAACCTGGTCTTATTTGGCCTCTGCCATCAGGCAGTGACAGTGCTAGCATCTGGCTGTCCAGATAAATCCCACTATGACCCTGAAACTGTCATGGAAGGTGACTGCTCAGCCTGTCTCCATTTGGGTAGTGAGCCCTTTGACCTCTCAGAAAGTTCCTACCCAAAGAGTCATGTCCTGATAAAATATTATAATATGGAAACTGACTGGACTGAATACACACTGAATTTCATGATTGCTCCAGAATTTTGCAAGCTTCTGGTTCATTGTTGTGGATCTTAGTGCTTATTATCATATCTTGCAAAATGTTAAATTAACTCAGGAAACAGGGTGAGCAATATTAGTGACTGAGTCCAGTCTTCTACAACAATGACATTTACTTTGATCTATCATTTTCCAAGTTCAGAGTGCAGTGACATTTCCAACTATTCATGATTTTAAATCAGTTAACGTTTCCAATAATTAAGAAACCAGTAATTTTATTTATAGAGATCAATAACAAAGGAATCATCTTAGCTCTTGTGGTTGCAAAATTCTGCACACAGTGAAATAATTTTTATCATGCCTTGAAATTATTTCCAAGAGTATGGTAATAAAAACATTTTTCTAAAACAAAAAGGAATAAATTCAATAGATATCTCATAATATCTCCAAAATTTCTTGCCACAGAAATTATACTGCCTTCAATTACAATTTTTCTAAATTTTTGTTAGGTACATTTTTGCTTTTAATTTTCATTTTTATTATGCTTTTAAAAATTTCTCACGAAAACACATTTATTATTCCACTTTTAGATTTGCCATTAAGGGGGAGTTTGAGCTATTTGCTCATAAAATATCCATCATTGTTAAGAGCATAGGCTCTTATCCTGGCTCTGTCACTTACCACTCAACTCTGTATGACTTGGTCCAATCCATTGACTTTTCTGGACCTTAATTTCTTGTTTAAAAAATGGGGTTATACTACTATGCCTCTTATGAAGTTATGGGCCAACCACTCTGCCTGGTTAAGTAAATGTAACCAAGACTCAAAATGGGTTCTCGGACCCTAAAACCCAGTTAGTAATAACTATGCTTTGTGCATCCACCACCACCCCTCTAAGTACTGAGGCCTCCCTCTAGCCCAAATATAAGGCCTCCCTCTAGCCCAAAATATTTCGGTGGATCAGAAATGTGGTCTACAGGTGTAGAGTGGGAAAGGTTTGAGTACATGCCACCTGGCAGGAAGCAGAAAGCACAAAGCAGCAAGCAGCTTGAGGCACTGTCCTGCTGACCAGGATGCTCCCACCAAGAGCTGAGCTCTCACTACTCCCAAGGCCAGGTTTTGTGGCGTTCCCTGGCGTAGTGCCTGCTCCTTTTCTTATCCTTCAGTTAAAAATGTCCCAGGTGTCTGCTGCAGGGGAGGAAGCACTGTTCAGTGGGGAGTATGGTGGAGAACTGGTGAATCTCTGCAATGCCAGTTTTGCCACACCTTCTCATCCTTTATGGCTTTAATGTTGCCTAGTAGGCTGTGAGGCAGCTCTTCTGCCTGCCTCTGGATCCTCATGTTAAAGCATTTCAGAGACTTTGGAGTTGACTCTGGTCAGCTTATAGCTGTCAAACAGCTCTCTGGAGGTAGCTATAAGGCTTCCTTGTCAGTGAGTGTGAAAGGTGTGTAGGCTGGCAGGGCCTTATGCTTTCACATCTGCTTCATTACTCTTTCACAAGCTGTGGCCTGAGAGGAAGTGAATTCAGGTGCTCTCTATGGAACAGTGAAAGAGAGTCAAAGAAACTATCCCAAAATTCTCTTCTCTAATCTCTCCCTGGTCAGAATGACATAGGCCCAACCTGTAGATCACTCACTGCCATGGAGAAGAACTGAGCATGTGAAGTGGGTGCCTGTGAGTGTGCAGAGTGAGAGTTGGGGTGGTTCTCAGGCCTTGCCTTCTTTTGGTATGGTCTTGTGGGTCTCCAAATTCACCCCAAAGGTAACATATTTAAAACTAAACCCTTTCTTCTCTTCCTCAAACCAGCTCTTAGCACAGGCCCTTTCCTCATCTTCGCTCAATTCTCCATTTCCTTGCCTTTCCCCACTTCTCATTGTTCCCTTCTCTTGGTATAAATCCAGGCCTCAGTGTTTACAACTTCTGGCCTGCTTCTCTTTCTGTATTCAGTTGCTGAATCCTAGTGTTTCTTTCTTTGAAAGACCCTATAACTTGACATCTATTTTTCATGCTTATGACTACAGCCTCCATCTGGACCTTATCTCTATACAGTCAGCCAATTTTAGCTGTCTCTTTTGAGTCCTCTTTGTTCAGAGCCTCCCTCTTAATTTATTCTGTCCCTACTCAGATGAATGGTATAGACTACCAACTTCTTTATGCCACTGCTTCCACTCACTCATTCAGAAGACTTTCATACTTCTTTGTTGATCTCAGGGTAAGGCCAAAACCCTCAGGTGTGCAAATATAATCAAATTGGTAGCTATTGCACCACCTTCTCAGTTCCACACCCATGACAGACATCAACAAGAGATCTCAGCACCCTTGCCCACTGAACTCAGACTGGACATCAGAAAGCTTCTCTGGATGACAGTCCAGGCATCAATATATTTCAGTTAGGCTGTGCACAAAAGGTGATACATACCTACTTTTTCAGCCATGATGTTCTGTGTCTATCCAATATGCCTGTTCCTGACCTCATGCTTGCCTCCTCTCTTTGGCTTTCTACCATGATACTCTCTGTCCTCTCAGTGATCAAGATCTGCATGCACCATCATATGCTTGACTGTGTCTTGCCTGATGGCATCTGTGTAGATTGAGTCTTGCCTCCTCAAACAGATGCAACAGTCCTAGAGGACAGTATATGTGCCTTCCCCTCTGACTGATGGATGACACTATCTAATCCAGGAAGCAAGCTTGGGTTTCCCTTTGAGCTTTGTCTCTTAGACATAGGCGGCAACTTTTTTATTTAATTATCTGCTCCATTCACTTACAAGGACCATGATACTTCCCTATAAGGATGTGGTGCTATGTGTAGAGTGCCTGGGCCTGGAAATGGGAGTCTGACTTGGCCAGATATCTCTGAGAGGATGCTTGGGTAAGTTAAGAGATCACAAATTCAAGAGCACCAGACACTTCTGAAATCAATTTGGGTACTACAGTTGCCTTTAGTCATGTGACTTAACTTATCTCAGCATTAGTTGTCTATAAAGGCTAGATAGTGAGCATGGATAGGCTGCTCACATCTCCCTCTCTACCACCTCCAAGGAGAATCCAAGCTTAGATATCAGAGTTCAGCTCCAACACCACTGTGGGCTAGAACCATGGATACTAAGTGCCTCATGCTTTCCCCCACAACAGCTAACAGCACTGGAAGCATGGAGCTGAAGAGAGGAAAGACTTTCATCAAATCCAGCTTTCACATTTCTCATGAGAAGTCCCCAGGCCCAGCAGCAACTGCCCCAGCCTGGGACAATGCAGACCCCTGGTCAGTCTCACCTGGAGGGCAGCAGCAGATCCATGGTGAAAGAGGCCCCCAAGCCAGTCCTAATACCCACGGATATAACATATACTCCAAAAAGGGAGCACAGCCAGAGCCTGAGGGTGGTGCCTCAGACCTCTGTGGTGCCACCTTCAAATTGATATGGAAGAGCAAGACTCACAACAGTGTGTCTGGGGCTGGCAGGATGGTCGCAGCCACAAGGCAACTGGTAGGCAGCAGGAGCTTCCCAGGGCCCTCTGGCAGCCAGCGCATTATTGATTACCGCCACTTTGTGCCCCAAATGCCTTTTGTGCCAGCTGTGGCTAAGAGCATCCCAAGGAAGAGGATTTCCCTGAAACGACCCAAGAAGTGCTTTCAGAACCTATTCCACATTCGTAGAAACAAGGCTGAGAACTTGGCTTCACTGGCAACCAGGGGAAAGAGCCTGACTTCCCCTAGAATCCCATCGGAGGCTGGAGGGCACCGAGGCAAAGCCTTTTTCCCCTTGGGTGAGGGACTGGGACTGGATGGCTTGTGCCAGGACCTATCTGACAGTGAGTTCCTGCCTGACTCCTCTTTCGACTTCTGCAGGGCCCTGTGTGAGGACGTGGCTTCACTTAAGAGCTTTGACTCACTCACAGGCTGCGGGGAGATCTTTGCAGATGAAAGCTCAGTGCCATTCCTGGAGCTGAATGAGGGCTTGGAGAGCTCAGCCAAGTCATCGCAGGCCCTCGAGAGCAAGGTTTCTAGTGGCCCCTTCCAGGGCAGCATGGAGAAGCTGGTGTCTCCTGCCCAGGATGACATGTCTGACTTTGCCAAGTTCTGGGATAGTGTGAATCATTCTGTGAGGCAACAACAACACACCCAACTGAGCCCATGGCTGGATGGTCCTCAGGGAACAGATACAGCCCAGCCTGAGCTTGATTCAGCTGGGCTCATTGAGTTCCCTCTGTGTCCCTGCAGGGACCTCTTCAGTGGCTCCAAAGCCAGCTCCATAAACACAGGCACCACCAGGAGCGAGCAGCCAGAATCTGTGTCCACAAGTGATGAGGGCTACTACGATGCCTTTTCATCTGGCCTTGAGGAGGATAGGAAGGAAGCCATGAGCCCAGGTACCCCTGCAGCTGCCTTCCTTCGGGAGAGCTATAGTGGAGATGCCCTCTATGAGCTTTTCTGTGACCCTAGTGAGGGCCCTGTTGGCCTTGATGATGACCTGTGCGTGTCTGAGAGTCTCTCGGAGCCAACACTGGGAATGCCACTGTCTATTTGCAGCTTCCACATGGGGGCAGAGGAGGACTTGGCCTTGGGACCAAGCCCAGACCTGCTCAGCCAGGGTTTCTTGCAGAGCTCCTGGAAGGGCAAGGAGTGCCTGCTGAAGCTCTGTGACACTGAACTCACCATCACCATGGGTATTATCAACTGGCTTCGCCGTAGTCCTGAGCTCCATGCTCCTCCTATCTCAACCCCTGGGGATCCTGCAACCCCATTCAGGGGATTGGTGGAGAATCTGGGAGCTGGCTCTGAGAAGAAAGGTCCAAGTCTAGTGAAGCTGGAGGTCAGGGGGTCCCACGCCTCAGATGCAGGTGGGATCACAGTAAGCTCAAGACCTAGTAGGCAGGAGCTGTGGGCACATTTGGGTACCAAGAGCCTGCTTGCTGGAGAGAGCAAGGTTTTAGCACGGCCTGAGCAGGAGACGAGCTCTCTGTCCAGGGACCCATCTCTGAAGTGTTTGCAGGTCTCAGGAGAAGAAGGGACACGAGGTTGCCACGAAGGTTTGTTCTCCTCTTTGGGATCCGCAATCTCCATAGTGACAGGGACTTCTAGCCAAAACAAGATAAAAAATAAGATCATAAACCCCTTCACCTGGCCCCACTCCCAGGAGCTAAGGGCACCTGGAAAGATGGGGTGTTTTCGAGATCAGCAAAGGCCAGGTCTTAGGGAAAGTACTCTGGATACAGAGCCTTCCCTGAAAGATTGTGTGGCCAAGGTTGCAGCCCTACAGATACACTCAGACTGCAAGCCTTATTCTGTGCAACCCCCAAGGCAGGACACAAGCAGTAGGCTCTGTAGGCAGCCTCAGGCCAGGGACATTACCATTTCACAGCAGAAACAGTCTAACAGCTTTCCTGGAGTGGCTGCCATCTGTAGCCGGCCCTCCTTGACCAGCCCACTCCACAGCCCACAGGATCAGAAGTGCCCAGGCCTTTTCCTGGACATAAGCCAGCTCAGGCTGGAGCTCACCAGGCTGGATGCCCAGGCCCATGCCTCAGTGGAGGAGCAGTACTTGTAGCTCAGCTTGAAGGCCAGGAAGCAGGTGGCACCTAAGGATCAGTTGAACTTATAGTACTCTTGGCCCTGCTACCTGGCTGAGCCCCTGGGGCCACCTGTCAGGACTCATGAGCCTCACTTCATCATAGCCAATATGAGAGGGTTTCCTCTGCAAGTACCCAGAAAGCTTCTGCAGCTTCCTGACACACAGTAGAGGCCCCCAGGTCAGCCACCGTGAAACTCCCACTGCAGGATGGCCTTGTAGTCACCAGAAGCTGCATCTTTGTGGCCACATTCAAGAGAACCTAAGACCAAAATCTCCATCCTTTGTCCTTGATATGAGAACTGTGTTTGAGGAAGATGGGTTGGCAGGACTCAGGCAAGTAGGGCAGGGCATTTTATTGTGAAGGCAGAACCAACAAGCTCATCCAGACCAGGTACTGACAGCCTAAGACTAAGGAAAGCTGGGAAGCTGCCAGCACTTTCAAAATGTGCCTCACTGATTTCCTACAAGGAAATAAAGAGTCTATTCCCACTGTTAGCTGTGAAGTGGCTACACCTGGCTGTTCCTTATATAGCATGCCAGAGTGGAGCTCAGGCTTGAAACTGATGGGAAGGAAACATCCATATTGTGAATGGGAAGTGGAGGAGCCAATAAGTTTGCATAAGGGTTGAGAATAATAAATGAGTGAGTGTGGGGTCCAAGACTCAGATGTGGGACATTGAGAGTTGGTGACAGGCAAGATACAAGGCGACAGATGAGCTTTGGAGTACCCTCTGGTCCCACCCCAGCCTGTTCTCTGCTCCCAGAACAAGCAGCCATGAAGTACTGGGAGCCTGAAAGGACTTTTCTGTGTGAATAAGAAGGATCAGCTTCATCTCAGCAAGAGCCTTGAACAAACAGACACCATATATTACTGTGCAATATAGCCACCTGCCTCTGGCCAAAAATTGTCCCATAAAAACAATAATTTCCCCCAACTTGCACTCTTTAATGGGAGCCATGGACAGCATAATGTTTAGAAAGAACTGATTGATTCTCCACATCTCTTTCACTTGGGCCCTCTAAATCAGGGGTCCTCAAACTACGGCCTGCAGGCCACATGCAAATACAAATATTGTATTTGTTCCCGTTTTGGTTTTTTACTTCAAAATAAGATATGTGCAATGTGCATAGGAATTTGTTCATAGTTTGTTTGTTTTTTAAACTATAGTCCGGCCCTCCAACGGTCTGAGGGACAGTGAACTGGCCCCATTTAAAAATTTTGAGGACCCCTGCTCTAAATCATCAGCATCCTTGCCTCCCCCTTCAGGAAAACTTACCTTTAAATGGGGGCTGGACTTCTGTCATCCCCCTTCTCCCAAAGCCACAACATATCCATAGCACCAGGCATTTAGAGTAGGAAAAGAAAAGATGACCCATGTCCTCAGGAAGAAGAGGCATCCATTCTGTCCAGTGTTGGGACATGAGGTGTAATGACAGATTGCCCATCAAGGTTCTCTGTGATTAGACCCCACCTTGCTGACACTCCGCAGTGAGGCATGAAGGATGGGATGCCACAGGCTTCCTATACCATTATTTCTACAGGAAAGGTCAGCACAGAAAAGAGGTAGGTCAGCTATCTCAGGGGTGGAATTCCACACTGAGGTATGCAGTCTGACAGCTGACCACAAGCTGTGTCTCTCCTGATTGTCTGCGGCTTTGTTTCAGGTGAGAAAATGCTCTGCAGCCCTCAGTAAAAACTGCTTGCTGGGGCTGACTATGCACAGGACACAGGTGGCACGTTGTAGGCTCTAAAACTTATATCAAGGTTCCTGAGTAGATCCATCCAAACCTGAACACTGAGGAAAGTCAGGAAGGTCAGCCTTCCTGGGAAGCCACAATGATCCCTTCTCTCGGGCCTGCCACAGATAACCCCAACAGTGTTATTGGGCCTGGCTGCATTAATAATGAATCCTTCACCTCGTCCCTGCATCAGTCTAAGTTCAGTTGTCATCCTCAATGCTCAGACATGGAAATCAAGGACAGAGTGCTGATGTGACTTGCCCCTGGATGCACATGGCTAGTGAGTTGGGTTGATGGAATTTGAGTCCCGACCACTGGCTCCAAAGTCCAGCTCTTCACCAAACTCCAGAACTACTCCCACTGAGTTCTTGCAGTGAATGTCTCTTTCTTCTCTCTCTCTCTCTCTCTCTCTCTCTCTCTTTCTCTCTATTGTCTAAAGTTTGTCTTTTTCCCTGCTTGACCCCTCTGCCCCAGCCATTCCCACCCTGCGCAAGCCCCCACCACCCCAGTGTCTGTGTCCATTGATTATGCTAATATACATGCATACAAGTCCTTTGGTTGCTCTCTAACCCCGCCCGCCCACCTCCCCTGCCATTTGTCTCTGGACCTAATTTTGTTCATCAAATTATGTTGATCATTATATCTCACATATGAGTGAGATCATGTGATATTGAATGTCTCTTTCAAAGCCTTCACTTCTCCTTTCTTCAAGGGCACAGATGTCTGAGCACCCTCTGAGTGCCAGCCTTGTGTCTCCCTGTAATTAGGCTTAAAACTCCAGGGGACAAGGAATGCCTCTCACTCTCAGTCATAGCCCTGTCACTTTGTACTGCACCTGAGCAAAGCAGGTATCCAATAAATAGTTGTAGAAAGAATGAAATATCAAAAGGCTGCACATGATTTTCTGACTTATTGATCGCGAGGCATGTGTCTGGAGAGTAGCCCATTTAAGGTTTTACCTTGGCAGAAATACTAATGGAGCATTTCCTTAAAGTCACACTGACTGGTGATGACTGGGGGACGGGGGAGGTGGAGTGGAACCCAGCCAGCCAAAACCACTGGGAGGACAGGAACCAAGGCGGTTGAGGCATGGTCAGGAGGGGGCAATGCCTTGCTATGCAGTGACCCATAGTATGGCAGCAGAAATAAGGAACTAGGGTGGTGCCTACACTGGCCCAGTGTATCTCAATCTGGGGAGCATCTTAGACTAGTATGGCACCATGGAGATTCTCGTTCTCAGAAATCTGGGGGGAGGTCCTAGCAGTAGCCTGCTAGGCACCTTGCTGGAAGAATGGGGGAAAGTGTGACCTTTCTCTTGTGTGCAGTAAATCCAAGCCTCCTCAATCCATGTCTCTCTTCACACCCCATCCCTCAGATTGCCCTCCCCGGCAAGAGAGGCCCAGGCAGCACTAGTCTGACTGGCATCTGTAGGCCTCAAGGATATCTTTAAGGTGACCCACTAAGGGGAAACAGGGGAGCTTTGGAACCAGTTTCTAGGATAGGCACCCAGTCTAATTCTGGAAGTGGAAGAGGCCTAGACAAGGCATTTTCATAACTCTGGTCATTTCTAACCCTCTCATTCACTCATGGCTGTAGAGGTTACAGGAGGTTTGAGGTTTTGTACCTGGTAAAGTGCATTCTACAAAGTAGGTCCAGTTTTCCCCAGCTCACAGCTGTTCCACGGAGCCCAAGTGACTAACGCAGGGTCACACAGTGGTAAGTTGGGAGCTGGGATTCAACCTGTGTTCTGTGCCTTCCAACCTTTCACCATTGCCCTAGGAACTTGGAGATGCTAGAAAGGAGCCAGGCAGCCTCCAGCCTACTCTAACAGTGGGGGAGGCTTGGGCTTTACAGCAGGTTTTCTCAGGTGTGGGGGTGTTGATGGTGGTGGTGAGGCGGGTGGGCCAGGAGGGCAGGGAATAAGGCAGAGGGAGGTGCCCCAATAGGGTACACTGGCATAGGTTGGAGAAGAGCCTGTGCATTACATCAGGGATGTTGCTTACCTTACCTGGTTTTTTATTTTACATTTGTAATGGAAAGGGGATAAAGAAAACTCAAAAGGCACAGAAAGGAAAACAATGAAAAGTGAGTCTCCTTTCTTCCTCCTTTACCCTGTTATTTTTATTATAAAATGAACTGTCTCTTAGTAAAAAATCCAAACACCACAAAGTGCTGAACCTTTTCTCCCTGTCCTCCTCAAACACTGGGTGTGTCCTCAGACACTTTCTATGCCCATGGCATAAACATGCATGAACTTTAATCTTTTTTACTACACAGCAGATTGCATACATCTTCTTAGCAGACACCAGTAGCAGGCAGTTTCTCCATTCTCTTGAATAACTGTACAGCAGTCTCCTGTAGGTAGCAATTAATTTAAGCACTCTCCTGTAGATGGATATCCAAGTTATTTACCATTTTGCTGTTATAAACAATGCTTCTCTTACTCTTTTACTCTCCTAAATGTTCTCTATTAAAGCCCTCTTTAAAACTATAGAATGAAACTTACCTAAACAATGAAAAGATGCATTGAAAAAAAAGAACAATGCATTCTGTTATCTTGCTTTCATGTCTTCACTCAACTGCCCAGTTGTCCTGAGGCCCTAATGTTATTGGTCTTGAATCCATGCTGATTCAGACACACATCCATATTTCAGAGGGGAAAGGTCTTTTGTTTTAAATAACATGTAAGACCTTACATGTTGCCATTCCCCTCCTTACAACAAGAAAAATCTGGACAAACTGAGTATCTATGACTTTTCTTGATCTGTCAGAGGTTGTAGGGCAAACAACTTCTCTGAATTCTGGAGAGACAAGTGTATCCAGAGATAAATAATAACCAAGACAGGAGCAGAAACCTCAAGATGCCAAAAACTGGTAGGAACAGTTAGAGAGTAATTTTGACAAATTGTTTCTTGCTAATTAAGACTCTGGGAGTGGGTGGCAGGATAGTAAAAGGGAGGCCTATACTTTTATAGGCTTTTCCTCCAGAAATCACACTACTTTTCAAGGTGAGGATAGAAAAATATCTCCTCATGGGCTTGGCAGAGGGAGAGCAAGAATAGCCATTGTGAAACCCCCCAGACCATTCTTTCTAACAGGTCTACTCTTAAAATCTTCTCCAACTGAAGGAAGGAACAGTCCTCCCCAGCTTTCTCATCTCACATAATATAAATAGGTAAACAAGCAAGTGAGAGTCAACTAGGAGATAATTTCAAGAAAACAAACTGGAAATGGTAGGCCAGAAATGTATAGGACTTCTGAAAATTTAACCCCACCCACAAGGCACAGACCTACAAAAGACTGAGACCTAAGTAGAATCTTAGAAGATAATAGAATAACCCTCCCCTCCTTACCCCACTCACTCACCCTATCAACTCATGAATAAACCTCCAGTAATAATAATAGTGGATTACAAGTAAAAGAGACAAAGATTCTCTCCAAGGACCAGAATAAAAGAAAATCACAAGAATGGAGAATAAAAGTAAACCCACTAGAATAATATCAAGTCTCTGGTGCCTATATCTATGACAGATTAGCTAGGTTAACATAAATTCTTACTACTAAAAGCCTATTTACTTCAGTATCTATTACCCTTTATAACATATCTGGCTTTCAACAAAAAATTATAAAACCTACTAAAGGCAAGAAGAAACAAAGTCTGAAGGACAGAGTTATCATCACAATCAGACTCACAGAAGTTGGAATGATCATGTAATGATTATAAAATAAGTATGGTTAATATGTTTAGAGCTTTAATAAGAAAAAGTAGACAATATGCAAGAACAAGTGGTAATATAAGTTGACAGGAAGTATTCTAAGAAATAAATCAACTGAAAATGCTAGAAATCAGACACTGTAACAGCAGTGAATAATTCCTTTTATAGGTTCATCAATAGACTCAACATAGTTGAATAAAGAATCAGGGAGTCTTATTAGAAAATATCTTAAGATAAATAAAATGGATACTAAAAATAATAGTTTTTCTATTACTTTTTTAGTAAGCAACCCAAAAGTTGGTTTCTTGGAAAGATCGACTAAATTAAAAAATTTTCAACTAGATTAACTGAGAACAAAAGACACAAAACTCAAAATAGTAAAATAAAAAATAAAAGTTGGGGGAAATGATACCAATTTTACAAAACTAAAAATGACTATAAGAGAATGTTATAACCATTTATGTCAACAAATTGGATGACCTAGATGAAATGGGAAAATTCCTAGAAACACACATCTACCAAATTGGATCATGAACAAGTAGAAAAGCTGAATACACCTATATATAACTAGTAAGGAAATTGAATCAGTAATTTTTGATTATGCAACAAAGAATAGTCCCAGACAAGATGACTTCACTAGTGAATTCCACCAAACATTTAAAGAAGATTTAATAACATTCCTTCTCAAACTCTTCCAAAACAATAGAAGAGGTAAAAACCATTCTAACTCATTTCACGAGGACAGCACTGCCCTGATACCAAAGCCAGAAACAGACAGTACAAGAAACTATACCCCAATATTATTTATAAATATGTAGATATAAAAATTTTCAATATAATACTAGCAAACTGAACTCAACAGCATATTAAAGAAATTACAGCTGAAACCGGTTTGGCTCAGTGGATAGAGCGTCAGCCTGCGGACTGAAGGGTCCCGGGTTCGATTCCGGTCAAAGGCATGTACCTTGGTTGCGGGCACATCCCCAGTAGGAGATGTGCAGGAGGCAGCTGATTGATGTTTCTCTCTCATCAATGTTTCTAACTCTCTATCTCTCTCCCTTCCTCTGTGTAAAAAATCAATAAAATATATTTTTTTAAAAAAGAAATTATACAAGAAGACCAAGTAAGTTTTATTCTTGTTTATTTAACATACAAAAATCAGATCAATAAGATGAAAGGAAAATAGCACATGAATATTTCAATTAATGAAGGAAAAACATTTGATAAAGTCCATCACCCTTTCATGAATAAAAATACTGAACAAACTAGAAATAGAAGGAAATGTTCTCAACATGATAAACATAATTTATTAAAAACTCACAACTAACATTATCCTAAATGGTAAAAGACCGGAAATTTTTCCTCTAAGATCAGGAACAAGACAAAGATGCCCACTTAAATCCCTTCTTTAAATGTAGTATTAGACGTTTCAATTTGAGTAGTTAGGCAAGAAAAGAAAATGTATCCAAATTGAAAAAGAAGTAAAATTATTTCTGTTTACAGATCATATAATTTTGTATGTAGAAAATTCTAAAGATCCACAGGAAAAAACCTTAAAGCTAATAAATTACTTCAGGAAGTTGCAGGATACAAAATCAACCCATGAGTATCAGTTGCAATTTTGTACACTAGCAAAGAAAAATTAAAAAAGTTAATACAGCAATTTTATTTACAATAGCTTAAAAATACTTAGGGATACATTTAACCAAGGAGGCAAACAATTATACATTGTAAAATATAATACATTGCTAAAACAAAATTTAAAAGACATAAATAAAAAGACATTCCATGTTCATGGATTGGGAGACAATATTGTTAACATGACAGTACTGCCTAAAGCAATCTAAAAATTCAATGCAATCCCTATGAAAACTGCAATAGCTTTTTTTCCCTTTGAAGAAATAAAAAAAGAATTCAAAGATCCATATGGAATCTCAAAGTATGTAAATAGCCAAACAATTTTGAAAAACAACAAAATTATAGAACTCATACTTCCTGACCTGAAAACTTACTTCAAAGCTACAGTAATCAAAACAAGGTGCTACTGGCATACAGAACACAAGACTCCAATACAGAAACAAGAAATAAAATTATACATATTTGGTATTCTTTGACAAGGATTCCCAAACTATTCAATGGAGGAAGGATTTTTTTTTAATTAATGATGGAAAAATTAGATAGTTACATGCAAAAGTATTAAGTTGGATCCTAACTATATACCAATACAAACATTAACTCAAAATGGATTGAAGATCTAAATTGAAAAACTCTAAGTATATTAGAACACATAAGGGAGTCTTTATGACACTGAATTTGGTTTTGACTTATATATGACACCAAAAGCACGGGAAACAATATAAATAAATAAAGAACTTCATGAAAATTAAAAACTTTTGTGCATCAAAGAACACTATCAACAAGTGCAACCCTTGCCAAGTTAGGAGTTAGGGCACATACCTGGTTTGTGAATTTGATCCCCAGTCAGGGCATGTATGAGAGGCAATCATTCAATGTTTCTCTCTCACTTCAATCTTTCTCTCTATCCCCCTTCCTCTCTCTCTCTCTAAAACAAAACAAAACAAAAAACAATAAAAACATATCCTCAGGTGAGAATTTTTTTAAAAAAGTACAACGACAACCTATGGGGTAGGAGAAAATATTGTCAAATCATGTCTGATAAAAGATTAATATTTATAATATATAAAGAACTCCTATAACTCAACAACAAAAAGATAAACAATTTTATTTTAAAAGGGGGCAAAGGCCTTTTGGAAAATAGACATTTCTCCAAAGAAAATATACAAATGACCAGTAAACACAGGAAAAGATGCCTGACATCACTAATGATTAGGGCTATGCAGATCAAAACCATACTGAGATATTACTTTACAATCCCAGGGAGCCCTCAGGGGATGTCCGACTAAAGGCTTAGGCCCCCAAGGGATCAGGTCTAAACTGTTAGTTAGACATTCTTAGTGCTGCTACGGAGGTGGGAGAGGCTCCTGCCACCACAACTGTGCTGGCCAGCCATGAGCCAGCTTCTGGCTGAGTGGCACTCCCCATATGGAAGTGCACTGACCACCAAGGGGCAGCTCCTGCATTGAGCATCTGCCCCCTGGTGGCCAGTGCGCATCATAGCAACCGGTCATTCTGCTGTTCAGTCAG
>NW_006297577.1:110010-117792 GCF_000327345.1 Myotis davidii
TTAGAGAGAGTGAAGGGGAAGGGAGAAACACATTGATTGGTTGCCTCCTGTACATGCTTTGATAGGGAATGGGGATCAAGCCAGCAACTGAGGTACATGCCCTTGACTGGAATCGAACCTGGGACCCTTCAGTCCACAGGCTAATGCTCTATCCACTGAGCAAAACAGGCTGCAGCTTAATTCATTTACTTTTAATTTATATGTGTCTTTATATTTAAGTGGGTTTTGTTTTTGATTCACCCTCATAATCTGTCTTTTAATTGGTGCATTTATGCCACTGATTTTCAGAGTGCTTACTGATAGAGTTACTACCATATCAAGCGGCTTCTGGGTCTTCTGGGGCTGGGTTGCCCTGGATGGTGGCATGCTGGCGGCTCATGCTGTCCCGTTCTGCCTGCAGTATGCAAATTAGCCGCCATCTTTGTTGGCAGTTAATTGGCATATCATGCTGATTAGCCAATGGGAGGTGTAGCAAAGGTACGGTCAATTACCATGTTTGGCTATTATTAGATAGGATAGGAGCATTAGTCACCATAGTCAAAAGGTAGAAACAACCCAAATGTTCAACAATTCCATTCTATATTTGTACCACATTTTTTTCATACAATGGAATATTATTCAACTTGAAAAAGATATTAATTTTGATACATGTTACAACATGGATTCATTTTGACAACATCATGCTAAGTAAAATAAGGCAGTCACAAAAGGACAAATATTGTATGATTCCACTTACATGATGTACCTAGAATAGGCAACTTCATAGAATAGAAAGTAGAATATAGGTAACCAGAGACTGGCAGTAGTGGGGAAGAAAAATAGTATGTTTTTGTTTAATGGGTACAGTGTTTGTTTGGAACAATAAAAAAAAGTTCTGAAAATGTATAGTGTAATTATTTGATAAAATTGTGAATACACTTGATGCAACTCAATTGTACAGTAAAAATGGCTAAAATGGTAAATTTTATGTTATGCATATTTTAGGGCAACCACAAAAAGGAGCTTAAACTGAATATAAATTAGATGTTAAGATGGAGATAAATGGAATCAAATCAGATACTTAAAACCAGAAAAGGTAGAAAAAGTGTGTGAGGGATGAAGGGGAAGTTTCAAAAAAAATGGAATGAATAAGTACACTTACCAAAAATGACAGATTTTACTCCAATTATAACAACAATAATTTTAAATGAGAACACCAGATAAAAGAATGAGAACATGAGAATGGATTTAAAAAGATCCACCTACATGTTGTCTACAAGAAACTCACTTAAAATATGACATACATAGGTTAGAAGTAAAAGTACAGAGAAATTTATACCATGCTAACACTAATCAAAAGAAAGTAGGAGTAGCTTACTACTAGTAGTTTCAGACAAAACTAATTTTACAACAAGGAAGATTATCATAGGTAAAAAGGACAATTATATAATTACTAGAGGCCTGGTGCATGAAATTCATGCATGGGGGTGGGGGTGGGGTCCCTCAGCCCGGCCTGTACCCTCTCCAATCTAGGACCCCTCGGGGGATGTCAGACTGCCTCTCAAAATCCAGGACCACTGGCTCCTAATCACTCACCTGCTTGCCTGCCTGATTGCCCCTAACCCCTCTGCCTGATCGCCCCTAACTGCTCCCCTGCTGGCCCGATTGCCCCTAATCACCTCTGCCTCACCCCACACCGGGACCCAGGATTTTCTCCTCTGGCTTGTCGCAGGCACCTGGGACCCGGGCTTCCCTCCCTCTGGCCGGCCACAGGCACCCAGGACCCAAGCCAGCTTCACCTGGACTGGCTGCAGCTGCAAACGCTGGCACCCGGGACCACAGGGCGGGTGGCTTGTCCCTCTCCTGGGCTGATGCCACAGACACTGGCTCCCAGGACTGTGAGGCGGAAGGCTTGTCCCTCTCCCGGGCCACAGCCTGTCTGGTCCTCATTCCTCTCTTGTAAGCTCATTTGTGCCTGGCTGATCCCCATTCCTCTCTCTGAAGCTCATTTGTGCCTGGCTCGTCCCCATTCCTCTCTCCCCAGTGTTGAGTGTCTGAGCCATTACAGCAAGATGGCATGAGGGTGTGACAACCATTTGCATATTAGCTTTTTATTATATAGGATAAAGACATTAACTCTCCAAGAAGATATAACAATCCTAATGATATGCACAACAGTAGAACATCAAAATACATGAGGCAAAACTTGATTGAGCTAAAAAGGAGAAACAGATAAGCCCATTATAGTTGGAGACTTTAACACTACTTTGTCAGTAATTGATAGATCAAACAGGTAGGAGATCAGTAAGGATACAAAGGACCTGAACAGCATTATCAATCAAGTTGATCTAATTGACGTTTACAGAACACTCTATCCAATAATAGCAGAACACACCTTTTCCTCAAGCATACATGGAACATTTATGAAAACAGACCACATTTGGGCCATGAAACACAACTTAACATATTGAAAGGTATAGTAATTATACAAAGTATTTTTCCATGAAGGCACAGATTAAAAATTCAAAATCCACTGTATATGTATCAGGGACTAAACAAATAAGTAAAGGGATGATAGCTAGAAGATGGTGGGAGCCAGGTTCTCACTGTTGGAGTTGAAGTTCACAGATAAGCAAGGAGAGCAGGGGTAGAGTCAGAGACGTTAGTATGAACTTGTGTTTAGATTAATGTAGGTACTGTTAGACTAATATAAACCTAGTTATAGATATCTGTGTACATTCAGTTTATTATACATACAAATATGTCCTAGCTCTGTCTACTGATAGGCCCTAAAAGAAATGATACCACAGTAAATGGAGCATATCCAGCCCCTAGAACTCAGTTTATAATACTATTCTCTAATAACAGAACCTTTTCTTTTTGTAGAAGCAGCTAATTCAAGGACTAGAGAGAGAATATACAAGATGAGCCCAAAGCATCCGAAAGTAAACACACACACACACACACACACACACACACACACACACAGTGATGGAAGGGACACAGAAGACAAATGAAAAAGCTACCAATGACTAAAGCTTAAACAATATGAGCAACAAAACAAATAATATAGTACTGCACTGTAGGTCAAAGAATGTGTAAGCTGTTCTTATTGACCTGCTTTTAGAGTGCAGTGTAGAAAGAGGGTATAAAGTAACTTTATAGTGCATAAACCCAGAAAATATTTTCCTAGCTAAGTAATTAAAGATAAATCCTATTGAAATCATGTACTTTTATATTACATAGTGAGAATGACACTTTAGTTCTATAGTCTTTCTTCCAAAAAACCATCCCTCAGTCTAATGACAACACACACACAACCACATAGATACATATCAGACAAATCCAATTTAAGGGACATTCTATAAAATACCTTCTCAGTATTGCCAAATCATCAAAACAGGAAGTCCAACAAACTGACATATCCCCTAAGAGACTAAAGGGACATGACAATTAAAGGTAATGTGATACTGGAGGGACACCAAATTTGAATGCTCCATTAAATTGAATAACACCATTCATCCTGCCCTGATAATTCCAGATACCCCATCCCATGAGATTCACAATGAGCCAGAACCATTTTCAACTGTATTTTCACAAAAATAGCCAGCCTCCACACATACTATGGGCATTCCTAAAATTTGTCAAAGGTTCACAAACCCCAAACAAGAAACGTCTGACCTGGGCATGCCCTGTACTTGTTTAAGTGACCCCAGGTGCTGCACAAGTGGCAGATGACCTTCATTTGCAACTTAGCTTCTTCCAGGCACCATTAAGCCTGGCACAGGTGGCAACCATATGCATATCACTTTGTAGCACTTACCAAGGAGCTCTAGGGCAGGGACACACACTGGCTGACTTGTCCTGCGCTGGAGCCCCTCCCAAGAGGCCCTAGAACCAACATACCTGGTGGCCAGTGTCAGGCTACAATAGCACACCACCAAGTTAGCTCCACAAATGACAAACCCAAAAGGTAGTCTAGTCAGCCACCAGAGACCCACTGGAGTGAGTCCCACTCTGTGAGGTCAGTCCTTGCACAGAAGCCTGACTGCTGTGGTCATAGCAGTCCTCACAGTCAGTCAGCCAGCCTAAGGGTCAAACCCACCAACTGACATGCTGGCAAAAATCAAGACTCAACTACAACAGCAGGGCACACACAACCCCCACAATGACATTCATGGAGAACCTGACTCAGGTAACCAGAAAGATGGAGCAACTGGGCCCCATAGGACTCCTACTACATAAGGCCTTGCTGAAAAGACTAAGAAATGTGGAAGATTATATATATACTAGAGGCCTGGTGCACAAAAATCTGTGCACTGGGGCAGGTCCCTCAGCCCGGCCTACCCCCTCTCCGTGTCCAGGAGCCCTCAGGGGATGTCCTACTGATGGCTTAGGCCCGCTCCCCATGGGGAGCGGTCCTAAGCCGCAGTCTGGTCTCCCTCTGCGGGAAGCGACCAGGCTGATCAAGAGAAGGCGCCGACCCCATCACCCTTCTGCTGATTCCACTGCCGGCTGTGGCAGCTGCGAAGCCTGAGCCCTGGGCCTCACAGCCACCAGGGTTCACATCTGCCTGAGCCCTGGGTCTCAGCCCTGGGCCTCATAGCTGCCTGAGCCCATGGCTGCCTGAGCCCAGCACTGCTGTGAACCCTGGGCCTCACAGCTGCTGTGGCTTTGTTCCGATGGACATCCAGATGGACATCAGGAAGACATCCGCCCTAATTAGCATATTACCCTTTTATTAGTATAGATCACGTGAAAACAAACACAGAGAGGGAGCCAAACACAAAGAAGCAGCCAAAATGAGAAGACAAAGAAATATGCCCCAAATAAAATAACCAGACAAAACTGAAGAAAAAGAACTAAATGTAATGGAGATGAGGAATTTACCTAATTCAAAGTTCAAAACACTAGTTATAAGAATGCTCAAGGAACTTAGAAGAGTGGATAGGTTTAGTGAGAACTTCAACAAAGAGGTAGAAGAGAGAGGCAAGAGGGCTGCAGAGTAGCTGGAAGGTGCATGTCCTTGCTCCCAGCAAGTGACCAAATTTATAGTTAAAATACTGTGAAATCAACTTGAAAAAACAAGCAATTGGACATATTATATCTAAGGAGGGCTAAAGAAACCACATAGAGACTGGTAAGAGGAGTGAGGTATGGAAAGGGGAAGACCCCTGGAGCAGGTGCAGCAGCTGAAAGTCCCAAATGATTTCGGACCCAAAATTTCCTCCTCTTGGGAGTATGGGGCCTCAACTCCACACAGAGATCCAAAATCTAGGGCAGAGAAAAAATTCCTGAAAAAAATGAAGATTTGCTGGAGAGAATCCTGAAGACTTGCTCGAGAGAATCCTGATAAATGAGGACTGAAAGTGGAGACTGCATAGAGACTGGTAGGAGGGGTAGAAACATGAAAAGGCTGGCTGGGCTCTGCAACTGAAGTTCCAGAAAGATATCTCAGCTGTGGGGGGTTCCATTGAGAACTCTCATGTCTAATCTCCAAGTTGGGCCATCCAGCAGAGAGGACCAGAACTGAGATGGGTCCCCACATGACATCTGGCTGTGAAAAGCAGCAGGGTTTCTGCCTGCCAAGGAGAGTCTGCTGGAAATGCAGGCACCCTCTTAAATGGCCAACATACAAAATTCTGGCAGAGGGAGGGCAGAGTGAGGGCAAAGTGAGGGCAGAGTGGACTGGAGCATGCAAGCAGAAGCCAGGGTAGGGGAATTTGGCATTAGAGCTCAGAAGGAAGACACCCTGTTTTCCTGTGCTGAGCCATTCCCTCACACTGAAGAGGTCATTTTTCTCACAAAGACATTAGCTATACAGCCAAAGGGGAAGAGAGTAGACCCACAATATTGGGAAACACCTTGCCTCATGGTATGGAGTTTCTGGGGTCCAATAAGAGACTGAGAATAACAATTAGTCTCCAGGCAGAAGCAATTGCCCCACCCTGTTGGGAAAAACTCTAGCCACACCTGTGGATGATTGCCTGATGGCTATTCATGACTAAATGCAATCAGTCTGAAAGCAGAGAGGTCTCTGGGGGCTTAGAGTCTTTGCCTTATCTAATGAGTCAGAAACAGCATTTGCTGTCCTGCACTAGAGATTGAGAGGCGTAGCAGATCTACCTAATACATAGTCACAAACCGAAACAGGCAGCCAAAATGAGGAGACAAAGAAACAAACTGCAATTGAAAGAACAAGAAATTCTCAAGAAGAGAGAAATGAAATGGAGATAAGAAATTTATCTGATATAGAGTTTAGAATATAGAGTTTAGAATAATGATGGTAAAGATGCTCAACAGCATGGAAAAGATATTGTAACTACAAAAAAGAAGTAAAGAATGACAAATAAAGAATACATTTGAAGGAATATACAGCATCTTAGGGGAAGCTGAAGATCAAATCAGTGAATTAGAAGACTAGATAGAAAAAATCAGAGAACCAAAAAGAAAAAACAATTAAAAAACAGGAGGAAAATTTAAGGGAGCTGTGGGACAACATGAAACATAACAATATTTGCAAAATAGGTGGGCCATAAGAGACAGAAAGGAAGAAAGGGATAGAGACTGTGTTTGAAGAATTTATGGCAGAAAACATCACTGACCAGGTGAAGAAAAAAGTCAAACAAGTTCAGGGGCACAGTGTCTCAAGCAAGAAGAATTGAAACAGGCCCACTCCCAGACACATCATAATTAAAATGCCAAAAATTAAATCAAAGAGAGACTCTTAAACTATTACCTAGAAAGGAGCTCCCATAAGGCTGTCATCTGATTTATCATTAGAAACTTTACAGAGCAGAAGGGAATGGCATAAAGTACTCAAGGTAAAGGAAAGCAAGGATATGCAACCAAGATTACTATATCCAGCAAGGCTATCATTAAAAATAGGTGGTAAAATAACTTCCAAGGCAAGACAGCATTCCAAGAAATACTATAGGGACTACTGTAATGAGAAGAAGAAAGAGACAGAGAAACATATGCATACAAAATTAAAAGGGCAATAAGAAAGTACTTATCAAAAATAACCTTAAATGTAAATGGACTAAATGCTTGAATCAAAAGACATAGGGTGGCTGAATGGATACAAATACATGACCCAATGATATGATGTTTATAAGAGTCCCTCCTCAGAAAAAAAGACTCACACAGGATGAGACTGAAGAGATGGAAAATATTTTTCCATGCAAATGGAAAAGAAAAAAAAAGCTAGGATAACAATACACATATCCAACAAAATATACTTCAAAATGGAGGCCATCACAAGAGACAACAAAGTACTTCACATAATACTAAAAGGATAGATCCACAAGAGATATAACCCTGGAAAACATATATGAACCCAACATAGGATTATATATATCCATATGTAATAAAAGAGAGACATGGTAATTGGCGTACGACCGCTACCCTTCCCATTGGCTAATCAGCGAGATATGCAAATTAACTTCAAGCCAAGATGGCGGCCAGCAGCCAGGCAGCTTAAACTGAACATGAGGCTTACTTGCTTCAGTGACGGAGGACTCCAACGTTTCCCGCCTGCCTTGCCAGGCTCTGAGCTTGCAGCTTAAGAAACATTGTAACAAATATAGAAGCTAAACAAAACCCTAGAAACCTGCTTTCAGCCAGCTGGGCCTCAGAACTGGAGTTGCAACAGTGTTTCAATTATAGAAGCTAAACAAACCAGATACCTACTTTCAGCAGCAGAGGTCTCAGAGCTGGAGCCGAGCCTCAGAGCTAAAGCCGGCTCTCAGCTCCAGTGACAGCCATAGAAGGTAAATAAATCCCAGAATAAAAAAAAAAAGA
>NW_006297577.1:118163-121466 GCF_000327345.1 Myotis davidii
GGTGGCATCACAACCTCCCAATCCGCCCTGCTCTGTGCATGACAGGGGGCAGCGCCCCAACTCCCCAATTGGCCCTCCTCTGAGCATGACCAGAAGCTGCACCTAGGGATTGGGCCTGCCCTCTGCCACCCAGGAGCAGGCCTAAGCCAGCAGGGCGTTATCTCCCGAGGGGTCCCAGACTTCGAGAGGGCACAAACCAAGCTGAGGGACCCCCCTTCTCCCCAAGTGCACAAAGTTTTGCGCACCGGGCCTTTAGTATATATATATAACTGAAGATTTTAAGGGAGAGATCAACAACAATACAGTCACAGGAGGAGACATTAAAACTCCACTGATTTCACTGGATAGATCTTCCAGACAAAAAATTAACAAGGAAACAGTGATTCTAAAGAACACACTGGATCAGATGGATTTAATTGACATTTATAGAACATTTCACCCCAAAGCTGAAGAATATACATTCTTCTCAAGTACACATGGATCATTCACAAAAGTAGACTATATGTTAGGACACAAAACAAGTCTCTACAAGTGCATGAAGTTTGAAATCATATCTGCATCTTCTCAGATCACAGTGGAATGAAATTAGAAATCAACTACAGTAAAAACTCCCCAAAACATTCAAAGACATGAATGATAAATAGCATATATTTAAAAAATTAATGGGCCTCCTGCTGACCTGCTGCTGCAGCCACAGTCCCTGTGCATCCTGGCACCTGGACCCGTCGGTGAGAGGAAAAATGGGAGACAAAGAAATAACCCCAAAAGGAAAGAAAAGGAGGAATCGCCAGAAAAGGAACTAAATGAAATGGGGGCGTGCAATTTTTAAAAATTTTTAAAAAATAATTCAGAGTAAGGGACATACAGTTCATAAACTGGATGGATGAGAAAATCAAAAACTTATGTGAGACTCAAGGGGAAGTCAAGAATGATATAGCTACAATAAAAAACATTATGGAAGGTTTCAACAGTAGATTAGAAGTGGCAGACCCCATTAGTGAGTTAGAAGACAGGATTGAAAACACACCCAATCTGAATAGCAATTGGAAAATAAATTAGAAAACAGGAGAGCCTAAGAGAACTTTGGGACAACATGAAATGAAGCAACATACTTATAATAGGGGTGACAGGAGGACAAGAAAAGGAGCAAGGGATTAGAAAACCTATTTGAAGAAATAATGACAGAAAATTTCCCTGATCTGGGGGAGAAAAAACTCACACAAGCACAAAGTCCCAAACAAGATGAACCCAAAACGTCCCACACAAAGACTTGTTGTAAGTACAATGACAAAGTTAATGACAAAGAGAGAATCTTAAAGGTTGCAAGAGAGGGACAGAGAGTTACTTACAAGGGACCACACATTAGATTATTAAATGATGCCTCAACAGAAACACCTCAGGCCAGAAGGAAATGGAATGAAGTATACAAAGTAATGCAAAGCAAGGGACTGAATCCAAGAATACTCTATCCAGCAAGGCTATCATTCAAAATTGAAGGGGAAATCAGGAGCTTTGCAGGAGAAAAAAGGCTAAGGGAGTTTATTACTATCAAGCCAGCAATGCAAGAAATGCTAAAGGAACTGTTGAGAAAAAAAAAAAGAAAGAAATAGCAAGGGAAGAAAGAACACAGGCACAAAGAATAAAAATGGCAACAAACAAGTACCTACCAATAATTACCCTACACATAAATGGATTAAATGGTCTAATCAAAATATATAGTGTGGCTGAATGGATAAGAAAAATGACACATATATTTGCTGTATACCAGATATCACCTAAGAAAAAGGACTTACACAGACTGATAGTGAAGGGATGGAAAAAAATTTTTCAGGCAAATGGAAAATAAAAAGAAGCTGGGGTAGCAATACTTACATCTGACAAAATAGACCTCAAAGTGAAGACCATAACAAGAAATAAGGAAGGGCACTTCATAATACTACAGGGAGCAATTCAACAAGTGGATACAACTCTGGTAAACATATGTGCACCCAATACAGGAGTATCCAAATACATAAAAAAAACTTCTGGAAGGTATCAAGGTAGAGATGGACAGCAATACAATCATAGTAGGGGACTTTAGTACTCCATTGACACCACTGGATAAATCAGTAAAGAAACAGCAATGCTAAATTACTCACTGGATCAGAAGGAATTAACTGACATCTTCAGAACATTTTATAACAAAGCAACAGATTATATATTCTTCTCAAGTATATATAGGACATTTAAAAAATAGACCACATATTGAGACACAGGCAAAGCCTCTTCAAATTCAAGAAGATAGAAATTATATCAAGCATCTTCTCAGACCACAATGGCATAAAATTAGAAATCAACTATGATAAAACAATGAAGAAAAAAATCGAAAACTTGGAGACTAAATAGCATGCTATTAAACTATGATTGGGGAGAAACCAAGATGGCGGCATAGGTAAACACCGGAAATTGCTGCCTCCCACAACAACTTCAAAAATACAACTAAAAGACGGAACGGACATCATCCAGAACCACAGGAAGGCTGGCTGAGTGGAAATTGTACAACTAGAAGGAAAGAGAAAAGCATACCGAGACTCAGAGGAGGTGCGGTGAGGGAGTAAAATACAGAGGTACAGAGGCGCACGCAGAGAGGGCTGGTGGCTGAAAACACGGTTGTCTTTTTTAATTGGGAGGGAGTCTCAATCTCTGAGCTCCAGTTCCGGGAGAGTCTCTGGGGACTCAGACTCATATGGGAGAAACTGGACTGTCTGGCATTGGTCGTAACTTGAGGGCAGCTTTCTCTCGGAGGTGCGTGCAGCAATTGCCGGGACAGTGAGAAGCAGGGCCTCTGAGGGCAGGACTGAGAGCAGCCATAACTGCTCGCTCCACCCTGTTGATCCCCTGGGACTCAGCCCTGCCCAAGCCATGCACAGAGGCTTTTGCATATGAAAGGGCAGGTCCTTTGCAATCTGATAATTACCTAACAAACTGCAGCTGGCCCAAGGCCCCAGGGCAACTTGCATTGTGTCACAGCTGGCTCCTGCTGGGTAGCCTCAGGCACAGGCTAGATTAGCACCTCCTTAGAGATCCAGGAGCCAGTGTGCCTGGTGGTCAGAGTGGGACCATCCATTTGCAGCTCTTCGGATCCATAAAGGACACACTCAGGGGGCAGACTCAATGAGCACCAAAGCCCCATTAAAACAAGTCCTGCTCCATAGTGTCAGCTCCTGCACCGCAGCTCTCCCGCTGTAGTCACAGGTGGTCCTTCCTCACAGCCAACTAGCCTGGGGATCAATTCCTCCCAGTGATGCCAATAACAATCAAGTA
>NW_006297577.1:122094-123535 GCF_000327345.1 Myotis davidii
TCTTCACCACCAAACCAGTATTATATGAAATGCTGAAGAGGAAGAAGAAGAAAAAGGTAAAGATACAAATTATGAACAACAAATATGCATCTATCAACAAGTGAATCTAAAAATCAAGTGAATAAATAATCTGATGAACAGAACAAACTGGTGATTATAATAGAATCAGGGGCATAGAAAGGGAGTGGACTGACTATTCTTGGGGGGAAAGCGGGGAATGCAGGAAGAGACTGAACAAAAATCGTGCACCTATGGATGAGGATAGTGGGAGGGGGTGAAGGTGGAGGAGGGGTGGGAAACGGGTGGAGAGGAGCTATGGGGGGAAAGAGGAACAACTGTAAGAATCTGAACAATAAAGATTTAATTTAAAAAAACAATTATTGGGTTACCAAAGAGATCAAAGAAGAGATAAAAAGCATCCTGGAAACAAATAATAATGAAAACACAACAATCCAAAATCTATGGGACACCGTGAAAGCAGTCCTGAGAGGGAAGTTCATAGCTCTACAGTCCTACCTCAAAAACAAGAAAAAATGGTAATTAATTATCTCACCCTGCAACTTAAGGAATTACGAAGAGAGCAACAAGAAAAGCCCAGGGTAAATAGAAGGAAGGAAATAATAAAGATCAGAGGGAAAATAAATAACATAGAGACAAAAAAAAATACAAAAGATCAATAAAACCAGAGCTGGTTCTTTGAAAGGATAAACAAGATTGAAACTCTAGCCAGGTTCACCAAGAAACAAAGAGGGATGACCCAATAAACAAAATCAGAAATGAAAGAGGAGAAGTAACAACTGACCCAACAAACATACACAAGGATTGTTAAAAAAAAAAAAAAAAAAAAAAAAAAAAAACTATGAACAAGTCTACTCCAACACACTGGACAACCTAGATGAAATGGACATAGTCCCAGAAAAATACAATCTCCCAAAACTCAATTAGGAAGAATTAATAAAAACCTGAATAGGCCAATAGCTACCAATGAAATTGAAGGAGTTATCAAAAAACTTCCAGTTAAAAAAAGCCCTGCCTGGATGGTTGCACAGGGGAGTTTTACCAAACATTCAAAGAAGAACTAAAACCTACTCTCCTCAGACTATTCCAAAAAATTCAAGAGCAAGGAACATTTCCAAGCCCTTTCTATGAAACCAGCATTACCCTAATCCAAAAACCAAATAAAAACTACAAAGAATGAGAATTATAGTCCAACTAGAGGCCCAGTGCATGAATTCATGTACAAGTTCCATCCAGCAAGGCTGGCCCCAGTTGGGGCGTATTGGAGCTGGGCCTATCAAGAGGAGGAGACTGCAGGAGGTTGGCAGGCCAGCCCACCCCAAAAGGGGTTCGATCAGGGCTGGGCTGGCTGGGGGGCGTGTTGTGGGCGATTGGCCAGTGGGCCCCGTCCAGAATGGGGTGGGGGGTTGACTGGGGGTCAGTA
>NW_006297577.1:123731-125619 GCF_000327345.1 Myotis davidii
TGGCATGTAGTGTCTTTTTATGTTCTTACTAGAGGCTCGGTGCACGAATTCATGCACAGGTGGGGCACCTTGGCCTGGCCGTCATTTGGGGCTGATCGACCCGATAGGGGCCAAGCTGGGTTGGGGGAGGGGCTGCAGGAGGTTGGTGGCTGGACCCGCCCCCTATTGGGGTAGGAGGTGGCATTCAGGGATGGTACTGGCTGGGAGG
This sequence comes from Myotis davidii, assembly GCF_000327345.1. Lineage (NCBI taxonomy): Eukaryota > Metazoa > Chordata > Mammalia > Chiroptera > Vespertilionidae > Myotis > Myotis davidii. Next base: position 123,940 of record NW_006297577.1, read on the forward strand.
ACGGGCTGTGGGCCGACTGGGTTGGTGGGGACCCATCAGAGGTGTAGCTAGCCAAGGGGAGGGGCTGTGGGAAGTTGGCTGGCCAGCCCCACCCCTTGATCGGGCCAGTTCGCTGGCCACATTGGGCATCATAGCAAATGGTTGTTCTGGTCGTTGCAGCCTTATGGTCATTGGCTTTTTTAAAATATATATATTTTATTGATTTTTTACAGAGAGGAAGGGAGAGGGATAGAAAGTCAGAAACATCAATGAAAGAGAAACATCGATCAGCTGCCTCCTGCACACCCCCAGTGGGGATGTGCCCGCAACACAGGTACATGCCCTTGACCAGAATTGAACCTGGGACCTTTCAGTCCGCAGACCGACGTTCTATCCACTGAGCCAAACCGGTTTCAGCCTGGCTTTTTATATGTAGAGATATCCCTGATGAACATAGATGCTAAAATCCTCAACAAAATTCTAGCAAATAGGATCCAGCATTATATTAGAAAGGTCAAACACCATCACCAAGTGGGATTTATTCCAGGGATGCAAGGATGGTACAATAACTGCAAATCAATAAATGTGATACATTATATAAACAGACTTAGAGACAAAAATCCCATAATCATATGAATTGATGCAGAAAAAACATTTGACAAAATCTAACACCCTTTCTTGATAAAAACTCTCAGCAAAGTGGGAAGAGAGGGCTCATACCTCAACATAATAAAAGCCTTATATCACAAACCTACAGCCAACATCATACTCAATGGGCAAACACTAAAACCATTTCACCTAAGAACAGAAATGAGACAGGGATGCCCACTTTCACCATTCCTGTTCAACATAGTAGTGGAGGTGCTAGTCATAGTGATCAGACAGGAGAAGAAATAAAAGGCATCCAAATTGGAAAAGAAGTAGTAAAATTGTCACTCTTTGCAGATGACATGATCTATACTAATAAAAGGGTAATATGCTAATTAGACCAGACATCTTCTGGACGTCCTTCTGGACAAAGCCTCAGTGGTGGGGGCCAAGGCAGAGGCAGTTAGGGGCAATTAGGCCAGCAGAGGAGAGCAGTTGGGAGCAATCAGACCAGCAGGGAAGAGCAGTTAGGGGGCGATCAGGCAGGCCGGGTAAGGCAGTTAGGGCCGATCAGGCTGGCAGGGGAACAGTTAGGGACATTAGGCTGGCAGGCAGTGGTGTTTAGGGTTGATCAGGCAGGCAGGCAGGTGAGCAGTTAGGAGCCAGCAGTCTTGGATTGCAAGAGGAATGTACAAAGGGGTCCACAGATTAAAGAGGGTGCAGGCCATATTGGAGAGGGTGCTGTCATTTTAATTCTTTATGCCTATGTTTCACTCTCTCTCTCTCTCTCTCTCTCTCTCTCTCTCTCTCTCTCTCTCTCTCCCAAAATAAAAAATAAGACATGAGTGTAGTTGTATAGATAATGCTTATCATCCTGTATAATAAAAGCCTAATATGCAAATTGTTCAACCAGGAGTTTGACCACTCACTATGACATGTGCTGACCACCAGGGGGTGGTGCAGAACATGGCAGGCATTAACAACGCGGTGCTAGCAGCAGGCGGCAGTGCAGGTGCTCCTGTCCCCCATGGGCCCCAATGAGAGAGGGACTATGGTGGGAGGGTAGAACAGGTGAGAGGGCAGCGTCAGGATAAGGCGGATGCGAGTGGGACC
>NW_006297577.1:125927-127179 GCF_000327345.1 Myotis davidii
TTGCCCCCCCTTCAGGGTGGGGGTCCCCACTGGGGTGCCTGGCCAGTCTGGGTGAGGGGCTGAGGGCCGTTTTCAGGCTGGTGGGCAACTGAAGCTCCCAACCTCTCCTTTTTTTCTCTTTTTTTAATTCTGGGATTTATTTACCTTCTATGGCTGTCACTGGAGCTGAGAGCAGGCTTTAGCTCTGAGGCTCGGCTCCAGCTCTGAGACCTCGGCTACTGAAAGCAGGTATCTGGGGTTTGTTTGGCTTCTATAATTGAAACACTGTTGCGGTCCTGCTCGTTCCAGCTCTGACTGCTGAAAGCAGGTACCTGGGGTTTGCTTAGCTTCTATAATTGCAACATTGTTTCTTAGAGTGCAGCTCAGAGCCGGACTGCGACTGGTGGGGAACCTTGGCTTCTTCCATCACTGGAGAAACCAAGCTTCATGTTTGCTTCAGCTGCATGGCTGCCGGCCGCCATCTTGGTTGGCAGTTAATTTGCATATCCTGATAATTAGCCAATGGGAAGCGTGTTGGAGGCACAGTTAATTACCCTATTTGTCTATTATTAGATAGGATAGTAGGAGCCTGGTGCACAAAATTCATGCACTGGGGGGTAGGGCCCCTCAGCCCAGTCTGCCCCCCTCTCACAGTCCGGGAGCCCTCAGGGGATGTACTACTGATGGCTTAAGCCTGCTACCTGTGAGGAGTGAGCCTTAGCCACAATCTGGCTGCAGAGGGTCAGAGCAGGTGCCCTATGTGTGCATGTGTCCGCTGGGGGCCTGCCCCCAGCCACGCTGCAGAGGCTTGGAGAGAGAGAACATGGACACAGAACCTGGCTGGAGATCCTAACCAGAACTTTGCTGGAGATCCTGACCAGAACTTGGATAGAGATCCTGGCAAGGCTGCTGATCAACTGAACGCTGTCTCCGTGTCATTCCTTCTTTGCCAACTCGGTCCACACCTATTGGGGACCCATGTACCTGCTGGGGTTGGACCCCAGCAGTTCCCAGTTTGGGGCCATTATAAATAAAGGTCCTGTCAACATTACTGTACATGGGTCTTGGTGGACATAAACAGTCATTTCTCTTGAGAATATACCTAAGCAATGCAATGGCTGGGTTGTGGGATAAGAATATGTTTCATTGTCATAGAATCTGCCTGCCAGTTTTCCAAATGTAAACCAGTTTATATGCCCACCAGCGGCGTAAGCGTTCCAGTTGGTCTTCATCCTTGCCATCACTCTGCCTTCTCAGTTTTTTTTATTGTGCC